>NW_012152285.1:2600838-2609921 GCF_000956105.1 Propithecus coquereli | reverse complement strand
TATATAGTTTACTTTCTAATGCTTCACAAGTTCTCTAAAAGAAGTTATAAAGACAATATATAGATAATTTCTAAAAACCACCGTCTATAAATAGATATTGTCATAAAGACATATCTATAAATAGACATGTTATATAGTTTGCCCTGAATTTTATCTGGGGGAAAAGGAAGAATGAGTAACCAGAATAAAATTAAATGGACAATTGATATTGTTTTAGGATTACTTTCTATAAAGTAATTAAGAAGTTTCTATAAAGTTTTAAGATTCTAACTTTTTTCTGTTTTCCTTTTCAAAGGTGCTACATATAGACAGTGCTACAAATCCTAGACTGGATGGGTAGCTGTTCTGAGAAAACAAACTGCAATAGGTAGGCTGACAAAATGTTTAATTCCTAGAACCCCACATCTAGAAGTCTTCCCATATTTGCAATGATCTCTCTGAAAACTAAGGTTAGTTCCTAGGTTGTTTATTCACTGTTGATTTCTGAAACAATAGCTTGGTTCTACTTCACAGCCTTGGATGGCAAATTCCAGCTGTCTTTTTGTGATAGTCTCTATGACTGTAGACACATTCTGTTTTCAAATGACAAGGTTGCGTTGATAACCCAGAGTGGAAAGAAGATCACTTACAAAACTGCAGTGATACAATTTCTATCTCTTTTGGAAAGGGACATCCATTTAAAGAGTTACAGAAGTGACCCTTCACGTTTTACACCTTAGGACCTCTAATATTCACACCATTGTGTGAATTTAGCGATGAGTCTCAGCAGATGTCACAAGAAAGTCCTACCTGGACCAAGCTATATCCTGTGCGCTGGACCAGTGCGCGGAGGGCTGCTTCCTTCTGGGTGCCGCTCAATCCATCCCCGGATTTGTGATTTGATTCCATTGAGAGTGATTATCAGCAAAAAATCAGGTTAATTAGGGTTGCTCACTGAAACCAAATTTAAGATAAATTAGGTAAATTACTGTTGCCAAGTCCAAACTTGTCCTTCATCTTCAGGAAACATTCTCTATAAATAAGTCATTAAGGTTAAAGCAACTCACAACTACACACAAATGAGGCCAGGTAGATGTACTCTTAAGGAGTTTTTTAAAAAAATGTTCAATATTAGTTGAAATTTAGAAGTCAAAACCAAATAATACCCGTTCTCCAACTAGTAGGCAGATCAGTAATTCTCAATCCTCTTATCTCAGGATGTTATCAAGTGCTTCAGAACAAATTTTCTCACGCCTATTAAAAGAATATGAAGGATCTTACAGATGTGGGAAGAGGGCACTCAAGACAGGGCGTTAAAACTCTCTGAGATTGAGCTTTTTCTAGTCTCTGTGTTACCTGAGACATTTACTTCTTCTCCGAAGATAGATTTCTAGAACAGAGTGTGCTGGCATCTTACATGCAAAAGTCACCATGTAAACTACTATATTTGATAAAAATGTGACATAGATTTTGAAAAAAACAAGAACAAGGGATGCTTTTGAGTGAGTGTGGGAAGGGCTTTCTAACACGCAGATCATATACCACATACACACTCAGTAGAATACATGAAAACCTTTGTAAAATCTAAGAAATGTTGCAAGTTTACATATGTTGATGTTTGTGTCTGTATACAGGAATATATAATTTCAGCATTCCATCGTCTATACTTTCTATTTTGGGAACATGATTTGAACCACATGTCGCATGTGATGGTTGCTCAAATGCGCAGGTTCCCAGGACAAGGATAATGGCCATTCTGAAGCTTCTAGGCTGTGGCGGTGTGAGGCCCTGGGGGCTCGCATGGGCACAGGTGGACACAAGACTTGCTGGGTTCGGGTGAGAGTGGTACAGCGAAGGCTCTATGCTGGGTCTTCACTCCGCTTACTGTGCTCCGCTGACCAGCACACAGGAAATGTGTTTTATAATGATTTGAATCGAAATGCAACTCTAATATATTTGACTATAGGTCCTTTTGAAAATTTTCTGTCACGTGCATTGTGATTTCCTATACTGCTTTTCATTGTCATTTAAAGACTCAGAATGAAAAGGCCATTAATAGCATGGGAAACTGGATCAAAAATTGGATGACAGAAAAAAATGAAGCCAAAGTGATCATTTCAAAAAAAAACAAAGCTTCAAGGTATTTTATTACTAAAATTGCTATTACTTAAGTAATGGAATAGTAATAGAATATTACCATTAGTAATAGCAAGATTATTAGGACTATTAATACTAGTATTAGTAACAATAGTAATAGTAGTCTTTTATTACTAAAGTAGTAGAATTTAAAAAGTCCCCAAACTAATAAACAAGTATCATTTAGAAAGTAATATTTTTGATATTAGAAAACCAAAGGAAAAAATATGAGATTCCAGAGGGAGACTATTTATTCACCTGTTATAGGGATAGAACAATGTCATCCTCTGCATATAAGTATGGCCTGCCTTTGATTTTTCTGATGATTCTTGCTTGTTCCTGACCCAGGTCAGTTCAGTTTGTGGTCATTCACTATTTCAAGAAGTATATCGTTAGTGCTGTGTATGCCAGCTATGTCCTGTGCCCAGCTTTAGGGCATCGTGTTTTATGGGCAGTCTGCTAACTCAGTAAATTAACATGCCAGTTTCAGTGTCTATGCTTTGCAAAAGGCAGCAGCTTTTTCTTTTTAAAAAAGTCTTGAGCTTGTATCTTGGCTAAGACAAAGATTTGTTCTGATAGGAGTGATTTGATATATTAATACATGTTGCAATCTGAGTTGGGAAAAGTAGCTTTACTGATTCATTTACAATGTAAATGTCTTTTCTATGGATACTACAATTTAGGGGTAAACAGACCTGTATTCAGTTTATAACCCTAAATTGCTGGTGAATACAGTCATAGAAATCTCCATGAAACAGTATAAATCCTTTTAAAACAAAGGCATTTTGAAAATTTACAAAGAAAATTAGTCTTTAAGACAAAAGTCGAACTCTTGCACTTTCCCCAAATGTTGCTAAAATTGTCTTTTCATCAGGACATTCTCAAACTGTCCCACTGTGCTGAATTTAACTTGCAAGAGCAGGGAGGCTGTGGGTGGGGTCTGATGGGCTTATTTATGTTTCTATTATAGCTCTTTGAAGGCAAAGTTTATAATCTTTTGGCCAAGTTGTAGATTTGCTCTTTGCTGAATTTCACCTTTTCCATCAAAAAGGTAACAGTTCATGGTGAAACGACAAGTTTGTATTTGCAAAACCACCTTTAGTTTTAGTTAATAATTAGTAAAGGTTATTAAAGGTATTTTGACATCAGAAAGGTCTTTTGATCACATATAAATTCACTCTGAAGTTATTGAGAAAATCTGTGACTTCTCAATATAGTCCCAAATCATTGGAAATCAGAACATGGAAATAAAATTCAGAATTTGCTATGAGAGACACTTGATCTTTAATTTTTATTTCTCAAAAACAATCATCTCTCCCAGTGTTGAACTAATCTATGGGGAGAACTTGAATCCCAGATAAACATTTTTTTAAGCAAGTCAAACTTTTGTTAAAACCTTGGTTAATTTGAAATAAAGGTTTTGCAATACATTCTCTAACTTAGCACTTTGTAAATTCTTTAGATCTGAGACTACTGAATTGTAAAAGAGCAGTCCCCAGTGTAATTGATTGAGGAAATAGAATTTAAAACCAATATAGGGTGAGCATTAAGACCCTTAGAGGTAGAGGAAAGCACTCCTATTTATCATTTATTACTTCAAAAACTATTTATTGTGTATCTACTATTTTCTAAGAATTTTCAAGACATTAGGGATGTAGCCAAGAACAAAACAGACCCCTCCCCCAAAATATCTCATGGAGTTTTATAAGTGAGAGAGATATAATAATAAGACCAATTAATAAAATATAAAAAGTAGATCTCATGGAGGTAGAAAGTATAGAATGGTGGTTACCAGAGGCTGGAAAGGGATGAAGGGAGGGGGATGAAGAAAAGTTGGTTAAGGGATACAAAAATACAGTTAGTAATAGAAGCAATAAGTTTTGGTATTTCATAGTACAATAGGGAAATTATAGTTAATGATAATTTATTGACTATTTCGAAATAGCTGGGAGAGATTTGTAATATTCCCAGCACAAAGAATAAATGTTTGAGGTGATGGATACCCCAATTACCCTGATTTGATCATTATACATTGTATACAGGTATCAAATTATCACATGTACCCCCAAAATATGTACAACTAATATATTAATAAAAATAAGTCAAATATGACAATTTCTCACGGGAAAAAGCCAAGAGTAGAAGAGGAATGTAAAGTGTTTGTTTGTGGGTGGGCAAACAAATAGTGTGGTCCTGATAGAGTGAATTTGAGAAAGACCTAGAAGCGAGGGATGTACCTGGGGTAGAGCGTTCTAGGTAGAGGGCCTGGCAAGATTAAGGACTGAGCTGGGAGCTTGTTGTTGGATTAGCAAAGAGGTCAGTGTGGTAGAGGATGGGGCTGAGAGAATGAGGAAAGAAGTGGGAGCTGAGGTCAGAGGGATAATGTCTGATCGGATCATGAAGGATCTTGTTGGTCCCAGTAAGAACTTTGGCTTTTGCTCTGACATGTGCGACCAGAGCATTGACAACATTTTCCTTATGTTTTCACAGGATCACTCTCTGACTGTTGGAAATACATGGAAGGGTGTGAGTCAGGGCTGGGACAACGAGGAGGAGGGATTGGAGGTAAGTAATGCAAATACAGGGCCTGGTCCTGTTTTTATTGAAAAATTTTCTGTTTTGCTCATTATGGATTTTTTGCATTGGTTTTGTTTTTTTAAATATTGCGTTAAAATATCATTTGTTGTGATTACCGAGTTTTTTGGTGCCACCTTAAATTTTGTATTGGAAGCGAGTAGCTTACTTGCCTCACTTAAGTCTAGCTGGTTCTAGTCGGTAGAAGGGCAAAGGGAGAAGCAGGGAGACCAGTTAGAAGCCACTGCAATATCCAGGTGAAAGATGATACTGGCTTGGACTAGACTGGTGATGGTGGAGATGGTGAAAAGTGGTAGAATCTTGTATGTATTTTGCAGACTGATTAGATGTGTTGTGGTGGAGAAAATAAGGAGTCAAAGATGGCACCTGGTTTTGGGCCTGGGTAACTTGAAAAATAGTTGAGGAGTAATGAGTTTATAGAAGAAGAGCAGAGGCTCAGTATTGTGCATGTTGATTTTGAGCTGCCCTTTAGATTTCACATGGAGAAGTTGAATGGACAGGTAGGTATATGAGTCTTAATTTCATGGGAGAGTTCCAGGCAGGAGGTATTGACTCGGAAGTTATCAGCATAGAGATGATATTTAAGCTGTGAAACTGGATGAGATCATTTAAGGACTGAGTACAGAGAATAGGTCCAATACTCATCTCTGGGTCATGCCAACTTCTGGAAGTCCAGGAGCTAAGGAGGAACGAGCAAAGGAGACTGAGACAGAGCAGCAGAAAGGCAGGATGAGAACCAGTAAATGAGATGGTTTGGAAGTAAAGTAAAGAAAGGATTTGGTGCACCAGTGAATGATCAGCTGTGCCAAGTCCTGCTAAGTCAAGTAGGATAAAGCCTGAATAGGAATGCCGACCCTGGAACTAGACTTCCTGGATTCATACCCTCATTCTTCTCCTTAAACTGTGTACTCTGGGCAAGTTCCTTAACCTCTCTGTGTCTCAGTATCCCTAATTGAACAATAATAGTATCTCTCTCAGGATCATTGTGAATATTACATGAATAATATATGGAACGGGCTTTGGAAGCATTCTTGGAATATAATAAATATAATAAATGCTAGATTAGTGTTAGGCATAGATATATAAAATTTAAAAGAAGAGAAAGGAAGAGGCAATATAATCACCAAGCACCTTAGCTTTTAATTTGGAGATTCTACAATAAGAAATTCCACAGGTTTGTGAAACAGCACTGTTCTCTAGATGGGAATGGCTGAGAGCAGAAAGGTGCAAAGGAATGGAAGTTGGATGAGGGTTATAGTTAGTATGACAGGAAAGAATATGTATTCATATACCCACTCTAAGCATCAGTTCCCTCATTTGTGAATTGGGGTAGCAAGCAGGCTGTGGACAGTGCTTTTGTGAAGATGAAATAAAAAAACACATGTGAAGTATCTAGGTTAGGTCTAGCATGTAGCAAGTGCTTCAACATGACTCGCTGTTCCTGCTGACAACTCAACTTTGGAGGAGAGGAGCAGAGTGGAGGATCAGCAAAGGGACTCCAGAAACGTTGGAGACATCAACACTTCCTTGTACCATTTCCTCCCCCTTCCCTTCTTCCTTATATTCATCCTAAAAACAGGGTGAGGGAGGGACTAATAATATGAAAAGCCTTGGGTTTCCTCTACCTCTGCCAGCTTTGGTGACTCTGTGATCAATGTCTTTCCATCTTCTCAGACAATATGTTTTTTTCAGCAGTGGAACACTTGGTTCAAATGTATTCTCACCACCAAACCTGCCATATAAAAATGGTCCCCTTTTTTACTCTTCTACTTCCAGCCCAGTACAAGTTCTTTGAGCCTCCATTTCCTTATGTATGCAGTTAGTATAGTCATAGGTCCTACTTCATAGGGTTCTTTTCAGTATTAAATATTAACATACATTTAAAATACTTAAAATGGTTTCTGGTATCTAACTGATAAATATTCACTATTATATCATTTTAATTATTGTTGTAATTATTAATCTCTAACTAATTCCAAGAGGTAGAATTTCAAAACCATTTGTGGGGAGGCTAAAGTCCCAAGTCCTTAGCATGACACAGCATCCCTTGAGGACTAAGATCCTTGACTCTCTTTCTAGGGTCATTCATGTGCCCAGGAACTTGACATTACCATGTTTTCTTACACCTCTAGGCTTTCTGCTTGAAATGCCTTTTCCTTTCTGTATTTCCTGTCTTCACCACGTTAGCCTTACTGATGCATCTAGACTTGACTGAAATGCTGTCTGTTCTGTGATGCTTTCTTTCACAACCTCCATGGGTAACATTATGTGCCACCTTCTCAGTGCTCTCAAGAAAGCCTGTACATCCCTGCATATTGCTTACGTTACTGTAATTATTTGCTTACATGTCTTTCTCACTAAACTGTGAGCTTTCTGAGTACAGGGACTATCTTGTATTCATATTTTTTTGCCCAGAAGGCTTAGTCTGACATTACAATAGGTGCTCAATAGATACTTGTGCAACAAATAAAACATCAGATCAGCAATTTTATACATTACAGTGACTTGCACTCAAACAAAAGTAAAATTAATCTGAATCTAATATCCTAATACTTATTATTTCTCTTTTTCCAGTTACTTCCTGAAAGTTCATCCTGGAATGAACTTGTTTTATGTGAGAAATTGATTTTTGTGGTTTTCTCTGCATTTATTCTTATCTCATTGTATTTGTGAGAGAGACAAGAAGAGTAAAAAATATGTAAGCAAATAATTACAATAATACAGAGACATACAGGCTTTCTTGAGAGCATTGAGGAGGTGACACTTAATGCTACCCACAGAGGAGTGCAAAGTGATTAAGAAATAAAGTTGATATTTGGATATATTTTTCTTCTTCTCTATGTCTTTCTTGTTTTATATTTGCAAGCTTAGTGCCTATTTGACCAAGAAAAGAAGGACCTAGAAGTTACTGGGGTCCAAGTTTTCTGCCTTCTTGAAAGACAGAAGAGGATTGGAAGGAACAGCTCACCTCATCACTTGGCTGCAACAGATCAGTAGAAATTTCCAAAATTCACTGTTGGGCAAGGTTAGAGCTATAGTTCCTGACCCTGATGGTATCAGGTGCCAGTGGGCCCTGGGTCAGGGAGGGTGGCAGGGAAACAGAGATGAGAAGGAACTTGGACCAGATGAGCTGGTGGGGTGATAAATTCTGACTTTTCTAAATCTAGACCTGTCAGCTGGATACTATATGCTGTTTTTTAATTATAACTCTGATCTCGAAAGAGGAAACACATTCATTTTGTAGATAAAAATTGATCCCACATGGAGAGCCAAGTCATGGAAGGAAAACTAGGAGGGGATTTTTAAGTGAGATTTGTTATCTAAATTTGCCCAAAGTTATGGCAATAGTGGAAGGTCTTATGGTCCTAGTGGAACATAAATTGGCAGCTAAGGAAACAGAAGAAGTGAGAAAATAAAAAAATTTGTTTTGGTTTGTAAAGTGTCCCCAAGTGGTAAATTGAGTAAGGTATGAGATGAAGGTAAGAGAAGTCCAGGATAGAAAAGCACATTTAAAGAGTTGAGAAGAAATAGCTTGGAAAAGCAAAACCGTAAGTGGTAGCTGTGAATGATGGAGAAGAACTAAAAGGAGACAAATGATCAAGACAGGGAATTAAAGTTAGAAGATTTCTTGGTTAAAAAATCAAATGAACTAATTACCTTCAACCTTAACAAAAGAATCAACAAATGTTAACTTAATATCTGCTACATATGAGCACTGTGGTAGACAATTTAGAGTTAGAAATTGGAGGGATTTCTGTTAATATGATATTTGCTATCTTATTTATTTGACTTGATTTTTCTGAAGAAGTTGGAAAAGGAAACTGGGCAGAGAGCAAGACTTTCTGGCTCAGTAAGCAGAGGAGAGGTGTTCTTCTGTAATTGTGTGGGGGGCCACCCAGGCCTGTAATGTGCATTTCAAATTCACGATGGCGTCACTTGCCAGTGGGAACTCCCCAGACTGAATCCAGGCTTTCTCCAGTGTTTCACTGTGCCCTGATATTGCATGATGTAGGCTCGACATAACTTTTATGAAGCATGCAAGTTGTACAAGTGGTTTTAGCATGAATTTCAGCCTTTGAGTAGCTCCTGGGAATTTCACATGGAAGGAGTTGTAGATTGTACTGAAATGGTTTATGAAGGATTTATGCCTAAAGTTCATACATTTGCCTGATAATGTGAAGTAAATATTACTTTGCATTGCTTGATAAAAGAAATATAAATTAGCTCTAATATTCACCTTGGAGAAAATTTTTGTAATTGGTCTTAAGTTTATTTTAGAAGTGAATTAGTATTATGGCTCTTCATTTGTCCATGCCTTATGAACCATAGCAGAATTAATAGAAAATATGCATACATAAAATTCCAAAATATAG
>NW_012152285.1:2582466-2600678 GCF_000956105.1 Propithecus coquereli | reverse complement strand
ATATCTCAGGAAAAAAATTAACCAAAATCTCCTCTAAGTTATTAAAGCATTAATAATGAATCATGCATTAATTAGGGCCTTGCCAATTTGGGTCTAGACAAGGCTTAACATAAAGAGAAGAAATTAATGTTGTTCACAATGGATATATTAATTTTACTTGTAATTGTTGATAAAATTTCTCCTCTGTAGTAGGTTCCACATTTTTAGAGAAGAATAAGCTTGCATTTAAATTTCAGTTCTGTCACTGTGATTTTAACTTTTCTGAGACCTGGTTTTCTATTCTAAAAAAAAGAATAGGAATATCAATACCTAACTTGAAGTTTTTGTTGTTGTTGTTGTTGTCATTTAAAGGATTAAATAAATAATGGACACGAGAGCACTTAACATAGTACCTGGCACACAGATGTGCTGGCAAATATTCCTATCTTGTTCCTTATCTGCTGGTTCGGTTGACTCATCTCAGCCATCATCTGTGATTTTCTCATTAGTTATTCTCCTTTCTAGTAATTGTCCAAGGTGGAGAAAAATGCAGATTTGAATTCATTATCTTGAGCTCTTTTATTTTGCCTTAATAATTGATCTTGTTATTTCCTTTATGTTTGTTTCCTTTCTTAGTAGGAAAACTCCTTAAGGTCCTGAGACTGTGTGTGTTTGTCATCTCTGATAGAGCATGCTAGTACTTCATTGAAAATTAGACACAACTTAAATATCCAGTGATAAAGAAATATTTGAATAAATAGTGGTATAGTACAGCTAATCAAATTGATGTTCAAGAAGAATATATAATGAGTTAGACAGATATTATGAACCATAATCAAGTAGAAGAGGCAGGTTACAAGATAATGTGTGGTTTGATGTCATTTGTGTTAATTTTTATATTCATAAAGAATAAAGACTTTGATTGTAAAAGGCTACCTGGTTTTCTCTAGGTGGTGGATTAACAAATTATTTTTATTTTATTCATTCTTGCTTATTTGACCACTTTGAGCTTTCTATGATATAGAACTCTTACTCATAACTTTACAAATAAGTTGAAATTATGTTAATAAATGTTAATGAAACATGTTTTTATTATGAGATGCCAAGATTTTATTCTGAGGAAATTGTTTATCATTAATTAGAAGGCAATAAACACTGAAAATAACTAGGCATTCAACTAAAGCTAGGAAAAGAACAAAATGAACTAAAAAAATTAGAAGGAGTCAAAGAGAAAAGTAGAATTAATAAAACAAAAATCCATAGACTTAATAAATAAATGGTAAGAGATGATTGAAAAGATCAGTAAATCAGCACCTTGCTGGCAATCTTAATAAGGGAAAAAGGGAAAACATATTTTAAAAACAAAAGAAAAAATGCATATAACCATAGATCCAGAGACTTTATAAAGAGAGAATGGTTTTAATAATAATTTGAAAAATATAGATGCAATGGAAAACTGCTTAGAAAAGTGTGAATTTTTAAAACCGCCTCCAAGGACAAGTTAAAAATTTGAACAAACTAATAACCATAAACTATATTTTCAATGTTTTTCTCCCAAATAACACCAGGTCCAGATTGTTTTCTTAGGCAAGTTTTATAAATTATTTAAAAAACAAATAATTCCTTTGTTATATAAAGCCTTTTGAAGCATAGAAAATAATGAACAACTTATATCTGATACAAAACCAGGAAAACATATCAAAAAAGTTGATATGTAGAGCACTATACATATATAAAGAGAACACTAGAACACTATATATATATAGAACACTGTACCAGTGTCACATGAATGATATATATATATATATAGTGATATACAATATAGTGTATATAGTAATATACAACAAACAAGATGAGATCATTATAAGAATACAAAGATTATTCAACATTGGGGATTCTATTAGTTTAATTCTATTCATTGATTAAAAGCACATGATCATCACAGTAAATGTAAAAGTGGACCTTAATAAAATTTAATACCCACTATTAGCTTTTATAAAAAATAAAACTCTTTGTAAGTTAGCAAAAGAACAAAACATCCTTAAACTGACAAATAACATCAGAAACATGTAGCAAACATGCTAGTGAAACACTGCAATCATTCATTCTCATTAAAAATAAGTAATCAACTATATAAAACTATTAGAACTAATGAAAGAATACTACAAAAACAGTTTTAAGATAAATATTCTCTATTTAACAGAAATAACAAATGAAATGTAATGAGCAGCTTTGAACAATATAAGAAAAACTTAAAAGATTAAACTTAATGAGAAATGTCTAAAACCTATATAAAGGAAATGATAAAATTCTACTGAAGGATCTAAAGGCCTCGATAAATGGAAAGCTTATTATTGTAAAGATATTAGTTTTTCCCAAAATACTAATTTAATGACAGTTTAAATTTCAATAAAATTATTTTGAAATTTGACAGATTGATTTTTGCAGTTCATGTGACAGGAAGAACATGGAATAAAGCCACAACATGTATTAAAAGCATAGAATGATTAGGAACCAGACTAATTAACAGTTAAGATTAAAACAAGCACAACAATAGACAAAAAGATTAATGGAATGAAATAAAGTCTATAATTTTATTTATAATGGAATTTGGCAGTCGATGTTATTTCAAATCATTAGGAGTTCCTAGACAATTTGAGAAAAAGATAAAGTCGGCAGATGACCTCATAACATGCCAAAATTCTAAGCGGATTGAAGAAATCACCTTTAAATACATTGTATAACTACTAGAAGAAAATATAGAGAACATTTTCATAATCTCATGGTACAGAAGGTCTTCTAAATCAAGTATACCCTTCCCAGAGCCATGAATGAAAAGACTAACAGATTTGACTACATAAAACTTACAAACTTCTATAATGACATACTTTTATAATGGAAAAATAAAGTTAAAAAGAGGCCACAGACTGGAAGAAAATGATTGTTATTTATATAATAAACAGAGAAGTGATATCTGTAATATACAAAGAGTACTTTTAAATAAATAATAGACTCACAAATCAGTGGACAAATGAGCAAAGGACATGAAGAGTTAATTTAAAGAAGAAGAATAAAAATAGCTTATAAACTTATGATTTAAACATGATCATCTTCAGAGATCAGGAAAAAGCAAATTAAAACAAGACAAGATACCATTTCCTGCCTATTATATGGCAAAATTTAAAAGATTTTAAATAATAATATAGCTAACATTTACTGAACACATATTGTATGCTATGTTCTAAAAACTTTAAACGTAATTCCTTTAATCCTCATAAAAACTCAATGGAATAGATATTATTGTTCTTCCTCTAAGGTAGAGATAGATTAATGTGCCCAAGGTCACACAGGTAATAAGTGGCAGACAGATGATCTGAATCTAGGTAGCCTGGGGACAGAGTCTGTGCTTTTAATTACTAAATTTTACTTCTTCCCAATTTCCTCACCTTAAAAAAATAATAGGTTGGTGGGGGGTTGTGGGGAGATTATATCCACCCCACTTCCCTTAAAGTGTTGCTGTGAAGAACATAGCACACTTAAGGAAGCTGTTGAAGGTGATACTGTGAGTCCTCATTCTTTTCCATAGGGACACACAGTCTCGGGCATCTAGAGCACTGTGGTCATTTAGCCTTTTTGCTGGAATGAAAGGGAGCTATTGTAATAGCTTCTCGGAGCAGTGCTATGTGTGGACTGTCTGGTGGTTCACTTGGGCACATTCAGGATTTGACCCTCTTTGGATATGGCCCCAAATGGACATGTGGCCATTGCCAGCTCTCCGTTAATCACTGAGTGATTGGCAAAGCATTGCATCTTCATAATTTACCAAGTGATATATCATTTGGTAGGTTCTGCCTCAGCTTTCATGTTTGTTTCTATTCTCATATTAAAGTGTTGATTCTTCTTTTCATTGATCTTTAGTTCTTCTGGATTGTAGACAGCTAGGGAGGAAAAAGTCAACTATGGACCAAATATCTGATGGGGTATGCAATAGAGTTTGGTGCTTCTAAAGGCACCAAACACAACTGCTTTGGAAGTACAGCGTTCTTGCTCTCTGCCTTCAAATGTCCATGTAATTCCCTTTCCTTCTCCTTTCTCTTCCTCTCTTTCATTCTTTAAATTTTATTCTCTCTCCTGCTCCATTGATGGCACCCATGGCTAAAGAAGTTGCTGATTCCATCTGAAATGTATGTTGTACTTTTAAGACAAGATATTAACTGTTGGAGAATAGTACTGACAGACACGACTTTCTAAAGAAATGATCATTTTTGCAAAGATGTATAGGGCCAGCTGATACTTTAATTACTGTTTGTTGATGTTTACAATCCATATATCGTCCCATTTGGAATCTTCTAACTTCTAAATAGAGTAACTTAAAATAGCAAAACCTAAGACACTGGGAAAATTTTACTGTGGTGAAAATATGTCTAGAGAAAAATAAAACTATATCAGTGGAAAAGTATCATTGAAGACACTAACTTAGAGTTTATCAAAAAAAAGAACAAGCAGATGCGTAATAGACAAATGATTTTTGTATTATAATTTTATATGTGTGTTTGTATAGATGTGTGTGTATACAAACACCTGTACTAAATCAGGGAATTAAAACATGCAAGGGTGAGGGAGGCATGTTTTCCCAATTTTTTAAAAAAACTGTCAAATCAGCAGACATAATCTAATTAAAAGGAAAAAGTGACTCAAGCTCTCGGGAAAGTTAAGCATATTAATCTGGCCCACAAATCATCATTATTGCAAAAGAATTCTGACATCTAGAAATCCTTTTTGTTTTGCTTGAGGAAAAAGTAATTTCAAATAGTCAGAACAATTTATTTTCATTTAAAAAATCTGTTTAAAATTGTATCATTTATGGTCCAATAGAAACAATTCTTGCTTTTTAGCATATTCTCATTAAGTGAATTTTATAGAGGTACATTTTATCTTCTTGAAAGATATTTCACATTTATTTAATATGGCCTTTAAATATCAATGAGAAGCCCTTTAAATCCTGGGATTTAGCTTGAACTGTAAATTACACAAGGAAAGACAAGAAGAGGAAGCATTCACCTATGCACATCTTGTCAAAATAGGATTTTGAGATTTAACTGCAAGTGTTCTTAAATTTTAGCAAGTAATATTCACTTCATTAAATCTCTCCTTCCTCTATTTTTATCATGCTCTCAAAAACAGCTTCACTGTACATAATCTTCTGCTCAAACAGAGGTTGTATCCAGTTTGAGTGAATTCCTTAACTATAATTTGCAATAACTTGCTTTAAGGCTCTATTCTTAAAATATTGCACCACTATTAAAACATTGCAAACTGGCACTAAAAGATCACTTAAGAATAGCCTTAGCAGAGCCAGCTGCCAACAGGTATGAGCTGTAGGAGCTATGGAGAAAGAATAGACTCCCTGCCTCATATTAGGCTGTGTTCAGGCATCATCTTCCCCACCCCCAGAGAGGTTCTGATTCAACTGGCTCGAAGTGGGGCCCAGGAAATGATATATATTTTGAAGTTTCCCAGGTGATAAGAATATGCAGCTGCATTTAGAACAGCTGACTTAAGCTCTAATCTATACATGTTATTAAACAATTGAGAGTAATCGAATTTATTTCACCTGCCAAATGGACAGATGGATGCATAAAGGATTTTTTTTTTTTTTTTTTTTTGAGACAGTCTCACTCTGTTGCCCGGGCTAGAGTAAGAATTATTAAAAAGAAGAAAAAGAGTATAAGAGGAAGGCAGAAACTAGATAATAGAAAAGGAGGAATGATTCAAAATTTTCTCTAATTATTTTGTCTACATTTTCATCATTTCTGATGAATAAATGTTTTTCTGATTGTTAGTATTTAGAAACAATGACCTTGAACTACCTAAAAAAAAAAATCTCATTCTTACTAGATTCTGGCTCAAGTGATTTGTTTTCAACTCAGTTTTGATGCAGACCAGCCAATAAGGTACTTATATGACCACTATGTGCATAAAACTATTACTCATTGTGGTTCTATGTATGGAAAGGAAGTAAAAGCTGCGAGGAATAGAAAAGACAGTAATGCAGGCTCTTAGAAGAGAGAGGAGCAGATGTGGGAAAGAGTTGAGTCAAGTTAATAATGAAGTGTCTGACAGCTCTGTGAATTCCTCCCTTTGAGGTGCTTATGATCTCTTTATCCAGAACAACTTCCAATATTGGCTTCTCATGAAGCCTGAGTCTAGACTTTTCTCCAGCTTTCTGTACATATGTATCCTCACCTGTTTCCTCCTCCTCTCCTGTCTCCATCCCCACCCCTCTTCCATTACTGGACTTAACCTGAGCTCATCCAAAGTGTAGAATGAAATGTCACTGCTTACCACCTTCTAGGCACTGCACCTCTGTTCTGCACACCACTACCAGATCGATCTCCCTAAAATATCACTTCTATTATTCTCCTGCTCAAAAACCTTCCCTGGTCCCATCGCTACCTATGAAGAAATAGTCCAGCCCCTTAGCCTGACATACAGTGCCTGCCATGATCTGGTCCTAGCTTTGCTTTCCTGATTGTCTTTCAATGGCTGTCTGGAGCTACTCTGTACTCAAGCCCATCAAGTCTTGCAGATGTAACAGTTACCTTTTAGGTGCTTTTGTTCTTCTTTCTCATTTTCTACTTACCTAGAATCACCATTCTTCTTTCTACAATGTCCCTGGCTAACCTGAATTCATGCTTGCTCCATAAGGCCTTGTGTATATGTGGTTGTGTGTGTGTATGTATATATGAGTGCACCAGCAAACATGTGCAGACGTGAATGTGTACATACACAGGGGTGAATAAACTCCTGGTGGCCACCGTTAGCAGCACAACATCACACGAGAGCCCTTTCTAGGCACCCCTTTTCTTTCATAACTAGTTCTGACACCAACATTCTCTGAAAAATCCTTCAACCTCCACTCAACTTGGTCAAGAATATCATAAATTTGGAAACAAGAATACTCATAAGTAATCTGTCCTTGTCAACATCGAAGATTTAGAGATGAATAATAGATTTTTAATAAAAAAAAATTTGGAAAATTTTGACAGCAGGTGGAATGTGAGTGAGACTCATCCAATCAATTGAAGACCTGAATGAAACAAAAAAGGCTGAGTAAGAGGGGTCTCAGCCTGACTGCTTTGGCTGGTCTTCAGACTGGAAGTAAAATATTGGCTCTTCTCGAGTCTCTAGCCTGCTGGATTCTGGACTGGAACTCACACCATTGGCTTTCCCGGTTCTCAGGCCTTTCAACTTGGCCTAAAACTACACATTGGCTTCCCTGGGGCTCCAGCTTGCTGACTACAAATCTTGGGACTTCTGTGTTCATAATTGCATGAGCCAAATCCTTATAATAAATCTATTTATATATTTATATGCATGTTTACATAAATTTATATTTTTATTTATATAATATTTATATGTGTATGTGTATATATATATCTCTTATTGGTTATGTTTCTTTGGAGTACCCTGACTAATACATATACATAATTCTGGTTTTTGTGTTGTTATTATTCTAGTACCTGTGAGATCAGAACACCACAGATGGTTGTATTATCTTCACTCATTTGTGATACCTAACTCTAGCCAAATTGCCTGACTTCTTAAAGATCCCTGGGAGAGAGAGTTGGCAGAATTTAGAAATTCTAGAATGACATAGCCTAATGAGAACAGTAGAATTTCTTTGCATGTATGTTTAATTTTTAAGTCGTTTTTTGAATTGGAAATGTGGTAATCATGGCATACAATGCACATATCCTTTAGCTTAATGGTAGATGTTTATTCACTAGTCCTGGTACCAATTATTAAATATTTGTGTAGCATATTACGGAGACCTGATTAGCTGTGAGTGCTGTATTTCATTCATTCTTGGTCTGGTGTTACATCTTTCTCTCTCTCCCCTCCCCCCCATCTCTATATCTTTTTAACCTCATTGAAATTGTCCTTTTGAACTTAGTTGCTGCAGCTGGTTTCCTCAGAACAATTTGGAGAAATTTAAGTTGAAAACTCAATTTTCACCAAAACTGCCAATTACTAACTAATGTGATATATTCAATTTTTTAGTGAAGCTTACAAAATCTAACTATCTACAGCTCTGTGTTACAGTTGCACTTAGGCAGTCTGACGCATGTAATGAAAGGCAGCCTTATGTTTCTCTTTCAAAAGCCAGATTATCTGAGGTCTGTCCAGACAGTATCCAGCCATGTAATATGAAAAATAGAGACATTTATTGAAGAAGATACAAGATACAAGAAATAGTATACATAGGACAATGTCGCCTCATTTCCCTTCAAAGTAGGCACCTTGAGACCTCACACAGTTCTCCCAGCGTCTCTTAACCTAACAACATTCTCAGGTGTTCTGCTTGTTGAAGGTCTTCCAGACATGGATCACTTTCAACAGATTCTCAACCATCCTAGAAGCTTTGATGCCACACTTTTATTTGTGCTGCACTCATTGCATCATCCCCATAAGCCTTCTGAATCATGCAAATAGTTTCCACGGAGGAATGTTCAAGCTTAATGCAAAATTCAATGCAGATTCGTTGCTCTACTCAGTCATTTTGAATGTGATGGCCACAAGGCACACATGCTCACTCAGCGTCTATCGCCCCACTGACTAGTACGGTGAAGGCGTCATTGTTCACGCATGTGCATTACAGTCCACTCTGCTTGGCTGCCAGGTTTACATCAATGTCATGTAAACTGTTCTTGTGATCTTAACAATGGCTTGATACTTTCCAGACAGCCCTTATATATGTTCTGATTTTGTGCTAACTTACATGCAGCAGCATAAACTGCCCTTATTAAATTCTTGGCTTCTTATTTCTAGCCAATCATCGTGTCCCGACAGGTTGCCCGACTTTCGAATTCCCACCACCATTATCGTCTATGCTACCATCACTTCATGCCTGCATTATGGTCTTAATTTGGCTTCTAGTGTTTCCTGATTCTAATACCATCCACATAAAATTGGTTAATTTTCTTAAATATCCCTTTTATTATGTTGCTCTCCTATTAAAAGACTTTCAATGGCCCCACATTTTGTAACTCTATAAATTAATGTCAACTTTTCTGTTCTATTAATAGAAGTAAAAACAAAGACCATACGATCCTCTCAACAGATGCAGAAAGAGCCTTCTCATTTTATTATGAAGTCTCTGGGATCAGCATGGAAGAATTCTAATAGGAACTTGTCCTTCATTCCATTTTAGAGGAATGAATCCGTGAGTTTGTTGAGAATGGATTAGAGGCAGAAAGACCAGTTTTGGACAAATGGGCGGAAGAGGAGGATAGAACTATGTCTATGGCAATGAGAATAAACGGAGGGAGGGCTATAAACTCCCTGAGGACAGACATGCACTCACCTCTTCAGCCCCAGCCCTCAGCACTGAGCGCTTAGTAGCTACTTCATTCATGTTTGTTGAACTGAATGGAATACAGCCGCTCTGACGACTCCAGACATTTTCTTTCCCCTAATTCTCTAGTTACACCTCATGATATTAGAATACATGATATTTTACTCTGTGTCTTTCATCATTGATTCACAGGTACGAGGGTGTCACAGTAGGAAAAACATGGGATCATGGATGCATACTGACTTAGCCTTGTATGTTAAAGTCCTACCTCTTAAGAATGTTGTAAATGTCAGTCAAATTATTTAATCGGGTGTCAGTTTCTTCATTCTGAAATTGGGAATAATGGTGCCTACTCCACAGAGTTGTTATAGTGATTCAAAAAGACAGGCTAAGTGCACAGCACAGAGCTTGGTACATGGCACTCAGTGTTTTTCATTATCTCTTCTTTTCTCTCCAATTAGGTGACTCTTTTATTTAACAAATAATATTGTGCACTATGTGTCTAACACTATATTAGGTATGAAAATTGAAAAAAAGGATAACTTTCCTGTCTTTAAGGAACTCCTAATTTAGTATAGTAAATAGATATTCATTTTCCAGCAAAATAAGAGACCTTGGAGAAAGAGATTAATTATCCTAGGACTGTGATGGGAGCTCTGGAGAAACCTTCATGGGTTCCTTGATTTTAGGAACAAAACACATCTTTGTATGCAACACAGCACCTATAGCAATGCTGAACTCAGATGTGAATGGGGTGGTGTCACTAAATCAATTTCCAGTGGGTAAGTTAACATAGTAATTTTAACTTCAAGGATAAACTCAACATCCATATGTAATGGGGAAGGTGTGGCCAACACATCATTTGGGACAAGGACATTGGCTTTGTGCACTTGTCTAAAAGAAGGGATGGTTGTTAAGTAATGCTGAGTTGGGGGTGGAGTGTGGATTGCTTAAAGGCACAGAGATGGCAGTTAGAACCTAATAATGTATGCTAGAGTTCCTTGTTTGTGACAAAGAGGCTTCAAGGACTGAACTTACAGAATGGTCATACATTGTCCCACATAGAAGGAAGGATCTCCTTGGTGCCCATTCATCAAGCCTCTGCCTTTAAAATGGACACTGGCCCTTAACTCCTTCCACAGTAGTTCTGATGCCCGCCTTAGTTTCCTCTGACCCCTCACACTTAATTTTCTCTTTGGGGGTCTGCTGCTATGCCTGTGTAGGGGACTGATTTGGAGGCAGGTTAATTTATTTCATGCTTGCATTTTTGTTGTGCTAATAACCATCCTATTCTTCAACAATAAACTGTATCTTTGTATGTGGCTTTGAGTACTGATCTTTTTTTATTATTATTATAACTACAAAAATAACAAAGCCCAAGAGATTTTCACTCTGGTGTGAGGATCTGTATTTCTATCCTGCTTCTCTCGATAATTACCGAGGTTTCTTCAGATCATTCTATACCCACTGAGTTAGGAGGACCTGCCTGTGATAGAGAGCATATCGGCCTTGGAAAAACTGCAACAGAGACAGGGAGAGATTGTTCCAAATTTGTGCTACAAGCCAAATGGTAGGCATAGAGTTAATTTCTCAGCCACCTCATTCCAGTCTTTAAAACACTCGACACGTTGACTTCATGGTCTCTCTTTCTCCAAATTATTTATTCTAGTAAAGCATTGTGCACTAGCACAGAAATATGAGAATTATAGCTACAATAGCTAAAGTTTATGCATACTTGCTTGGTATTGTTCTAAGCACTTCATATATAATTTCTGATCTAATTCTTAAAACAACCTCGACTTTAAAGAAGAGGAAAGAGGCAAAGAGAAGTTATGTAATTTGCTCAAGGTCACATCATAGTAAGTGCTGGAGCCAGGATTTGAGCCCAGGCATTATGGGTTCAGAACTTTCTGTTTTAACATATAATTTGTCTCCCTCTGTGCTATGCCAACACTACAAATCAGAGCTTTGGATCATTGGGCTTTAGACCTAGCAGCCCAATTATTCTTTCCATGGGGAGAAGGGTGTGTCTTCCAGGTGGGGAGGTGCTTTGTCCTCTTCAGACACTAACAGAATTTGGGTGTAAAGCAGCCATGTCATTCAGGACAATTACTTCATATTTTCAGTGATGCCTCCATGTCTTACCTGTCACTGCGTTCATGGTGTCTGTACCTGTTCTCTGTGATCTGGGCCTGGCAGTCTCTCCAAGTCACAAAATGGGTCTCATTTAACTGAGTTTCTGGCTGTGTCAATCTGGGTGCAGCAAGAAGGGTGGGACTCAGAATGAAAGGAGTGTTCCTCTTTACCATGGAGGTCCTATTAATCTGTCTCCCAGAATTTGCATAGAGAATCAGGCTGAATTAGAAATGCTGTATACTGGGAGGAGGTATAATATTAATATTAAGGTCATTAAATATGAAATGTCTAACTTTGAATCAAAAGCATAGTTTATTATATGTCAAACAAGAAGCAGTATGATTAATCCAAATATGAGCCTAAACTGTTGACACAGTTTTGCCATCTCAACGGTAGCTTGTTTATGCCAGCAGCAAAGAAGCCTGGAGAGCAAGTAAAAATGAAATCGTGAAAGGTGTTTCCACAGCTTGTTGAGAATTGAATGTTTTTCCTTGCAAGAAGTGGTCCAAAGCCAAGAAGAAGTGGTAGTTAGTTGGTGCGAGGTCTAGTGAATACAGTGGATGACAGAGAGTTTCCAAGTCCAGCCTCTGTAGTTTGAGCAGCATTGTTTGTGCAACATTTGGTTGAGCAATGTCTTGCAAAAGGATTGGCCTGTCTCTATTGACCAATCTTAGCTGTTTAATCACAGTCACCCTCATCATTTCATACAATTGGTTGCAGTAGACATCCGCTGTAATCAAGTGACCAGGTTCCATGAAGCTGTAGTGGATAATATTAGTGCTGGATCACCAAACAGACACCATTACCTTTTTCTGATGAATATTCCATTTTGGGTGGTGTCTTGGCACTTCATCTTTATCCAGCCATTGTGCCTAACACTTGCGATTGTCAAAAATAATCCATTTTTCATCACACGTAATAATGCAGTGTAGAAATGGTCCGCCTTTATGTCATGACAGCAAAGAAAGGCAAGCTTTGAGATGATTTCTCTTCTGATGTTCATTAATTCATATGGAACCTATCTATCCAGCTTATTTACCTTGCTCATTTGTTTCAGATAGTCCAGTATCGTTAGAATAGTAATGTCAAACCTCGCTGCTAATTCACATGTAGGTCGAGATGTATTGGCTTCCACTACAGCTTTCAGCTCATTATTATCCACCTTGGTCTCAGGTTGCCCACGTGGCTCATTTTCAAGATTAAAATCACTAGAATGGAACTTCTCAAACCATCAATGTACTGTGCATTCATTAACCACATTCTTCCCAAACACTTAGTTGATATTTTGAGCTGTCTATGCAGCATTGGTTCCATGACAGAACTCATATTTAAAAATAACAGGAATTTTCGACTTATCCATGGTTTCACAAAAATTATTCTAAAAAAATATGAAAGATAATCTCAAGCCACAATGTGCGTTTGAAAGACTGAGGATGTTCCTTCACAATAAAAATAAAACAAGGAGTGTCAAAGTCAAATGGCAGAGATATCAACTGTCAAACTTAATACTTAAGGAAATCAGACAATTCATACTTAATAACCTAATAGGGCCCACCTGGAGTGGGGTTCTGTACTTGGGTTCTCTAACAAAAAAGAGTCTTCTATCTTTGGGAAACTCATGTAACTTTTCTATGTCAAATAAAGGATCTCAAGGTTTCCTTCTAGTTCTAAGCATCAGTGCTTTCTCAGTGATTAATTTGTCCTCTGTTTGCAGGGTGGTGTGTGCCAGACTGCTGGGATTCACTCCTTCTTCCAGCACTTACTACCTGTGTGACTTTCGGGAAGTTTCTCCATGTCCATGAGTTCTTAGGCATGTCCATAAGAGCCTGGGCAAGTTCTCCATGACCCTAAGCCTTAGCTGCTTTAAATGGCATAGCGATGACCTATTCCATAGGGTCATGGAGGGTTAAACGAGTTAATCTATGTGCCTGGCATGTGACAGGATCTGTATGGGGATTAAGAGCTGTTGTCATCATCATCATCATTATCATCATAGGGTGCCAGTTCTAATTGGTTGATAGTAAGTGCTGCCCGAATCATAAGGCACTGTTAGGGCTCTTAAAAAAAAAAAAAAGGATTAGAAAGAAGATTTTTGAGATGGGCATCTGTAAGTGTCAACACAGTTCCCCCCACCCACCATGGCATCAGATTTTGCTTACTGACTTCCACCGCAAATCATTAGAGGCCTTAGCGTTTCAGTGCATCTAATAAGCCAATTTACCTTGTGCTGGAGGCCCCAGCTGAAAAGATAAGCACTAAACAGAATCCCAATAAAAGAGCTAGATAGAAGAATCTAAAATTACTAGAAATAAAAAAAGATTGCATTTGTACATAAAGCTTTGCCAGTCCCCTGGCAGTTCGATAGGAGATTTTATAATCCTCCATTCCTTCGCTTCTTTCACTGTGTTAATTACAGCATCTGGACTGATTTATAATTAAATCTTTTTAGGGCTGTTTTCTTCTGGGACTTGTATGGGGTTGGTTTTCTTCTCACCTTCCAGGTGGACCCTTATGTCCTCTCTTCACTGTTTCACCTAGCCTCTTAAGTAATCAATAAATTAGTTCATGTCCAGTAGAGTTGTTGAAAGCCCATTACCAAATCAGCACACTGTGCTACATAAACAGAGTTGGGCTTATGAATTTTAGGTGGGAGCATCTTTCCATTAACTAGCTTTGTACAATTGGAATGATAAGTAAATGACTCAGTCACCATGAAGAAACTAAGCATACTGAATTGGCTATGAGAAAATTGGGCATTTAAAAAAAATCTGTATAAATTCTTCTGTATGCAATGCTTTTATAAACTAGAATATTCTATGGAAATAAGGTACTATAGTAGTTAATTCTACTGCTTATATCTAGTGTTCATTAAATCCACTAGGCATCCCAAAACAATGATTATTTTTTAATTGCTGGAGGAAGGGAAGACATTACTACATCATTGCAGGTGGGATTTTATAGAATTACAAACCTATTTGCTCACTCAAGACATTCTGTCTGGCCAAACTGTCGTCTGCTAATTCTCTTTAGTCATATTATGGCTGGAGCAGAACACTGCACATGACTGTGCAAACTGCAGGGAGTTATCTTATATTCTTATTACTATTTCTCTCTTAATATTACCAGGGACCAACCCCTAGTGTAATAAACAAACCTGGTAAATGTTCTCCATGTGATTGTTAATATCTAAATGCATAAAATCCCTCCTATATATCTGCATAGGGGAACAAAAGCTTAGCTTACATATCTTTAAAAAAAAATTAGAGAGCTCAAGATATGCTGCATATTTTAGTCAAGATAACCATTTCTTACAAAAGGAAATATTTTAATTTTTGGTTCATATCAATCAAAAAATTCAACACAAAATTTTAGTTTATTAAGTTAAGAATTCAAAATAGTTTTTAAAGCTGATAACCTAGCTGAAATAGGTTTGATGGAATAAAATGATAAATTAGCTTCCCTGATCTAACTGGCAGTAAACATTTGTTAATAATAACTGCCTGGATTTTATAGTATCAGGTCAAGAAGCCGATGGGATTTAGATTTCTAACATAGGATGTCACTGCAAGAGTGCTGCTCTTTTTCCAGATGCTTTTCCTGTGGGGGGAGTTTGGACTGTTAGAGCTGCACTTTAGAGGTGCCTGGTTACTGTTTCTGTGAATAAGATAAAATGGTGTTTATCCTCTGTCGATCAATACTGTCTTGTTTGAACTTATTGAGTCATTTAGAGACACATAATGTAATGAAACCCATTGTGCAATAGTACCCACAGTACTACCCAGCTTTCTAAAGGCTGGTAACATTTTAAAAGACAGTTACTGAATTAGATTTTCAACATCAACTCACTTGTAATAAAATGAACATACACTGTGTCAGGTCATTCCATGGGTTTGAGTGCAAAGGGTGTTGGGCTTTTATAATTTAGAGTTTTCTTAAACAATGCTCTCTAAAATAAAAGTATATTCTATGTGTCTTTTAATACTAAAAAACAATTATAGGTTGTCTTTCTTTGAATAAGTGGAATAGGGTTACTATTTGTGATTAATTAAAATTTCATTATTTATGAATAGTTTTCAATTCAAACTTCATTAGTATTCTTTTGACAAAGAGGAGCTAATGGGTAAATTTGGACAGTTTTAGAAGATTTTCCTGGAGTTTGTTACAAATAGGAAAATGGAAAGGGAAGACAATTTTTGCTGAATTCCTAAGCACCAGGGAATGTGCTTAACTATTTTGCTTTATCATCTCATTTAATCTTCACAAAATTCTGTGGGTCAGATTTTACACCCATTTCACATTTGAGAAATCTGAGATTCAGGGAAGTCAAACAACATTGCCAAGGTCACAAACCTGGGCAGTTTTGGAATAGCCATCCCAACCTAGCTCTGTCCAGGAGAAATGCCCAGTGTTCTTTCTATAATTCATTTTAAAAGTCTCTAATACAGGTGTAGTCATAGTTGATGGTCATCATGAGACTATAATAAGGTCTCTTCGATTTTTCAATTGTGATGATTTTAACAGTGATTATCTCAATAGATTTTAGTTGTTATGAATGCTGGACGTGGGCTAGAAAAATGATTTGTTCTTTCTTAATCTGTGCTTTGAGGAATACCAATTTTAAGAGATATTAATAGATGTTCCTGAAAGAAGATGTTCTGTTGTAAATTAAGCTTAGGGAACAAAACATTGCCTGCTCTCTTAGATATTCACAGTGAGTTAAACTATTTGCACACATGGTAAGTCCTCAGTACCTGTGAGTGCAATGTAATGATTACATGCTTGGGCTCCGGAGTCACACCACCTGCCTGGGGAACCTGGCTCTGCCACTTGCTGAGTAATGTGGAGCCTGTTAGGTAACTTGTCTGTGCCTCAATTTTCTCCTTTATAAAATGCTATAAGGGTATCTACCTCATATAGGTTGTTCTAAGAATAACATGAGATAAATGCACAGAACGTGCTTAGAAGTACACTTAACAATATAGTGTGTCATAAATGTCTGTTATTATTACTCAAAACACTCATGTGTTAACAAGAACCGCCTTAACTTTTGTAATACCATTTCCTCAACTTGATAATAGAGTCCCTTTTTTTTTTTGAGCCATATTTGTTAACATCCACTGAATACAGTGTAGCAGTGTAGGAAATGCTGATATTTGAAATGAGTGACACAAAAGCACCTTGGTATCAGCCCAGTTGAAAATAATAACTAAGTATTCAGTGTTTTCATATCCGTTATGCCATTTTATATTTTTTGCTCATAACATTTCTTTTCCTTGCCAATTATCTTCTTTCTTCCCTTATATTTGATACACAGTAAGTTGGAACAGTGAAATGTAAGAATTGTCTAAAATGGGCAATGTTTTTCCAGAAAATATGTCCCTTATGAATGACCCTTATGAGTCATTCATCTCTCTCTCTGTATTTAGCAGGACAAAGCCTCATCGCTTTGACAAATAAGTGATTTCACTTTTATTTGCAGACCCCATTGCATGCTCCTCAGCACACATTACAAAGACTGTTTCAGACCAAATCAACACGTTTTTGATGCTCCTAAATTATAAATAGAGCTGAGTTTATCAGTACATGTTTTATAAAACACTAATCCTGCACAATGCACAAATAATGCTGTGTCCTTCATATTTTTGGAGATGCACAATATACATTTGAAAAGTCCTGCAGTAAAGAAACTTGTTTAACTTGGAACTCCTTCTCCTTGGAACTTACTTTGATAATCATAACAAAAAGTCAAAGAGTTTAGGAGATTTCTGGTAGGAATGGGATATTCCTGATGAATGCCCAGATTGATTTCTTTCTTTAGATAAAATACCATTATATCCTGGTTGTGAATATTCTTTTGGGAGCAAACAAAATGATAATATGAAAATATATCCACTGCAGCACAGTTGCTCAAACTGTGGAAGCAATCTAATAATTAGCTATTCCAAGGTTGAGATTTAACACACTCAAAGCCAGTCATTTTCCCTGTTATTGTTTTCTTTTTTGCTAGAGCAAAAGATAATAGCTTAGGGCATTTCTTTGGTTAGCAGGATAATGGCAGAGGAAATAGCAAGAATTTACGAAGATTTTTTTTTTAATGGTGGTGATAGAACAGGAGATAATTAAATATATGAAATTTAAAGTAGGATAAGAATTATCCATGCAGAGAACTCAAAATCTGCCAATGATATTAATACTATTTCTCATTCCTATTGCAGTTTTGTTTCCCAGGGTCCTAGGACTCGGACAGGCAGTCAACCACAACTCTCCCTGCTGTCTGGCTAGAACTCAATAAACTTTTCAGAACATTAGCCCTACTCTTGAACCCACAGGGGTTAGTCTGTAGGCATTTATTAAATCATGGAGGCCACCTCATTTTGAGATTATATGATCATTCCAATATATTCTTTTATTTTTAGATTATTTCATCAGTATGAAAACAAACCAGACAATTCCCTGGATTAGGCTCGGTAATAGAAGAGGATAAAAGCTGTTTCCACTGCATTTACACTGATACCACAATGCACAGTTTCACAGAGTTGAAATAGAAAAAGCAAAACACATGGATCATACCTGAGTAATTTCAGAGATCCCCACCCGGAAAAGGTTTCCTTGATTATGGCGAATTCAACGTGTCACTCGAGTTATGCTCTAATCATCATATCAAACTCCAAAGGTTCAGTGGCTTTAGGTTTGGTTTACAATTCCTGGGAGTTAAACTTTAACTCACCCTGTCTCTTGC
>NW_012152285.1:2576839-2578886 GCF_000956105.1 Propithecus coquereli | reverse complement strand
TGGCTGGATGGTGGTGCTATTTGCTGAGATGGGAATACTCAAAAAGGAAGAGACTTACAAAGTGGGTTATACCAGGTCCACAGTAAGTGCCCATGAAATGGTAGTGATCATTGCTCATTCACATGTGAATTATTTCGCTTGTGGATTTTGACTAATCTTTCTTTTACCATCAAACTATATTTAGGTAAAAATCATTGATTTTTGCTGACTAAAATATAATTCAAGGCCAAAAATTACCAAATATAAGAAGCTTCCTCCCTGCCACCATTCTCCTCCTATTTCAATAAAATATCTCTTCAATGGTTTCAATTTCCTAGGGATTCAACTTTTATTAATAGTTTTTGGGTGTTTGGTAGGTGGGCAGGGTTGTTTAATTCACTGGAAGGGAGTATTCCAAAGAATGGAAGGGCTGGGTCAGACACAGTGTGTCAGGCAAAAGTCTAATTCTGTTTTCCTGCCTATTGTGTATAAAAGACTCTGATCCAGCAGTTCAGGACCTTGGGATTCCAGCCCCAATGCTATTGCTTATGAAATACTTAACCTTGAGCAAGTTTCTGCTCCTTGTCTGAGTCTCTGTGTCCTGTCCTTACATGAGGAAAATACCTGCTTCCCTCATGTACCTCACTGATTATTGGGCAGGTCAAATGAATTGGTATATGTAAAAATGACTTGAAAATAATAGAGTACCATGTGAGGACAGAGTGTATAATTACAGAGCAGATTAAAGCTACATCCTTTGAGGCTATATCAGTGCGACTTCTTGTTTCGATCTGAAATAAGAACTTCTAGGATTTATGCCTGCTCTTTTGAATATTTATAACATTTCAAACCTAAATGCTCAATGCTATTCTTAATGCTTGCAAGACTTTGGAAGATAGCAGAATTTGATTCAGTGGGTTAGAATCCATCTGTTCTCATAATGTCATTTCCCAGGGTTTTAGATTTTTGAAAATGTATTGGTTTTGTAACTAGAGCCATCTAGTGTTGAGTTGATTAAAACACACACACATACACACACCTACACCCCTTTGTTTTGGGGTTTAGGAAATTGCATTTGGTTCTGGCACATTTGAATGGTATTTTAATATAACATAATTGTAGGATTAAATGAGAACTTGAGAATTTGCATGAAGTCCAGGCTACATCTAAAAACCATGGAGCAGGTGGGATGCTACTTTGTCTCTGTCCTTTAAACCTGAGTTAAATATCTCCCAACTCTGAATCCTTATTCCTTTTTATAGTCATTCCTGTGTTTTGAGAATGTTCTTGAAATCAGGTTTTAAAGGTGGTCATGTTTTTTAAAAAAGCAACATTATTTAGCTCAGTGAACTCAAAAGCAAAAATTGATTTTTGTAAAAAAGCAATTTTAGAGAAAGAAATCCAGTTGGAAAATCTGGTGTTTTCCTTTATCAATATTAGACAATACTCATAATTGGGTCTTTAGTCTGTGCTGTGCTATATTCTCCTTATTGTAAAGAAAAAAAACCACAGAAAAATTTTCCACTAGCTTTTAGATAACTTCTTAAGAAGTAGTTATCACATAAATTCCTAGACACATACAATCTACCAAGACTGAACAAGGAAGAAATCTTAAACTTGAGTAAACTAATAATAGGTAATAAGCTAGAAGTAGTAATAAAAAAGTCTCCCATCAAAGAAAAGCCCAGGACCCTATGGCTTCACTGCTGAATTCTACCAACCATTCAAAGAAGTACTAATACCAATACTTCTTAAACTTTCCAAAAAATCGAGGAGGAGGGACTATTCCCAAACTCATTCTATGAGGCCTATATCACCCTGTATCAAAAACAGACAAAGATACAACAAAAAAAGAAAACTATAGGCTAATATGGCTTCACTGCTGAATTCTACCAACCATTCAAAGAAGTACTAATACCAATACTTCTTAAACTATTCCAAAAAATCGAGGAGGAGGGACTATTCCCAAACTCATTCTATGAGGCCTGTATCACCCTGTATCAAAAACAGACAAAGATACAACAAAAAAAGAAAACTATAGGCTAATATCTCTGATGACTATAGATGC
>NW_012152285.1:2574261-2576789 GCF_000956105.1 Propithecus coquereli | reverse complement strand
TACTCATTCAGATTTGAAGAGGGAACCATCTCTGAGAAAGCATAGTAATTGGCTACATATTGGGTTACATGACAGCCTACGCTATGTGTTCATTGTCTGACATCTCAGCAGTAACTATGTTTCTCAAAGAATAGAAGAATGGTATTTTGAAGAGATAAACTCTACATTCAAACTTCTCTAGTAAGAGCTTCAGTCTATAGAAGAAATCCCTAAGGGTAATAAAGCCCACCTTTAAGAAAGGAAGAAGAACCAAAACCCTCATAATTTTGAGTAAATTTTGTTTTAAGAGTTTGTAAACCACAGGCTCTAAAACTAGAATTAGAGGATACTCCTCACTTGGCTTCAGTTCTAGTAAGTGGAGTCTAATTTTCTAGGAACCAACTCTTAAGAGAACATTTTTGTCTATAGAAAAAGACAGAACAAACAATCCTTCTATAATATAGATACGATGGAAGGTACATCAATTCAGCACATCTGTAAGAGAAGGCATAAAACATACTGTTCTGCCTGCAGTTCTCAGTTCTCAAACGTGGGGAAGTCCTGATTTAACAAAAACACCCCAGGAATAATTGTTTTCCTCTGGAATTGTGCCCCTGGAATTAGGCCTAGTGGAAGCATTCATGTCCCACACAGCTAGACAGCTGTATGAGGGACACACCCCTCCACCACCTCCTTGGGAATGGTTCCCCTCACCAAGCAATCTTACTGGTTTTCCTAGTGAAAGCTCAGTCTTGGCTTACATGGTTTCCAAATGGGTGGGGAATTCTTACTTTTGAGTTTGCCTGGTCCAGCAAAGAATTGTTGATACTGTAAGATTGGCAGTCCTGGGAGGGTTTCCTTGTTTTGCGTGGTAGTTATTGGATGATGGTAAATGGAAATGAAGAAAGGAAAGCTAGGAATTGTATTAATAGGTATCTGGTGGAAACAGCAAAACATGACAGATAAAAAAGAATGAATTATTTGATGGGTCCTCGGTCAGTTCATGATGCTGTAATAAAATGCCATACATTGGGTGGCTTCAACAGCAAACACTTGTTTCCCACGGTTCTGGAGACTGGAAGTCCAAAATCAGGGTGCCAGCAGCGCCCCCTTCCTGGTTATGTCCTCACATGACATTCCTTGGTGCAGACACATGGAAAGATCCATGTCTCCTCCTTTTTTTTTTTAATAAAGGCATTAATGCTATCATGAGGGCGCCATCCTCATGACCTAATCTAACCCTAATTACCTCCAAAAAGACCCATTTCCAAATACGATCACATTGGGGATTAATGTTTCAACACATGAATTTTAGGGGACACAAACATTCAGTCTATAGCAACTAGTTATAAAACTGTATCAGTTTTTTATCTGATGGGTCCTGGTAGTCAACAGGGCAGAACTATAATCACATTAAATGAAAACATGATGATTCAAGCAGGACAACTCAGGTATTACTTCTGAGAGCCAATGGCAGTAATGAATTTGATGACATTATTAGGTTATTACTTTTTATTTTCTAAACCACTTTGTTGCAGTGATAGGGATATGTTGATCAGGAATAAAAATAATAATGGATCAGCATCTCTTTTTCTGAGGGCTACTTATGGGTCCCGCCTAATATCCTGTGGCCCTGAGATAGAGAAACCAGTGATTAGAATGAGATCAAAATTATGACCTTGATCTCATCAGTCTGATCAAGGGAGCTAAGTGTACCCAGGATGGCAAATCTTACTTTTATTTTGTGAAATAAACCCAGTTTAGATAGTGGCTGGTAAATATTAATTTTCTATTAGTTTATTCTACAAACAACTACTGAGGTCCTTCTCTCTACTAAGTGTTACATTAGAAAGGTAATTATTTAAAATGAGAGTTGAGTCCATAAGTAGGCTGTGAAATCATTAAAATGGGTTATATCCAACATATTAAAAATAAAACAGAAAATATCAAGTGGATTTTACCCAGAAAGGGTAAGTATTATTCATGAAACTTTTATTCAATTATGTGTATGTCTGTGTGTACTGGTTGTGATGTAAAATTTATTTTTTATTGTAGACCATATTTTTAAAAATTTCCAAAACACTCCACTGATATTTAGGGGTTCAGTGGTTAACAGACCAGATAGAGGGCACACACATTAAGCAACTACCCCAATGGTTAACTAATTCTAGTTGTAATAAGTGTTATGAAGGAGAAGTAAAGGATGCTGAACTGAACACAAAACACAGGGACCTAACCTAGTGTAGGGCTGGGTTGGACTGGGAGGTAGTTGAGGAAAGCCTTCCAGAACACCAGATACCTAAACCGAGACCTGAAGGATGTGTGGGTGGGAGGTGGGCATTCTAGTTGGTGGAAATAGCACGTGCAGATGTCCTGAGTTTGAATGAGTTGGTTGGGTATGTTCAAATAACAGAAAGCCCCTTTCAGTGAGGGGCAAGAGGGAAAACGAGGAGGAAGTGGCTGGAGTAGGTGGCAAAGATAAGGACGACTCCTATAAGGCCATGCACAGAGTACTACAGGTTTCTAAGGCAAGGGGAAGTCATGGAAGT
>NW_012152285.1:2570684-2573712 GCF_000956105.1 Propithecus coquereli | reverse complement strand
TTAAAAGCAATCATTTTCATGGGGAATTCGATGAGTTATTTAGTGGATACCTAGGCTCTGCAGATGTACACATTAAAATTAATATAGTTTCTAAAGGTTTTTGTTTTTTAAGGGAGAACATAAGAATATTGTAACCACTTGATTAATTGGCAAGTCTTACAGATCACTATGCCCTGTGTCCAAAATGGTGCTGGAGTGGCACTGACAAATTGTTTTACTGGTCAATGGAGATAATTATTCCAGTATGATAATTTTGAGTTGTGTACATTGCAAATTGGTTATGTTTCACAATACCCTCTCCCTTGTTGAAACTGTGAAGTATTCCAGTGCCATAATTGAAACCTGAGGGATATTTTAACCTATAACAATATTTAGAAAAAGAAACCCTAGATCTTATTGAAAATAAATTTGTAAATTCACTCTTGAGATAGCTTCTACTGCAAGGTCCACTTAGCTGATCTGTATAGACTTATGTCGTGGTTGTTGTATCTGTCTTCAATACTGCCTTCCATGTGATTTACTAAGTAGAACATGCCAAATTTTCTAAGTTGTCTTATAGGTAATAAAATTACCTCAAGATTCCTGCTCTGACTTGGGTGGGGCAAAGGCAATATATGTAACCTAAACATTTGTACCCCTGTGATATGCTGAAATAAAAAAAAAAATTAAAAAAGGAATAAAAAAAGATTCCTAAGGTGAAGTGGGTGCTTCACTGGTCGAATAAATTTGGAAAATGTTTTATTTTATAGCTCTCTTTTGGAGATTCATACTGAACATTAACCTTTAAAACCTCAGGAAAATTCTGCTAAGACTAAACAAAATTTAAGTTGTTTTACTCGGCCCTCTGTATTTGTTAGTTCTGCATCTGTGGATTCAACCAACCATGGATTGAAAATATTTAAAAAAAATGAACATATACAGAGTTTTTTTCTTGCCAATATTCCCTAATCAATACAGTGTTACAACTATTTATATTGTATTAGGTATTATAGATAATCTGTACATGATTTAAAGTATACAGAAGAATGTGTATAAGTTATATGCAATACCACACCATTTTGTATAAGGGACTTGAGCATCCGTGGATTTGGGTATCTCTGGGACCAATTCCCCACAGATACTGAGGGATTACTGTGTATGTGACCGTGCCCCACTAACATCCCATGGGTACATTTTTCATTTACTCCACATAATCATTTTATCTGCATGATTCAAAACTAATGATAAATGGACACAATATTTCTGTCAAAGTTTATAACTAGTTTTATTTTGTGTATAGAACACTTTATCTTCTAGTCTCTTAAATGTTTTCTCTTCTTTTTGTATTGCCACCTACAGATTCTTCATCCTCACAATTAAGAATGTGTTTATTTTGAAACTCAAATGTGATCATGTTACTCTTAAGAATGTCAACAAATGTCAAACATTTTGAATAGGATAATGTTTAAAATTCTCGGCATGACATATGTGATCCTTAATGACCTTTGTGATCCAATCTCCTCAGACTCTACTCTTTTTCTGCTTCCTACGCAGTAAATGGTAATGATTGGTTTTCTTTTTTATTTACTCTTTTCCCTTTCTGAGCAGTCAAATACATTGCTATGGATATATGATCTACCTCTCTTCTCTCCCTTTTGTGTCTTTGTACATATTTTCCTGAATTCCTCTAAAAGTTGTTATATTACGAAGCTTCTGGGGTGGAACTTCTTAAATAAGTTACCTGTATTTGGAGTACAAAGGAGATACTGTTATTATCTTTTCAAGACAACCCATCCCTCAGTGAGATAGTTCCTGGATGGCTTACTTTATATTCAGGCAATGTTTACTATCCACAAGGTATGACCCCAAATTTGATTACTATATTTCTTATGAAATGTATGGAGTGTTGATAAACACAAAGCTAGACTCAATAAAGTATAAGTAAGCATTTTTCACTCATTTTCCAAGACTATTTAAGTGTATGTACAGAATATTTGTAATACATGGAAAACAATGAATTTACATACTGTCTAATAGATAATTGTATACATGGAATTGTTTATTTTGGAGCACACTTTCTGCATATTATATTTAATTTATGCATGATCAAAGAGGGGGATGTCTTATGAAGAAATATAAAGTTAATTCTGGGGAAAATAAAATTATTTTGCATAGTAACCCTTAGTGAGACCTAATATTGCAAAAATTTTGCACCCCCTTATTAGAAAATAACATCTTAACATTTATATGCCCAATGTCTGAAAGGATGTCTAGTGCACAGTTGGCATTAAATAGATATGCACTGACTTAATAAATAGATAAATAATGGATGATTCAAGCTTTGAAAAATGTAATGTCCCAAGATGATCTGTCTTTTGAGGCTTTTCTTCTCCACATCCTTGAAGACATAAAGTTTTGTAGTGATATGCAAAAAACTATGTTTTGATAAAGTCTTCACTGATTTAGTTCCTGATGATTATAGTCTCTACCTTCTGATTATTGCATTCCAATAAACTCGGACTATTTATTATGAAGAGAATTTATATTAGAAGTTGTCAATTTAATCTTTATGACAACTACAGATGTTATTCTCCCTGTTTCTTCTTGAATGAATATTAATGTCAGAGTTGGTTAGACTAAGATACACCATCGATGGGTAAGTGGGGGTTTTTTGTACATACTATTGTGTTTTTTTGTGTATGTCAGGCAGTGTGCTAATTATTTTGCCTGTGTTACTTTTAATTCATTCAACAATGAGAAGAAGATACTCTCAAGTCATGGCTATTAAAACTGAAGCTTGGAGTTGTTAAGTAAGTTATAACACAAAGTTATAAACTTATGAGTAGCAGACTTAGGATTTGTACCTAGAAAATCTCTCTCCAGAAGCTACTACTAGTAACTACTAGACTATGTTTCCTCCCCCAGGGAAGAGACTTCACATTATTTTCCAAAGTAATCATAGACCCTATATAGTATCTGGCACAGAGTAGGTGTTGAAATAATTTGTTAAAACAGGATGGTCAATCTAAGTTCAAGTCTGTTATAATAA
>NW_012152285.1:2568389-2570634 GCF_000956105.1 Propithecus coquereli | reverse complement strand
AGGCTAATATCTCTGATGACTATAGATGCAAAAATCCTCAACAAAATACTAGCAAACCAAATTCAACAACACATTAAAAAGATTATTCATCATGACCAAGTGGGATTCATCCCAGGGATGCAAGGATGGTTTAGCATATGCAAAGCAATCAATGTGATACATCATATCAACAAAATGAAAGACAAAAACCATATGATCAATTGATGCTGAAAAAACATTCAATAAGATTCAATATCCCTTCATGATAAAAAATCTCAATAAACTGGGCATAGAGGGAACTTTTCTCAACATGATAAAAGTCATATATGACAGACACAGAGCTAATATCGTACTTAATGGGGAAAAACTGAAAGTCTTTCCTCTAAGATTTGGAAAAAGACAAGGATACCCACTTTCACCACTGTTATTCAACATAGTACTGGAAGTTCTACCTAAAGCAATCAGGCAGGAGAAAGAAAAAAAGGGCATCGAGGGAGGAGCCAAGATGGCGGATGAGACAAGCCGCCAGTCAGAAGGTCTCTGCAAAAAAGACGAATTTTAGAAGAAAGAGAGAAAAAATAAATTAGAACTGATAAACAAATTCAGTAAAATTGCAGGATACAAAAATTGGTAGCATTTCTACATGCCAACAGTAAACACTCTGAACAAGAAACCAAGAAAGTAACCCCATTTACAATAGATACAAGTAAAATAAAATACCAAGGAATAAACTGAACCAAAGAACTGAAAGGTCTCTATGATGAAAACTATAAAACACTGGTGAAAGAAATTGAAGAGGACCCAAAGAAATGTAAAGATATTCCATGCTCGTGCATTGGAACAATTAATATTGTTAAACTGTCCATACTACCCAAAGCAATCTGTAGATTCAATGTAATCCCCATCAAAATACCAATGTCATTTTTCACAGAAATAGAAAAAATAACCCTAAAATTCCAGAATAGCTAAAAGCCATCCTGAGCAAAAAGAACAAAACTGGAAGAATCACATTACCTGAATTTCAATTATACTACAGAGCTGTAGTAACCAAAACAGTGTGGTACTGGCATAAAAACAAACACATAGAGCAATGGAACAGAACAGAGAACCCAGAAATAAATCCATACATCTACACTGAACTTATCTTTGACAATAGTGCCAAGAACAAACAATGCGGAAAGGACAATCTCTTCAATAAATGGTGCGGGGAAAACCATATATCCATATGTAGAAGAATGAAGCTAGCCCCTTATTTCTCACCATATACAAAAATCAAATCAAAATTATTTAAAGACTTTAAGACCTGAAACTGTGAAACTACTAAATCAAAACATTGGGGAAACACTTCAGGACATTGGTCTGGGTAAGGCCTTCTTGAGTAATACACCCAAAGCAGAGGCAACCAAAGCAAAATTAGACAAATGGGATCACATCAAACTAAAAAGCTCTGCACAGCAAAGGAAACAATCAACAAAGGGAAGAGACAACCCACAGAATGGGATAAAATATTTGCAAACCACCCATCTGACAAGGAATTAATAACTAGAATATATAAGGAACTACAATGACTCAATAGGAAAAAAATCAAATAATCTGAGCCAAGATTTGGAATTAACCTAAGTGTCCATTGGTGGATGAATAGATAAAGAAATTGTGGTGCATATATACAATGTAGTATTATATAGCCACAAAAAGAATGAACTCCTACCATTTGCAACAACATGAATGGAACTGGAGAACATTATGTTAAGTGAAATACGTTAAGCACAGCAAGACAAATCTCACATGTTCTCACTCATACGTGGGAGCTAAATATTAAAACAATTGATCTCATGGAGACAGAGTAGAATGATGGTTACCAGAGGCTAGGAAGGGTAGTGGGTGGGGGGTAAAGTGGGGATGGTTAATGGATACAAAAGTATAGTTAGGTAGTTAGATAGAATTAACAGTATTTGACAGTGCAAGAAAGTGACTATAATCAATAATAAGGTATACATTAAAATAACTAAAAGAGTGGAATTGGAATGTTCCTGACACAAAGAAATGATAAATGCCTGAGGCCCTCTCCTTTTGTAATCAAGGAAATTGAGTTGCAGGAAGAAGTGACCTACACAGGGTTGGCAAAAGGTTTGGTTTAGAGAACATGAAGAACTGGGATAAGCAACCCCAAATCTTGAGTTCTGTCCTTAGAACTTGGTGGGTTCTAGATTTGAACTGGGAGGTCACTACTAGAATACACTGGAATGATATGGCTGGTAGTCATCCT
>NW_012152285.1:2553187-2558532 GCF_000956105.1 Propithecus coquereli | reverse complement strand
ACTTGGGTTGTTTCCACATCTTTGCAATTGTGAATTGTGCTGCTATAATCGTTCGAGTGCAGATGTCTTTTGTATGGAATGTCTTTTTTTTCCTTTTGAAAAAAGAAGGAAATCCTACCATTTGTGATAATGTTGATGAACCTGCAGAACATTATACTAAGTGAAATAAGCCAGTCATAAAAGGACAAATACTTCATAATTCAACTTATGTGAGGTATCTAAAATAATCAAACTCACAGAAGCAGAGAATAGAATGGTGATTCCCAAGGGATGGGAAGGAGGGAGAAATGGGAAGTTGTTGATGAATGGATATAAAGTTCAGTTATGCAAGATAAATAAGTTTTAGAGATCTCCTATGTAAAACAGTGCCTATAGTTAATAATATAGTATTGGGTACTTAAAAATCTAAGAAAGGTCTCATGTTAAGTGTTCTTGCCACAAAAAATAAAAATTAAAAAAGAAAAAATACAAAGGTACACAAGAAAACCTTTGGAGATGATGGATGTGTGTATTACCTTGATTGCAGTGATAGTATCATGGGTATATGAATATGTCCAAACTCATGAAATCATATATATTAAACATGTGCAATTAAACATTTATATACATTTAGAATGTATATAAATTATACCCTAATAATGCTGTTAAAAGACATATACTTACAGTTGTCATTTTTAAATATGGAGAAAGTTGCAAAATACTTTCTTGGAGCAAACACATACAGAGTATTTTGGACTTCTTCTTTGTTAGAATATTCTGAAACTTGAATATTTCCATTGTATCATAAATGGTATCAACATTTCAGGGAATCAAAGTTGGGTGAGGATATTTTAGTACAGTACATAACAAAATTAAACACTGCTTTCTGGGAAGGTATTTGCCTAAAGTTAATTGGTATCAGCTGAGTTTCTTCATAACCTAGGACCTGGGAAAGAGAACAGTTGCCATTTTCTGGATGTGAGAGAAAAGATGGAATCTGTTCTATACCCTGGGTTTATTTTATTATGTGTTTTATTTCTGGGAAAAGATTCAAGAAGATGCTAAGTATTGGTAATTTGTAGATACAGAGAAGTAGGTTCTTTTTTTAGAGACATGATGAATTCTTAAGGACAAAATGGCCAGCAGTGTCCAATTTCCTTATCCAAGGGACAGGTAGTTGGACCTTCTGGGGCTAGGATGAAAGATTGGATTGTTCTTCCCACCACTGTGTGAGAAGCCTGAGGATGAGTGAATATATTGCTGGTGCCAGGGTGAGAGTTTGAGAAATGTGTCTAAACTTATCAGAGGAAGAAAGTCTGGAATTGGGAGCAAAAGGGTCAGAAATCCTGGGAAAATATAAGGAAAGGTCTCACAGGTGACCAGAGAGAAGCTGTGAATGAATCGCACAGGTACTTTCAATGAAGGCAAATTAGTGAAGCGATGAAGAGCACAGCACCTGGCATTAGAGAGACTTGGGTCTCTGCCATTTACTAGCTATGAAACCCTCATCTAATAGAGATTTTAGTAACTTCCAACCTCAGTTTCCTCATCCAAAAAATAAGGATAATAACAGTACCTACCTATCCTCTTTCTACTGTGTTTCTTTCCTAACCTATCCCAGTCATTACCTATTTTATTTCATTACCTATTTTATTTCATAAGGCTATGTTGCAGGGCCCAAACTTTAGCATGGTCTAGAGAAATTACTGAATCAGACACTGTAGGGATGAGACTGGGGAACAGTGCTTTTAAGAAATTTCCCCAGTGATTATAATGCATATCAAAGTCAAAGAACTACTGGGAATAATGAGAAAAAATAGAGATTTTAGGAAGCATGGAGGGACCCGCGGAGCTGGAATCAAGTGAGTATCAGTTGACAGTCAAAGAGGCTAAGATTAGTGTCTGATAATGCTTACTTGGAGTTCTGGGGTCTTCCATTATAAATTTTTATTTAGATCAAGGAAAAACAATGCCTTTAGCACTGATTCCAACATAGCTACACTTCACATTGCTTAAAATGAGAAATTATATAGCCTGTTCAACTTAACACCTACATACTCTGATCACCTTAACTTAAATGCTTCTGAACTGATTGGCGGACACTGTACACAAATTGCTGAGTTTTCTAGTATCCAGCATTGCTTTTGTAAAGAACCAACTATGTCTGACAAGTGAGATTTGCCTCTATGGCAAAGTAATAGACCTCTTATTAAAGATAATGAGAAAACAGTAGCCAGCATGTGTTTAGACTCCCATAAGATTTTGATTCTTTTTTGTATTTCCAAATTTGTGTGCAAGGTTATATTTAGACTGTAACATCAGTGGCCTAATATTAACTGGTAAAGATGGGAAGAGAACAAATTAGGTAATATTTTGTAGGTCTTTGGCCTTAGGCCACTGCTATATACTATTTTTACATGACTTTAACAATGGAAATAAGTCATTAAAGTTGGCAGAGCTGGAATTTCATGGATAGAATCCAAATTCAAATTGTACTTCAGGTGATGTAGTAATTCATTCTATAAGTAAATTATTAATTGATTGTACAATACATCCATCACATCCAAAAATGACTTTAAGCAGATTCAACAAATGTTTGAGTGTCTGCTACGTGAAAGTTCTCTTGCTAGGCACTGGGTAGAATACGGAGACAGAAGTCTTGAGTGATGACTTCAAGGTGCTTACAGACCCATGAAGAAGGTAAGTACCTGAATAACTAACACAAGGCCTAAAAGTATATATCCTATTAAAAATGCCAATAGAAGGCCATGGAAATTCTAAGGAAGTGGAGAGAGTTTTCATCAACATGGATTACAGACTTGATTTTGAATTTCAGCAACATCATCCAAAACATAAAATACACATACAGGTTGACTCTGCTGTCACAGAAAATTTATACTACACTCAGGTGCTGATCCAAGGTCTGTGGATTTTGAAGCATGTATAATTTATACCAATGGGCCCATGCAAGTGAGTGACCCTGAAGCTTGAGCTTCATTAGCTTTATTGTAATTTTTTTCCAACTAGAGTGAAAATGTATAATTTAGTACCATTTTTAGAAGCAAAAGACTAGACTAATCAAATTGTTAGTAGACTACTGTTTAAATTATGATATAATTTATAATGGACTATTATGCAGCTGCTACGAAAGATGAGGGAGATCTATCTATATGGACTGATATGGAACAATATCTAAGACATTACGTGACAAAAGCCAAGTGCAGAAAAGTATATATAGTGCGCTGCCATTTATTTAAAAGGAGAGGACATACACACATAGAGATACACTTATAGATACAGTGCATAGCTCTGAAACCAGGAGCAATTGTTGCCTCTGGGAAAGTCGAGAGGGGCATCAAGTGGTGAAAGGAGACATACTTTTCTACCCTTGACTGTTTTGGAACATTTGAATATTTACCGTGTGTATTTATAACATTAAAAAAAAAAAGTTAAAAAGCAACAACAACCAAATGAAGAGTATTTGAGTCAGGCCTTGAAAGAATACAGCATGGACATCTGTTTGGCTGTTGCCTAGGGAAAAGTTGGGTCCAAATGGTGAGAAGCTCTTTCCTGGAGGCGTTGGGGAGCCACTGAGCAGGGGACTCACCTGAACGTAGTTGTGTTTTGAAAATGCTCATTTTGCAGCACTGGTGGGATGCCATGGAGTCTATAGTCTGGTTTTGAGCCTGCGACTATGGACCACCACGAGAGACATGAATAGGATCTGGACTGTGTTATGCAAGAGCAGAGGCAAAAAAATGGGACTGGGAGGGAGATTGTGAACATAGACCCATTGGCATCCGGGACCCCATTCTCTATGGAGGGAAGCTATGTAGGAAAGGGTCACAGGAGGCTCTGAAGAAATAAGATTAATCCAGTTAGGAAAAGCAGTGTCCAGCCCCGCGTTCTAAGTTGTTTTTTCTCTGGTGGTTGATGACACGTGTAAACTGTCTTACAAAATTCTGCTCATCTGGGAAGTCTCCTGTTACCATCAGCTGGTTAAAACTTCTTCCTTCCTCTTCTCAATTCCTCAAGGAAGGGCTAACCTTCTCAAAGACCTGGGCTTTGGTGAGAAACCCTGGGGGCATTATCAGAGGTTATTCTCAGCTATTATCTGCCGAAAGCATGGAGTGAAACACAAAAGAATAAACTAATTCTTTGCCCCTCTGCTCCTTCCTCCCTCTCCTTCTCTCTCTCAACTCCTGATCCCATGCCCTTCGGGGTTGGCTGCCTCCTTGTCTACTCCTACAACACAGGGGTTCACTTCCATCATTGCACTTATCACACTGTCTTGCAAATATGTTTCCTTGTCTTTCTTCCACTAGATTGTATGTTCTTTGAGGCCAGGAGCTGTGTGTTTTATATATCTTGTTCTAGAATCCTAGGCATTGAATATCTCACCAAACAACTTCTCAGTCCCAGGGGGCTGGAATGGTACTGGGGTGATATTATTGTCAATATCAGTGCAGAGTGCAGAGCTATGACATTTCAAAAGTGTTGAAGGGAATTAGATCAGTTCAGTGATTTTCTGATTTCTCCTTGGCCTTTTGTGTCCTCAGCAGGAATCTGGTAGTAGCATGTGTATGAGATCATTCATGGAGGTGAATCTTGTTTCCTTTCTTGGCTCTCAGTTTTCTTTTGCCCCCATACAATTAGGTTATTACCCACTTCTAACAATAATTAGACCACAGGACCCTGTTTGCAAAATTCAGATATGAAAAACAGAATAAGCTAACCCCAAGTTTCACACAAAAATAACTCCCAGAGCATTGGGCTTACATTAACTGCCTATCCCAGAGATGTGAAAACAGGTCAGTGACAAATTTAGGTCTTGAATTAATCAGGTATTCTGGAAGACAGCCAGCATGTCAGGACAGCTCAGACAGAGGTTAGAGCGTGTTTCTCCCTATCTCCCAATCTGTTCGTAGGCTTTTAGCTTCCATCCCTCAGCAAAGGCTGCTAAGTCACTTGAGTGGTTTACAAAGCACTTCAAATTCATTCTAATCAGGCTGAAGGTGGTAATGATGGAAATCGTTGAACCAATGTCAAGCAGACCCAGAATCATTTCTAGGATTTATTTTTCTCATCTATGTACCTTCAAAATTCAACTGGGTTGCTCCATAAGCAGAAGTTTTGTGGGCTGAAAACATGAGGATCTGAAATAAGCAAGTCTTTGAAGGGTCCTTAACATTTGGAAATGCTCTAAGAGGGAGATAGGCTGCCTTCCCACATGATACACAGAAACAAGTTCTGGAGTCTGGAGAGAGAGGATGGCCTGGCACTGAGGCCCACATGGTGGGTGTAGGCTCACCCACTGAGCTCCCTTAGGCTTAGATGAAGTCAATTTTCTTCTCTGGTCAAACCTC
>NW_012152285.1:2551454-2553137 GCF_000956105.1 Propithecus coquereli | reverse complement strand
CCCACCACTGTGTGAGAAGCCTGAGGATGAGTGAATATATTGCTGGTGCCAGGGTGAGAGTTTGAGAAATGTGTCTAAACTTATCAGAGGAAGAAAGTCTGGAATTGGGAGCAAAAGGGTCAGAAATCCTGGGAAAATATAAGGAAAGGTCTCACAGGTGACCAGAGAGAAGCTGTGAATGAATCGCACAGGTACTTTCAATGAAGGCAAATTAGTGAAGCGATGAAGAGCACAGCACCTGGCATTAGAGAGACTTGGGTCTCTGCCATTTACTAGCTATGAAACCCTCATCTAATAGAGATTTTAGTAACTTCCAACCTCAGTTTCCTCATCCAAAAAATAAGGATAATAACAGTACCTACCTATCCTCTTTCTACTGTGTTTCTTTCCTAACCTATCCCAGTCATTACCTATTTTATTTCATTACCTATTTTATTTCATAAGGCTATGTTGCAGGGCCCAAACTTTAGCATGGTCTAGAGAAATTACTGAATCAGACACTGTAGGGATGAGACTGGGGAACAGTGCTTTTAAGAAATTTCCCCAGTGATTATAATGCATATCAAAGTCAAAGAACTACTGGGAATAATGAGAAAAAATAGAGATTTTAGGAAGCATGGAGGGACCCGCGGAGCTGGAATCAAGTGAGTATCAGTTGACAGTCAAAGAGGCTAAGATTAGTGTCTGATAATGCTTACTTGGAGTTCTGGGGTCTTCCATTATAAATTTTTATTTAGATCAAGGAAAAACAATGCCTTTAGCACTGATTCCAACATAGCTACACTTCACATTGCTTAAAATGAGAAATTATATAGCCTGTTCAACTTAACACCTACATACTCTGATCACCTTAACTTAAATGCTTCTGAACTGATTGGCGGACACTGTACACAAATTGCTGAGTTTTCTAGTATCCAGCATTGCTTTTGTAAAGAACCAACTATGTCTGACAAGTGAGATTTGCCTCTATGGCAAAGTAATAGACCTCTTATTAAAGATAATGAGAAAACAGTAGCCAGCATGTGTTTAGACTCCCATAAGATTTTGATTCTTTTTTGTATTTCCAAATTTGTGTGCAAGGTTATATTTAGACTGTAACATCAGTGGCCTAATATTAACTGGTAAAGATGGGAAGAGAACAAATTAGGTAATATTTTGTAGGTCTTTGGCCTTAGGCCACTGCTATATACTATTTTTACATGACTTTAACAATGGAAATAAGTCATTAAAGTTGGCAGAGCTGGAATTTCATGGATAGAATCCAAATTCAAATTGTACTTCAGGTGATGTAGTAATTCATTCTATAAGTAAATTATTAATTGATTGTACAATACATCCATCACATCCAAAAATGACTTCAAGCAGATTCAACAAATGTTTGAGTGTCTGCTACGTGAAAGTTCTCTTGCTAGGCACTGGGTAGAATACGGAGACAGAAGTCTTGAGTGATGACTTCAAGGTGCTTACAGACCCATGAAGAAGGTAAGTACCTGAATAACTAACACAAGGCCTAAAAGTATATATCCTATTAAAAATGCCAATAGAAGGCCATGGAAATTCTAAGGAAGTGGAGAGAGTTTTCATCAACATGGATTACAGACTTGATTTTGAATTTCAGCAACATCATCCAAAACATAAAATACACATACAGGTTGACTCTGCTGTCACAGAAAATTTATACTA
>NW_012152285.1:2543361-2545759 GCF_000956105.1 Propithecus coquereli | reverse complement strand
TGGGTCAACATAGCCACAGGCCGTGATATCAGATTTTGCTTTGGCTGTCACACTGACTGTTCCAGGTCTCATTCCCTCAAATCTCGGCTGGAGACAGGCTACCTCATCGATGTTTAATGAATGAATGTCATTTTATTCATTATGATTTACCCATGCAGAGTAATATATTTTCATTTGGGGAAAGTCTTTAATACTTTAACATAAAGGCTAAAGGCGAAATATCAGAATTGAATGACAAATTGATGAATATTTCAATCAAACATGGAATTTTGTCCTAGTTTTGGCACTTACTAGCTATATTACTTTGAGTGTCTTATTTAACTGAACCTCAGTTACCTCAGGTTGCAAATATTGGAGATGGTAATAGATACATGCCATGATTTTAAAAACGTGTAATCCAGTGCTCGTCAAAGTTTCATGTGCAGAAGAATCATCTGGAGAATTTGTTAAACACAAAATTCCAGGGTCCCATGCTTAGAACGGGTCCTGATTGGTAGACCTAGGGTAAGGCCTGAGAATTTGCATTTCTAATGATACCCCAGGTGATGTTGGTGACAGTGGACCACACTTTGAACAGTGCTGGAAAAGTCTTCAAGTTCACAGTCCTCAAACTTGGCTGTAAAACAGGGTATGTGCTTGTCTGATATACAAATTCTTAGGCTCTATTTCTGGAGAATGTGATTCTATAACCCTGGAAGGGACATGGGAATCTTTCAAAAACCCCAGGAAATTCTTTGTTGATGTTGTTTATATGCTCAATTGTATTGTTTTGTTTTTTGATAATTTTAGAGTTACAGAAATGTTACCCAAAATAGTACAAGAAGTTTACATGTACCTCTCATCCATCTTCCCCTGATGTTAACAGTTTATATAACCATAGTACAACTATCAAACCTGGAAACTAACTTTGGTACAATACTATTAATTAAACTACCCACTCTTCAGGAAATTCTGACATGACCAGTCAGTGGTAGACTGAATAATGGCCCCTGGAGATGCCCATATCCTAATCCCCAGAACCTGTGAATGTCAACTTACGTGGCAAAATTAGGCATCATGAGATGGGGACATTGTCCTGAATCAGCCAGGTGACCTGATACAATCACAGTGGTCCTTATAAGGGATACAAGAAGAGTCAGAATTAGAGAAGAAACAATGTGATAAGGGAAGGTGAGGGAGAAAAGGCAACATGATGTAGCCTATGAGCCAGGAAATGTCAACAGCCTCTAGCAGCTAGAAAAGGCAAGGAAATCACCTTTCCCCTAGAGCCTCCAGAAGGGACCAGCCCTACCCTGACACCCTGATCTTAGCTCTGGAAGTCTCATGTTGGACTTTTGGCCTCCTGAACTGTAAGAGAATAAATTTGTAGAGTTTTAAACCAGTAAGTATATGATCATTTATTACAGCAGCAATAGGAAACTAATATGCAATGTATGGACAGTGTTTGAGAATCACTGAGCCTCACTGCCTTTGTTGAAGGAATTAAATAATATGGCTAATATGAAGTGATGCGATTCATACTGACATATATACAGGAGGGGCTCAAGAGAGGGTATTTTGGTTACCAAAGACAACAAAATCAATCATTAAGGTAGCTCTGTGCTTGCCTAATTGCCTAATTGTTGTGCTTTCTGAGACAGTATGTCATTTTAGTTGGGTAAGATTGGCAAAGATAACTGTCCTGGGAGGTTGTAAATGGTCCTTGTTTTGCTCTCTGTTTCCTTGGCCTCTCAAGAGACTATGCCTTCCTATAAAGGCAGTGATGTGATTTTTGAGGTCTTCCAGCTGCTTGCTTCTGTTGTTTATGCTTTTCTTATCTTCCCAGAGAGTGGAGCTACATTTATTTAAAACACACACATGCCATTTAGAGCTTTGCATTGGTTTGGTACACCTTCTTATTTTGAATTAGGCTTTTTAAAAACAGTGTTTCCTTTTGGATTCATTATCTTTTTGATCTCTATTTATGATTTTATTTCCTTTCACTATTCATTTTAATCTGATGTTTACATTTCTCATTACCTTTTATCTATTCTAATCTTTGATTTTTCTTTCTCTGTATCTTTAACTGTCCCCCATTCCTGTTTTCTTTTCAACGATAATCTTTTTTGCTCTTATTTCGTCCATTGTATTTTTCTACCAACCATGTTAGCCTGCAGTTAATGTATTATCTTTGCTTTGATATAGCTCTTGTTTATGTTTTCCTTTGACTCCATTTATTTTACTTTTGTAACTTGTTTTTATAACTGTGGCAGGAAATCTGGTCTTTGGTGAATGGGGAAGCCACTCTACCATAAAAGGAAAGATTGTGGGCCTCTTTCTCTCCAGCCAACTCTGCAGGTCTCACTCTTAATAAAGGTCATATTCTACTCCATGTTGGTTCTCAAACACACACACCTCA
>NW_012152285.1:2541138-2543311 GCF_000956105.1 Propithecus coquereli | reverse complement strand
ATCTTGTTCTAGAATCCTAGGCATTGAATATCTCACCAAACAACTTCTCAGTCCCAGGGGGCTGGAATGGTACTGGGGTGATATTATTGTCAATATCAGTGCAGAGTGCAGAGCTATGACATTTCAAAAGTGTTGAAGGGAATTAGATCAGTTCAGTGATTTTCTGATTTCTCCTTGGCCTTTTGTGTCCTCAGCAGGAATCTGGTAGTAGCATGTGTATGAGATCATTCATGGAGGTGAATCTTGTTTCCTTTCTTGGCTCTCAGTTTTCTTTTGCCCCCATACAATTAGGTTATTACCCACTTCTAACAATAATTAGACCACAGGACCCTGTTTGCAAAATTCAGATATGAAAAACAGAATAAGCTAACCCCAAGTTTCACACAAAAATAACTCCCAGAGCATTGGGCTTACATTAACTGCCTATCCCAGAGATGTGAAAACAGGTCAGTGACAAATTTAGGTCTTGAATTAATCAGGTATTCTGGAAGACAGCCAGCATGTCAGGACAGCTCAGACAGAGGTTAGAGCGTGTTTCTCCCTATCTCCCAATCTGTTCGTAGGCTTTTAGCTTCCATCCCTCAGCAAAGGCTGCTAAGTCACTTGAGTGGTTTACAAAGCACTTCAAATTCATTCTAATCAGGCTGAAGGTGGTAATGATGGAAATCGTTGAACCAATGTCAAGCAGACCCAGAATCATTTCTAGGATTTATTTTTCTCATCTATGTACCTTCAAAATTCAACTGGGTTGCTCCATAAGCAGAAGTTTTGTGGGCTGAAAACATGAGGATCTGAAATAAGCAAGTCTTTGAAGGGTCCTTAACATTTGGAAATGCTCTAAGAGGGAGATAGGCTGCCTTCCCACATGATACACAGAAACAAGTTCTGGAGTCTGGAGAGAGAGGATGGCCTGGCACTGAGGCCCACATGGTGGGTGTAGGCTCACCCACTGAGCTCCCTTAGGCTTAGATGAAGTCAATTTTCTTCTCTGGTCAAACCTCTCTCAGGGCTTCAATACACCTGCCCCCACCCCAGCGCCCCATGCCTGCCCTCCTATTCACTCAGAGCTCATCATTTCCTATGAATAGGATGGGGATTCAACTCATTAAACATCCTTACAGTCAATTGGACAAGCACACTCAGGTCCAGAAAAATGAACTGAGAAGTCCTTCAGATTTGATTTGTATCTTAAAACTCACATGGGATACACAGGTTGGGTAGATGTGCAGGTGGCTCTGCTAGTTTCCCCCACTTGTTCTTCCAACCCCCAGTGAGTGTGAACCACTCACAACTCCCACTGTTTGGCCCTCTCAGTTAACTGCTCTTCTTCATGTCACTAGGGGGAAATTCTTTCTTCCTTCAGATGGTTTTAAATTTCTACCTCCTCTTCTCTCTCCCTTGGGGCCCTGCCTCTTCTCTGGTGTCAGCTGCAATCATTTTCCTTAATCTCTTCCACCCAGGGTCGTCCAGGGTGAAGAGTGGCACTGAGGAAGATGGTGAGACCCCAGGTGTAGCATCAGCATGACAATTTGACTGTGTGCTCTGCTCTGATGGCCAACCTCTTACTGTGCTTCTTTGTGGATTATTCTTTCTTTGCTTTGAGTTGCCTTAACAAATGCCTCTTTTGCTTTCCAGATCTTTGAATGTGCTTGGCCCCAAGAAGCAGGCAGAGGGTTTGGAGTGGAAATAGGTTCTTCCTCTCAGTACATGTGTGGAACTGCCTCCTTAGTTATTTCCCTATTTGTAAGATATATTTTCTGAGTCTCATTCTTTGAGAAGCATGAATATAGAGACAGTAGGATAAAATAATTGTCATTTAGACTGAAAAATTATTGAAATATATGGTTGGGTCAACATAGCCACAGGCCGTGATATCAGATTTTGCTTTGGCTGTCACACTGACTGTTCCAGGTCTCATTCCCTCAAATCTCGGCTGGAGACAGGCTACCTCATCGATGTTTAATGAATGAATGTCATTTTATTCATTATGATTTACCCATGCAGAGTAATATATTTTCATTTGGGGAAAGTCTTTAATACTTTAACATAAAGGCTAAAGGCGAAATATCAGAATTGAATGACAAATTGATGAATATTTCAATCAAACATGGAATTTTGTCCTAGTTTTGGCACTTACTAGCTATATTACTTTGAGTGTCTTATTTAACTGAAC
>NW_012152285.1:2526890-2529163 GCF_000956105.1 Propithecus coquereli | reverse complement strand
AGGTTAGTCAATGATAGATCCAATAATGAAGCTAGGGAACATAGCTAAGAGCTTATTCTACGCTGTTTACCATTCCTCTAATATTTAGTTCATTCCTATTCATCAAAAATTTTCTGAAGGACAAAAAGTGATATTTACTTTTCAAGTTTTCCATGTTATATTTGACAAACACATCACACTGAAATGAGTTTTGTGACATCATCCCATAGGGTAGTCGAATTGTGGAATGGTGGGACATTTCATAAAGGAGTTTTATATCAGGGCAGATTCTATTTTATGTCTTCCTGGTATAGTTTCTCAGACAACTGTGTATTGTGTGTAAGTGGGCAATTTGCCCATCTTTAGTAAAATTTTTTTGTTTTCCTTCTGTACCCAAGATTAGGGCTAACATACTGGGAGGAGCAAGGAGGAATGGAGAAAGACAAAGGGAGATAGAGACTTAAAGAGACCAGGTGAATATACAAAAGAAACTGAATTATATTGTGAGGCAGGGCCAGTCTAATCCTGTCACTTGACGAAGGGGCAATCTACAGGCCCCTGGGCTCCTTTATGGATAAGTTGTGAAGAGTATTTATGAACATCCCATCCTCTTGACCCACTTGTCTCTATGATACTCAGTGTTCCAACCACAGTGTGCCATGACAGATGGAGATTGTCTGAGTAACCCCTTATCATGATTGCTGTGGAAGTGGGCAATTATGGTCACTGGAGGATCTATGTGGATTTCATTTTGTTTTAATACTAATTAGGTTTTGAAGGTTGAGGGCCTGAAATGACGGAGAATAAAAGAAATGTGGGAGGCAAACAAACAAATGTGAAATGGATTTGAACCAAGAGAATCTATAATATTTGGAAAGGAGGAAGAGAGGAAGGGCTGATCACACTACATAAAGACCTACAGATATATTATGAAAACAGAGGTGGGGTCTATTAAAGATACTTCATGGCTTATTCTTACCCACATAGTTTTCAAAACTTCTGTTCTATCTAGATCCCACATAGATAACCCTACATACTCTGGTACCTTGATACTCTCTGAAGGAAAATATCAAGGAAGAACACCTTGGTCAGTGTCTGCCTATGCATTGGTTAGTCTGCAAATTTTAAGGATTGGCTTGAAGAGATGAGGTGGGGACCAATCAGACTCTGATTCACATGCTCTCCCCAGTTTCTCTCCCTCCTTCATATTTGAATTGAGGAACCAAGACTAATACTAGTTCGTGAGGGGTTAGAAAAGATGAAACTTTATGATAGGGAGTTGGGATCGCTGGCCACAGTGAGTCATGGGCAAGGTGAATTAAAAGCAGCTGACTGAGAAAGGAATATGCAGCAAACTCAGAAGCATAAGTTAGAAACCTTTAGAGAGAAGGAGAGGGATGGTGAACAACAACTGCCTGTGATCATTCTAGTTTCCAGTAAAAATGCCATTGAATGCCCATCTATTCTTCATTTTCTGTTCTTGGTCCATGAAATACCTATATTCTTATCATGAATCCTACTTTGTATTTATGTTAGTATATTTCTGTTTCTCATAACCATAAAAGATTTAAGACATTAGGTAGTCAGATGCCTCATAGTCTGAAAGTTCATTGCTGGAGGCTTCATGTACTGAGCTAAAGTTTATCTTCTTCTAGCATTCTCTTTAAAAAAGTGATTATGCCTTGAAAGGCAATAGTCCTACATCATTGTGTATGTTCCATAATGGTAGATTCTTAGTCTATTGGGGAAGGTGATTTGTGGGTGAAGGTAAAGAGAGGAAAAGGAGAGGTTAGTGCTGGATTCACCTGCATAAATGTGAATTATTTTTCAAGCTACTGTTTAGAGCAGAGCCTTTGGAAAGAGCAAAGAACTGAAAGGGAAAAGATTTGATAGACTTCTGAAACAGACAATGATCACTTTGTCATTCTAAGTAGAGGCATTGATGAGGACAAATGAGCTTTAAGACTGAGCTATTGTCTTGAAAGTATGAATGGAGTCAACTTATTACTTTCAGATCCTAGCATAGTGCTCGGCCTCTAGCAAACACTCAATACTTAAAAAAAATTTGAGAATAGAGAAAACAGTGAATGGGACATAGTTGTCATTGATGCATCACAAGAGATCCCTGGAAGACCTTTAAAAACAGTGACCCCAGAGCCTGTCCCACTCATGTTTTTTCTTCCTCTTTATAATCAGTGAACAGCAAGGGAGAACTTTATAAAATGTTAAACCACACATCAAGGGCTTTCCACTTGAAAAATCTTTTTTAACCACTGAAGTAAGCAGATATTAAA
>NW_012152285.1:2519271-2525745 GCF_000956105.1 Propithecus coquereli | reverse complement strand
CAGGATTGGGGCCATCTGGTCATCTTAGCTAAACTATAAAGAAATGTTAATGTCTTTTGGAATGATCATATCACTATGTTAATTTCAATGCCATCATTTCTGTAGTCAATGAAACAATCACCGTTTGTTTCTGGCTCAGCCACTTGGCAGTTTTCCAGCACAAGTACCCATTGGTCAGGTAGCAACAAACCTGCCCACCTTGAGTGATGTCCACACTTAAGACAGGTCTCTTTAGTCACGCTTGTTCAAGAACCAGTTGTTTCATCTCTGAAGATTTAGACTAAACAAACTCTCTAGCCATCTATGAAGCTGCTGTTTGGCATCCTTAATTTCTGCTTTCTGTGTCTTCTCCGGGACTTTTAGTCGCAGAAGAAAATCATTTGAAAAACTATTTTTATTAAGATGAAGATGACTTTACAAATATTTTCTTCCAGGAATATTTTCATCTTTAAGGAATGTACAGGGACAGAGAAATCTAACTGAATAAATAGTAGAATTTCAGTACTTAAGTGAGTTCATGAATTCATGACATGTAGTCCAGTAGCTACTCTGACTCGTGGACTCACTTGATGTCTCTTGGTTTCATTGGAAAGGTGGAGGAATGAGCAGAAGGCAAGAAAATTCATTGAACACTTACTAAGTTCTAGCCACTATCTAGGGGATTTACACAAATTATCTAATTATTCCTCATGACAACTTTTGGAGGAAGGAGGTAGTTGTGCTCACTTCAGAGATGAAGAAAATTGGGGTCTAGGGAAGTTGCTAAAGGTAACAGAGCCCGGAAGTGGAAAGGTGGTGACCCGAGCCTAGTTATGTTTTGTATCTTTGTTCATTCATCCATTCATTTGTTTTCTCATTCCCTCACTGACTTACTACGTTCCAGGAACTAGGGACACAGCAGTGTATGAGAAGGCAAGATTTTGCCCTCGTGAACTTTACATTGTAGTGAGGAAGACAGACAATATCAACAATAATGACCAGATGATGCAGGACCTTATAAACTAGTATAAGGAGTTTGAATTTTGTTCTGAGTGTGATGGGAAATCAGAGCATTTTAAGCAAAGGCTGATACAATCTGATTTCTCGTTTCAAAAGACTCTGGCTGTTTTGTGGGGAGTTGACTTTAGGGAGACAAAAGAGGAAGCAGGAGAATTAGTTAGGAGACAATTGCCATCAGAGTGAGCGATGACAAATGGCTTGGACGAGGTTGATGCTGGGGAAGTGATGAGATTCACTATTGATTGTCACTTCAAAACTGTGCTTCTTCATTACTTTATTATTACAGACAGGAGAGAGCTCTCTCAGCAGCTTGGGGCCTTCTCTTTGTCTTTTTGTAGTCCACACTCCTCTGTCCTCAGACCTAACAGGAGAGACCAAAGTAGATGACCAACCTGTCCCAAGCAGGGGGTAGGGACTAAGATGAGAACTGTATCCATTGTGAGTATGAGGCAATTGAGGGCTCAGACTTTGTAAATTGTCTTTTTATTATTCTATGTCAGATTGCTAATTGTTATACCCTTGACTTGAGACTTTAGGTAAAAACACTTTTTTTTTTAAAAAAAAAAAATTGTTTTCTATATCATTGTAGTTCCCAAATATGTTTTTAAGGCATGGATATAAAAACCTTTATCTGTACTGTGATTTCAAAACAGACCAAGATGACACTTAGATCAGAACTTTCCTGGCACCAGGGAATCTGAACTAGTCATTGCTGGCCTGAGAATGAAATGTGCTCATTAACAAAGAAAATTGGAAACTGGGTGGCACTTTTCCATTAGTGCTTTGCTTTCTGAGGCATTAATGAACCTTGATAGTGCTCTAGAAACTATTAATAATCCTCCCCTTAGGGGTGCCCAAATACAATACTACTGACCTACCATCAGTAGGGCATGAGATTTAAAAACATTCTTTAATTGTTTGGACAGTGCTGGTGATGGATACTCTATTAATCAAAGTTTAGCTAGCTCTGAGTAACAGAAACCAACCTGCACTAATTTAAACAACAACAAAATACCCAATTTGTTATACAGTGTGTTTTAGGTAACTAGAGGATAGAGTTACAGCTGGTCCTTGGGTACTACTATAACCAGAAATCAGGAAACCATCAGGAACTCGGGTAGATTTCTTTCTCTGTTTCTCATCCCAGCTTTTCACTGGAGGTCTGCCATGTTCTCAGCAATGAGATCAAGCTAAGTGGATCAGGCTTCCAGGGGAGCAGACTTTGTGGCCACGTTACTACTAGCCTTTCCCTCAATGAGCAATAAGCAGTTAGCGTGATCAACTGTCCTTTTTGTCTGGGATTATGCTGCTTTTAGTATCGAAAGTCCTGCATCCAGGGTGGCTGGGGACGTTGTCCACCCTACGTGCTGTAGCATTGCCCGTGAAGCGGGCGTGTATCTGGATGTTGGAAGTGCAGCTTCAAGTTCAAAGAAATTTGGACCGTGGACAACCCAAACTGGGTTGAAATAAATATGTACAATTGTTCTCTTAGCTTTGTCTAGTTGTAATTCAAAATAATTGAGCCAGTTATGTTAGAAACTTGTAGACAGAACCTACATTTTCTAGGAAGCAGCTGCTCTGGACATATATTTACCATTGTTATGTCACCTCCGCTGAAACAGGTACAGTGCTGCACCAAACAAGAGGGAGTTCATTTTGGACCAAGACTATTAAACAGATATGGCTGTTTCTTTCATTTTAGTGATGGCAACTCTTCTCAAACCACTATCTGATCTTGCCTCAGTGTTTCTTTACTCAGATGTAATAGAGTAAACTCTGTACAGTGATTAGAGATTTCTCATCCTTTTTCCTCCTCTGTGATTTTAGACCAAGTAACCCAACTATTATCAGCCTCAATTGCCTTATTGTCAAATGGGGGAGGTAATTAGTACTTTCTCTGAAGGTAGAAGGTAGGACCACATGGCTCCTGGCCTCAGGCTCCCTAGATTTATGATTTCCTGTGGCCACAGAGTATCCTCCCACACCTACTATCTAAAGGATCTCCTGCTTTTTACTCTTAGTGTTATAAATTTAAATTCTGTGAGTCTTTCCAGCCTATAGAACTAAAAGTTATTTAGTTTTATGTGAGCCCATAGCTATAAGGACTGCTGGGGCATTTATTTTTACAACATCAGGAAATATTCTGAAAAGCAGAAACTTATATTAATCATGATCTTCCTTTGGTCTCTCCTGTTACCCTTCTAAATGCATAGATACAGTATGCCACTTCTTCTATTTGATCACAGCCATGGCAAGCTACATGTCATTGCAAAAGCCCTTAAATTCGTATTTCAGTCATCTCTAGGCTGAATAAATGATACGTCTCATATGTATATGGAAAGTGCTACTTTTTTTCCAAACATATATATAAGTTTATTGAACAGTGTGAATACTTGTACATGTTATGCATTATTTTTCTTCATCAGTGAATACTAAACATTAAATTATTCTTTTCCTCCTTTCTGGGTATCATAGTAATGTATGTATTAAGGTTTTTTTAAAATTATTTAAAGATGAAAATATTGGGAACCATTGGTTGACAGGAGAGCTTGGCAAACAGTGGTACACAGTCAAATCTGGTTTCAACACTGTTTTTGTAAATAAAGTTTTTTGGAACACAGCCACATTCACTTGCACATGTATTGTCCATGGCTGCTTTCATGCTACAACTGCAGGACTGAGTACTGCAATAGAAACCTAGAATTTTTATCTAACCTTTTATAGGAAAAATTTGCTCACTCCTAGTCTACAGGATAAAGTGAAATAAACCAACATTTGTCAAGGACCTACTTTATGCTAGGCATAGTGTTAGGTGGTTTCACATCTATATCACATTTAATTTGATTTATCTCATTTGCAAAGTTTTAAAATCTTCATTCTAGGCTTCATTGGGCAGCTGATTGTCATTCCCAGAATAACATCATGCACTTCCCCTAACTCCATGCCTTTGCATATGTTATTCTCACTTCTTGGAATACCTTCCACATTCATTTTCCTTGGAGAACCTCTCCTCATCTTTCAGTATACATCTAAAATGTCACTTTACTCGAGTAGTTTTCCTTGACTTTCAAAGACAGCATTGTTTCCTCATCTTGGCTTTTAGAGCATACTATACCCCAACAGGTTTAGTAATCATAGAGTTACGTGAGTTTACACGTTGTGCTTCCCTCTTAGCTGGTGATGGGATATACAACAGGGCCTGGAAAATCAATTCAATAATGTTTATTGAGCATCTACTCTTTGCCAGACCCAGTTCTGTGGTTTTATCTTTCTGGAATCTTCCCAAACCAGATACAGAGACAAAGACTAGGGTACTGAAAATTTGTCTGAAATTTGATCCTAAGAAGCACAAGAAGTGGGGAAAGTAAGCCAGCAAGGGAATGTTAATTACTGGATTACTGCCGCCGGCACCAGGGGCTCAGTCTCCCCTGGGGAGAACATGCCTGTTCAACGTGCCTCAGAATTTTCCTGCTGGACCACAGGGAGGCTCTGGCATATGTCCAAGGATGTTGGTTGAGGGTTGTCCCCAGGTGTGTGGAACCTTCTCCCTTCCTGAAGTACCTGTTCCTATGGTGCCAGAGAAAGCCCTCAGAAGCAGAGTCAGACACTTGGGGCAGGATGCTCAGCATGCAGGAAAGTGTCCAACACAGCTGCAGGTAAAGTCCAGGTGAGCTGCAGGTGTGGGAGGAAAATTGACAATGTCTGTTACGGGTCTGTTACTTAGTACACAAGCAAAAATGTTACTGAACGTTATAGAGGTTATTGTTCTTTTAAAAAAATTCTTACTGGGTACTTTTCTCATTTAAATACATGTAGATATAAAGAAGTAAATGAAAATAGCCCATAATCCTAACACCTAGGTAAACCCTGTTTAAAAAATGCACATAGTAAAAAGAATTCAAAAAGTACAAAATGATAAGTAAATTTTTGTGCCCTCATCCCTGGCTCCTTTTCTCCCTCCCCAGAGATAAATACTGTACTATCGACAGCTTCCTGGGCATACATCCAAAAACAAACAAACAAACAAACCCAAAACTTATCTATATAGCAGTATATTATTGGCATATCCTTTCTATTTGACCATAAAGGGTCATCCTCTTCACACCCGATGCTCACTGCTGGGCCAGCCTTTCGTATCTGCCAGGAAGGTTCATCTCTCAGAGAGCTGCATCGTTCACTCCCTCACCTCCTGGTCTCTGCTCAAATATCACCTCCTCAGAGAGACCTGCCGTATCTCATACCAACCCCTGTCACTGTCCTGTACTTGCCCAGCTACTCTCTGACATTGTATTATGTATTTGTTTCACAGGATACACATATTAATATATATAAAAAATATATATTTGTCCTCCCCTATTGGAATGTTAGCTCTAAGAGGGCAGAGACTTTGCTACATTCATAGCTGTATCCCCAGCACATAGGATGTTACCTGACACTTAGTAGGTACTTAATGAATATTTGTTCAATAAATAAATGAAATACTGAATAATTAATCACATAGAAAGGGACTTCCCTTTTTTGGCTTTTTAAATTAGGTTAAAGGCTAATTTCTTGTTCAATGGTGGACTTAAGAGCAAATTTTTCTTCTAAGGAAGTGGGTCTTCGTACAAAGTCTGCGCACTCTCCAGGTATAAAACCAAAGCTTTAATATAGTTTCATGTTCTTCCTAGTCCCACTGGGAAAGAAAGCAGAGGGCTTCAAAGCAGGAGAAAGTGAAGAATTACAGAGTGTGGTGGATGCTGTGGAGGCTTAGAGGGACAACATCGTCTCAGTAGTCTGTGGGCTGAGTTCGTTTCCCAGGAGTCAGGGGAGTCAGCAGTTTCAGCAATTGTTACAGCAATGTCCCCAACCAAATATGTATCCTATTACCTCTGCTGGTCCTAGAGAGACAACCTGGGAGTCTGCTCTTGTATGGAGATCATTATGGGCTATCAGAGCCTCTTATTCAGCAGCTAGGATTTTAGGGCCTAAGCTTTCCCTGACCAACTATCTTACTAATCTTTTCATGCATATATAGTTCCATAGGAGGGTACTCTGAACATGGCATTTGCATGAATATTTAAATGAGCATGTTATAACTGAATTTTGACTTAATTTCATCTTCCTCCTAAAGACCCACGGGTATTAACTAATTCAGAAGGTGGCCTGTTGATCAAAAGCAGATATTCTTGTTACAAAGTAGGCATTTGCTTGAGGTGGCTCTAGTTCCACATAAGGGCGGGGACACCCGGGGACATCCGGGGACACCCAATACAATGTTGTGTGGTAGTACATCGAATGGATTGACTATAATTCATATAATCAGTTCCCTCTTAAGGAGCTTTCAGGTTGGATCTAGTTTTTTTCTAGCACATGAAATGCTTCAATAAATATCGTTACACATAGATATCTTGGCATAATTTTGTAGATATCTCTGAAAGGAAATTTCTAATAGTAGAATTACCAGATCCAAGAATTTATCCTCCAAGATGGCTC
>NW_012152285.1:2504877-2506415 GCF_000956105.1 Propithecus coquereli | reverse complement strand
CCTTTACTAATGAAGTATCACCTCCTCCAACAGGTCTTCCTTGTCTCTTCCTTTCCTATCACTCTTGCATGATTTCATTTTTATTTCTTTATTTCATTAATATACATCATCCCCCCTGTAAATTGTATGCTCGAGAAGGGCATGGCTGGTGAGCACTTTTCATCTCCATTCTGTCCCCAGCATAGTGCCTGATACACAGAACCTGTTTAATATGCATTTTTAAATGAATCAATGCTGTGGGTGGACACGCTAATTTCATTGAGGCAATTTGGGTGAGGCTGGGGTTTGTGGATAAGCTGAGTTACTAAAAGGAAGCAGAAAGAACAGACAAAAGGATTTTTGCTAGGAAGACAAACTTTGTCTGTTTCTTGGTTTAGCCCAGTGTCCCTACTGACTGCCAGTTTGGACTCTGTGATAATTGGTTCCATTACAAATTGGATCATTCCCCAGTTCTTTGGCAAAGACACATATAACTCTAACCAACATAGGCACAAAAGGGCCAATATTATTATTAAAGCTGTACAAAGCATTACAAAATTCCTAGTTAAACATTCTATTTTATAGAAGAAACCAGCCTTGCTTGGTCACCAATGCATTAAAATATTCAGAAAACCGGAGTTGAGAGAGAGGTTTGCTGTTGTCCCAATATTTGATTTCCAGGCAGCTATAACATGGGGCACTCTTAAATTCTTCAAACTTATCTAGTTCTACCTCATTCTGAGTGATGTAGGTTTGATAAGGTGCAGCTACACCCAGTCTGTACCAATTTCCACTCTAAAGACAGTGAAGGAACCTGGTTGGCTGTGTGTCTGTCAGCATGAAGGACTTACTTTAGGGAATCCTGTGAATCACGAATAGCTCCACCTGCTATCCTTGTTTGGGGACTTTGCCATGCCCATTGTTCATGACAGTCATGAAAACTCTTGACAGGTTAAATAATTCACGGCAAATCTCAATGTTCTTTTTAAAAGCTGTATTTGTTTTGCTTGAATTGCCTATGGAGTCGTGAATTGGAATAGTGCTTAAAAATCTTTGAGTTGCAAAGCTTTCTCAAGACATCCCGAGTTCTTAACACTAGATGGCATGGTAGAGTTATTGTACTATTCTTGGAACATGAAGTCTACTCCAAAGCAAGAAATTTTCTTTAAGAAAAGTAGATAACTGAAGTAGCAAGATATAACTCGATACAAGAATAAATGTGACTTATCTTTATGCTTTTACAAACTATTAACTGAGTATATATTATACATTATTCAACTTTATTATAGCAGTAGTAATGCCTATAAACAATTTAATGTAGAAAGGACTAAAAGTGGAAAATCACTTGTAATCTTATTATCTAGAAATATCCACTGTTAATCTCTTGGTAAATTTTCTTGAGACTTTGAGATGTTTTAATGCATATGTAAACGTTTATAGTAGATAGCTATAGATACTTGGAAATGCCATTTTGTAATATGCATTTAATCAAATAAATCACAGAAATCTTTCTATCACTAAATATACATCATAAAAATAGTTATGTTTACAGAGTTTTC
>NW_012152285.1:2503333-2504827 GCF_000956105.1 Propithecus coquereli | reverse complement strand
ATTATCCACCTTGGTCTCAGGTCACCCATGTGGATCATTTTCAAGATTAAAATCACCAGAATGGAACTTCTCAAACCATTGACATAATGTGCATTCATTAGCCACATCCTTCCCAAACACTTAGTTGATATTTCAAGCTGTCTGTACTGCATTGGTTCTGCCACGGAATTCATATTCAAAAATACTGCAAATTTTTGACTTATCATTGGTTTCATAAAAATTGCTCTTAAAAAAGTTTGAAAGATAATAACAAGCCAAAACATGCATTTGAAAGATTGAAGATGTTCCTTCACAATAAAAATAAAACAAGAAGTGTCAAAATGAAATGTCAGAGATATCAACTGTGAAGTTTAATACTTAAAGAAATCAGACATTTCATACTTAGTAAGAACTAGTATATAGCATGTGTAACATTGTGCCTAAAGGCTACCTTTTAATACATTTTAATGTGTTGACAGAGCCATTATTAATTGTTAAGCTTCTTTCACAGTACCTCTGCTCCTTCATAGTTGTAAAATTATATTTCAAAGTATGAAAACATTGTCATTATGATTACATTGAATAGCAAAGCACCTACCCAATTTAAGTTGTTGCCTTCTTTGGAGAGCTTTTGCAGACTATTAGCAACTTGAATTATCTTAATGGACAGCTTCAACTCTTTCATAAAAAGATCATTAATCTTAGAAAAATACTTTTTACTGAAATATGACTTAATAATGAAACTTTTTGTATATTTCAGCATATTACAGGGGTACAAATGTTTTGGTTACATAATTTTCTTTTGTACAATTTGAGTCAAAATTGTAAGTGTGCTCATCCCTCAGATAGTGTGCATTGTACCCATTAGGTGTGACTTTACCCATCACCTCCTCCCCCCTCCCACATGCTTGATTTCCAATGAAATGTTATTTCCATATGTGCACATAAGTGTTGATTGATTAGTTCCAATTTAATGATGAGTACATATGGAGTTTGTTTTTCCATTCTTGTGATATTTCACTTAGAAGAATGCCCTCCAGTTCCATCCAGGTTGATATGGGAGGTATTAGTTCACCATTTTTTTATGGCTGAGTAGTACTCCATGGTATACATACAACATATTTTATTAATCCACTCATGTTTTGATGGGCACTTGGGTTGTTTCCACATCTTTGCAATTGTGAATTGTGCTACTATAAACATTCGAGTGCAAGTGTCTTTTTTATAAAATGTCTTTTTTTCCTTTGGGTAAATACCCAATAGTGGGATTGCTGGATCAATAATGAAACTTTTAAAAACCCAACAATGTGAGTTCACTCTTTATTTTTTTTTCCTCTGCAATTTTCACAACTTACCTCTGCTAGAAATGACAAAATGTCACTACTGCTGGAAACTTTTCTAAGTGGGCTGCTGTTTTGTCTTGAACAAACCATTATAAACAAACTAGCAATATGCATTTTAAGATTAAACATGGTTTCAAAATAGAGATTAAAAATGCTTCTCCACAGAGAATCT
>NW_012152285.1:2500201-2502293 GCF_000956105.1 Propithecus coquereli | reverse complement strand
GAAGAACAATATATCTTTTGATTATTAGAAACTTTCACCATGAAATGTTGAATTTTTGACTACATAGTCAATATTCTACATTAAAATGGAAGACATTATCTTCCTGGATACGTTAGGATTATCAAAAAAGTTTCTTATTGATTTTTGTACTCCATTTGACGCTACTTATTTTACTTAGGTATTGATAAACTTTGGGATAAACAGCCTGGTTTAGTCTCTCAGCTGTGGTGGCGATCACCATTAAAATTTATCATTCATGGTAGGCAATGGCTTGGGTCTTATGTGACTACAATGTTAGATAACATGCAGACATTCTTTTTAGCATTCCACATGGATTACCTCATTTAAACTTCACAACAATCTGAATAGGTAAGTACTGTTAAACCTGTTTCCAAGGGCAAGAGTCTGGGGCACAGAGAGATTTATCTAAGGCTACCATAGCCTAAGTAACTCAAACGTGTGGAGGGTGGAGCTGGCTGGCTAACTTGAGAATCCACACCTTTCACGGCAGCACGCCATCGTCCTTCCTGCAGGTGGGCAGCCTGCTGGTTTTCCCTACCCCATTGGTCTGCTGCCATGCCATCTGCTGCTTTCCCCCAACTCCCATGAACGGCCACAAATGCCAAATGCCAACACACACACACACACACACACACACACACACACACACAACCAAACTGAACCCCAACAGATCAGAGGGAAAGGAACTATAAAAATTTAGAGTTCCACGACCAAAATGCTCTCCTGTCTCCTCTTCATGTTTAAAGCCTTTCTCACATATTTCCAACATCAATCAGGCTTTCTTTCTTAAAGGACATTTTCTAATTGGGAGCTAATCAATGGGCATACCCAGGAAAAAAGAGATGTAAAGGTCATTGGAAATCAAGAAGGGGATAGTTGGGGGGAGGAGTAAAAACTTACATATCGGGTACAATGAACACTGTTCTGGTGACAGACACACTAAAAGCCCTGACTTAGGCATTATAAAAGCTATTTGTGTAACAAAACTTTTGTGCCCCCCTAATATATTTTGAAATAAAAAAGAAAATTTTTATTCTATTCAATATGTATCAAGCTTTCATTACATCCAGAAAAGTCATCGCTTTCTGGACTTTAAATTCCAGATTCTTTACACAGAGAAAACAGCCCTTCTCCCCTGCTAAACAGTAGGTAAGAGTTGAACCAATCACTTAGGTAAAATAAAAAAATCTAAGAAAATTGTTTTGCCTCAAATTCGAGTCTCAAATCATAACTTCTTGTTTGAGATATAATAAGCTCACTGGGTAGGAAGAAAGACATTTAGTGTTATTTTACTGAATGAAATCCATTGCCCACATGTGATACATTTCTATTACTTACAACTGCAGTCCCCAAACCCCAGGCTGTGGACCAGTACAGGTCCAAGGCCTATTAGGAACTGGGCTGCACGGCAGGAGGGGAGCGGCCCATGAGAGAGAGAAGCTCACCTGTATTTACAGCCACTCTCCGTCACTCCCATCACTGCATAAGCTCTGCCTCCTGTCAGATCAGCAGCGGCATTAGATTCTCATAGGTGCGCAAACCCTACTGTAAACTGTGCATGCGAGGGATCTAGGTTGCACGCTCCTTATAAGAATCTAATGCCTGATGATCTGAGGTGGAGCTGAGACAGTGATGCTAGTGCTGGGGAGAGGCTGCAAATACAGACTATCATTAGCAGAGAGGTTTAACAGCACAATAAATGTAATGCGCTTTAATCATCCTGAAGCCTTCCTGCCCACCACGCTCCCTACCCGCTGGGTCCGTGGAAAAATTGTCTTCCATGAAACTGGTCCCTGGTGCTAGAAAGATTGGGAACCACTGACTTGCAACATTCAGAAAGGATTCAGTTGAATTTTGTAGCAAGGATGTCTTAAAACTAGGCAGGTGGTAATTATTATCTATGTTCAATTGGCTTTTATAAAAATGTTTAATTATTTTCTTCTGAGCTGTCGTTTAATAGTCTATCCTACTCTTGACATTCATAACCATAATAAGACACTAGAAAGTGAATTTAGAAATACACTGTGAGAGGGAAACAAAATTGAGCCCTCTTGAAAACTATACAAAAAGA
>NW_012152285.1:2492192-2495761 GCF_000956105.1 Propithecus coquereli | reverse complement strand
GGCAGGGATCAGGAAAAGCTAAGAGTCCTGAAGACTGAGTAGAAGTTATACAGAGGAAGAGGGAGTATAGAGCTTTTCATGCAAGGAATCAGCTCATTGAAAGGACTTGTGGTAGGAAGGAACCTAGCATACTCAAGGGTCTGAAATGAGGTCAGTGTGGCTGGAACAAAGGAATATTATGCAAAATGAAGGTGGTGAGGTGGATGGGGCTAGACTAGACATGCAGGGCCACATTAAAGATGCCATTCACAATTCCAAGAGTAATAGGAAATCATTAAATGGTTCTAAGTGGGGGATGAGGTGACACGCTAACAGCCATCTTTTGTAAAGCTTGCTGTGACTGTGGTGTTGGGAACAAACTGAAAAAGGGCCAGAGTAGATGAGATGCAACAACGTGAGGGCCCCTGCAGCAGTCTAGGAGAGTGATGTTACAATGTGAACTAGGGTGGTAGCTGCAAAGATATGAGAAGTGAATGGTTTAAGAGATATTGAGGAAGTGAAATTGACAGAGTGAGGAGGTTGATTGAAAATGGGATTGAGGCAGAAGGATATGTCAACGATGGCTTCTAAGTTTATGGCTTTTGCAACTAAACGTGTAGCAATATCATTCACCAAGGAAGGGTACACTGGAAGATAGATATGTTTGAGACAGAAAAACACAAGTTAAATCCAGAACACATTGTGTTTGAGATGCCTCAAAGACATAAAAGTGGAAATGTCGAGGTGGCAATTGGATATCAGACCTGGAGTTCAAAGGAGAAATCTAGGCAAGAGATACACATCTGGAAATTGTTGGCCTGTGTAGGTGAACTGAAGTGATGGGCATGGTAGAGATTATGTAAGGAGAAAGATAGTGGGAGACAAGAAAAAGGCCTGAGCCTCAGTCTTAGGGAAGTCCAACATTTCATGCCTAGGCAGAGGAGCATCGGGAGAGATGGTAGGACATCTAGGAGAGTGTGGTGTCCCAGCACCATGAGTAACCAACCACATTCTATTCACCGTGATCCCATGACCCTGATCATAGCTTTTGGACAACAGGTGGGCATTTGACCTAAGTAAACACAGCTCATCTGCCAGCTAACCAGAAGCACAGAGGCTTTCAGACACAAATATTCTTCTGAGCAACAACTCTTTACTGGATAGTGGGTGAATGAAAATCATATCCTTTGCCTTGGGAAGACTGAATGGTGGACCCATAGAAAAAGGGAGTCTTTGGTAGGAAAAGCAGAAGCCATGACTTATAGAAAGGAGCAGAGGCAGAGAGGGTAGCAGAGTTACAATCATGCCTGAAAGGGAAACAAGGAGCTTTGCTGCCCAGGGATAGGAGAGAACCTGGTGTCTGGAGTTACGTTGGGTTCTAAACAGGATTCCAGTCTCTGAATTATGTCTTCCTCTATGTTAAGGCATACTGTTTATAAGTTTTTGTAAGCACTAGTTCCTTGGTGATTGGTCTCATAATTCTTATTTCAGCATGTCTCCAATAAGAAAACCTACTGCAGGGGAAACCTGAGTCTGTTGCTTACAACTTAAACTGCTCATTCTCTTCCCTTCCTCAGGTCCTTCCATGCCCTTTCATTTTCTCATTCTTGTTCTCACATGAACTTCATCCCCTCAGCCTCTACCAGCCCCACTCTCATTATGTCCACATGTATTGTGTGGAGTTTTTTAATGTACAAACTCATAAACCATAATCCACTAGTCCCACTCTGAAGTGGTTTTGCATAAAAAAATCATGGTTCAAACAGGAATTTGAATCTTTTCTCTTTAACGGGGTCCAAGCGCTTTGTCCATACCCACTTTATCAAAGCTCCTGCCGTCTTGGATTCTCTAGAGTGTCCAAGCTCCAGGGTGGGTCTCACTCTCTTATTTCAACAGACAGTGGCAACACCAACAGGCGACCAAATGTGTCTTTAGCGAGGGTGAGCAAATGTCCAGGGCTTTGTACCTGTTGGCTCATCATAATCATTACCAGCACCCCTTTCCACTCTCAAAAGTGCCTTAGTTTGGACTGTAAACTTTGTGGTCACTCTAAGCCTCTCCCTTGATCCCAATAATTTCCATCACCCTTCCCCTAAAGTAGACATATAGTCTAAGCTCTCTCCTTTTAGGATGCTCAAAGCCTCCACATTTTCTTTGTGTCACATTAAAGTCCCTGTGGGGAGTATAATTCTTCTTTCTGATGGCTTGTCTTATAAAAATTCACCCCTGTGGCTTTTGTCCTCAACTCTCCTCAAAGATCAGAGGAAAGATGAAGAGAGCCATCAACCCCCACATATTTAGGTTATTAAATATGAAATGTCCGATTTCCTTAAGTACTAAGTTTGACAGTCGGTATCTCTGACATTGCACTTCGACACTTCTTATTTTATTTTTATTGTGAAGGGACATCCTCAGTCTTTAAAATGCACATTTTGGCTTGTGATTGTCTTTCAAAATTTTGTTTAGAGCAATGTTTATGAAACCATGGATAAGTCAAAAATTAATGTTATTTTCGCATATGAGTTCCTTTGTGGAACCAATGCAGCGCTGACAGCTCAAAATATCAGCAAAGTGTTTGGGAAGGATGTGGCTAATGTATGCACGGTACATTGATGGTTTGGAGAAGTTCTGTTCTGGTGATTTTAATCTTGAAAATGAGCCATGTGAGCAACCTGAGACCAAGGTGGATAATGATGGGCTGAAAGCTGTAGTGGAAGCAAATCTACGTGTGAATTAGCAGCAAGGTTTGATGTTACTATTCCAACAATATTGGACCATTTGAAACAAATCAGCAAGGCAAAGAAGCTGGATAGATGGGTTCCGCATGAATTAAATGAGTTTCAGAAGAGAAATCATCTCGAAGCTTGCCTTTCTCTGCTGTCATGACATAAAGGTAAACCATTTCTACCGCATATTGTTATGTGTGATGAAAAATGGATTCTTTTGGACAATCACAAGCATTCAGCACAATGGTTGGATAAAGATGAAGTGCCGAAACACAAACCCAAACCAAATAGTCATCCAAAAAAGCTAATGGTGGCTGTTTGGTGGTCCAGCGCTGATATTATCCACTTATAGCTTCATGGAACCTGGTCAGTTGATTACAACAAATGTCTACTGCAACCAGTTGGATGAAATGATGAGGTTGCTTGTGATTAAGCAGCCGAGATTGATCAATAGAGACAGGCCAATCCTCTGGCAAGACACTACTTGGCCACATGTCACACAAACAACGCTGCTCAAACTACAGATGGACTCGGAAACTCTCTGTCATCCACCATATTCACCAGACCTGGCACCAACTGACTACCTCACCTTTCAGGCTTTGGACCACTTCTTGCAAGGAAAAATATTCAATTCTCAACAAGCTGTGGAAAACGCAATTCACAATTTCATTGCCACTCATTCTCCAGGCTTCTTCACTGCTGACATAAATAAGCTACCGTTAAGACGGCAAAACCATGTAGATAGTTCAGGCACATACTTTGATTAATTGTACTGCTTCTTGTTTGAGATATAATAAACTACACTTTTGATTTAAAATCGGACATTTCATATTTAATGATCTTATCAAATTTATCTTATCAAAT
>NW_012152285.1:2475657-2478057 GCF_000956105.1 Propithecus coquereli | reverse complement strand
AATGAGTTTACTACATAACTAATATAACTTTCCATCCCCCCAGGAATCAGACCTCGTCCAGGCTCCGGCCTGGGGAACCAATGTCACCCTGTTCTCTCCACTGCTTCACCTGTCCCTCTCCCATAAGCCGATGTGCACGCAAAATTTCCTCCTCTGGGTCCCATTCTCCTTCCCCTACTTCCCCCCAAAAGGACAACTCTCAGTGAAACCACCAGTTCCTCACTATCAGGCAGACTCTGAATCCCAATTAAGCTCAGATGGATCTCGGAGACATATTGGAAACATCCGTTATAAGGAATTCAACTCATTCTCTAAGATTTAAGATCCTCTCTAAGATCCTCTCTGCCTTGAGGAGCGGGGAAGGAGTGAGAGAAAGACATGCAAAAGTAGAGAAAACGGTTTGTGTGTGGGTTAGGGTGAGGGATGGAGCATGACAGGATCAGACGGTAAGATGCAGAAAGAAAGAGACGTAAATACTGGCTCAGAGTAAAGCTCAACCAAGAATTGTTGAGGTTCTTACTGTGCATCACAATCATTTAATAATTTTGAATGCTAAATGTGTATTCAGCACTGTGTCAAGGACAGGGAAGAAGTCAACAGAACGAGTAGATATATGCTTCTTAAGGGCCATGATCTTGAAGATGAGATCTATAAAAATGAAACAATTAAAAGAACTGAAAACAACATAGGGCCAAGTATTGTCATCTGTGTCTTTGAGAACCCCTATGCTTTATTGGCTTGTTTTTGCTTTGTTGGGAGGGATGGTAAGAAAATGACTATTTCTAGCTCTGCAGGGCAGGTATCATATCAACTCTTCTAGGACTCATGAGAATAAAAATCCAACCAGTGATTTTCAGTATTAAGTACCATAACCATAATTAAGCCTACTGAGAAATAGTATATGACAAGAGGCAGATATGTTTTTTCTCATTGTCCTGGAGCTGTAAAATTAATGGCTACCTTAGCCCCTATTATTGGAGAAAGGACTTCTAAAAAAACATCTGTCCTACTCTCAGCTTTTTAAATTTTTTTCTTTAGGCAGAAGAGCCTGCTCTCAGTGGAGCTAGTAATTGGCATGAGCTAGAGAGAGATTCAAGCTACTGTAGGAAGCTAAGTAATTGCTCTTGTTATTCTAACACTAGTCATCAGTTTCACACCTTTGTGCAGACAACAAATTGATGTGCAAAGGCTCCAGGTCCCAAACTAGAAATGTCTCCAGGAAGAATAATTCAATGAATTGAAAAGATACACTTTGCATTTTTTATGAACTGCTTTGGATTCCTGGAAATGTCAATTATATGCTTGTAGTGCATTATGTCACTCTTCAGCATTGTTATTTGGATAGAACACAAGTATTTTAGTTCATGATATCATATAAATATCTGCCTAAAAACACACAATTATACCACAAACATTAATGTCTCCCAAACTGACCTACTACCCTCCTTTCTAAAATCTTTTATGGATCCAGTTTTTTCCCCAGTTAGTGACCTCACCAGGTGAATGACACTTGCTCGAATGAAAACCATGATCATTATCTCTTCTTCTTCACATTCTGCCAATTTCACCAGGTAGTATCTCTCAAACCCATCCACTTCTCTCCATCCTTACTGTCACTATCCTAGTTACGATCCTAATCATATCATACTGGATTAATGAAACAGCCCCAGGCAGTTTTCAACCCTTTGGTGTTTGATGCATCCAATCTTCTCCATTCTTCACACTGGATCTTTCTAGAGCACACTTTCTTGCTTACAATCCTTTCAGTGACACTTTTAAAATGTACACACATTAAAATAACTTTTTACTTGTGCAGTTCTGTGAGTTTTGACAAATCACTGGAGTTTTGTAACTGTCATCACCACTATCAGGATACAGAACAGGTAACCTCACCTTCAAAAAGTTCCCAAACCCTCCCCCTAATGCCATCCCTAGGCAAGCACTGATCTTCTCTCTATCTGTAAGCCATGTAAATGGAGTGATAGAGTATGTGACCTTTGACTCCAGCTTCTTTCATTAATCATAATGTGTATGAGTTTCATTCATGTTGCTGAATGTATCAATAGTTCATTGCTTTTTATAGCTCAGTAGTACTCCATTGTATTCATGTACCTATGGTTTATCCATTCGTCTATTGAAGGACATGTTGGCTGTTTCCAGGTGTTAGTGATTATGAATACTATTGCTATAAACATTTGCATAAAGGTTTTTGTGTTAATATAAGTTCTTATTTCTCCAGGATAAATATCTAGGAGTAGTATTGATGAGTCATATATAAGTATAGTTAACTGTCAAACTCTTTTCCAAGGGGCTGTACCATTTTGCATTCTACCACCAACATATAAGGGTTCCAGTTGACCCACACCTTAAACAGTGCTTGGTATTGTCAGGTTTTTTTTT
>NW_012152285.1:2469859-2475607 GCF_000956105.1 Propithecus coquereli | reverse complement strand
CTTGAACACATGCTTATTGTTTTCTCGTGCTCAGAGAGTTCTCTGAACCTGTGCTCCATCCTCCAAGCACCTTGACTTCACGGTACCATGTTCATCGGGACTCCTTTCACCTTCACATCTTTGCCACACCAGGCTAGGTAATTAATGTGCTCAAATACGCAGCAAGACTGTAGCATCACTGGTCATAGTTTCCTTTCCTCTTCTATTTACCACCAACCCCCATGACCAAGTTGTAGAGTCAGGTTAAAACCTAGGTCTTTCTAAATTGAAAGTTCATTCTTTAGCTGTTATCTTCCACTACATCTTCAGTACTAATGGACTATTAGTCTTTTCCTAAGTTTATACTAAATCAATTTTTTTTCTGGTCAGAGCTCTTGCAACAAATGGAATGTGGTTTGTCATTGCCCCTTAGAGTCCCAGTACTAGTTAGCTGCTTGACATTTCCAAGGACACATACAGGGAAAGGGGAAAAACCGTGGTGTGGTTGCCACTAGACCTCTAGTGCAGAGCAATCCTTCTGTGTCAAGTGGCCCCAACTTCGGACATTTTTCTTGTGTGGTGGATGTTTTACACTCCAACTTTCCCAAAAGAAGAAATTGCCTTCCCCTATGATGAAAAGAATATAAAGAACTATCTAGAAGAAAAAGTAAAATGGATGGATGAAGGGACAACTTTGAATTACTAAATTGAGTAAGATGGGAAGCTCATTATGACTGCAAGTATGCATAAAGGAGGCAAAAGTTTGAGAATATTGCCAATCATTAGATTGGAATGAAGGGAACTGGTGAGGAGATGTGGCCATTCAGGATGACTGGGCAAACTTTCTTCACTCAAATTTAAACAGAATAAAACTGACAAAGCAGGGGCACCTCAGAGACCATGATTTTTGTCTCATTCTATTGTTCCATTCTGGGCCTTTAATTGATTATTTCATAACAGTATGTGACACAAGGAGCCTGTTAGCCTGGATATAAAGCACCAGTTCAGATATCTTACTTAGAAAGTCTGTCACTCGTATCAAAACACATATTTTTCTTTTTTCCTTTGAATCTTTAAAAACCAAATGAATTGGACATAAATACTTCTTCGCAAAAGTGTTAGAAAACTTCCTTAGTACTTAGCATAACAGGCTCTGCTTACTAAGATTTGGTTCCCTTAAAATAGTCCTCACCTAAAGTCACCCATTTAGTTTTTTGGGTTTTTTTCCAAAACATTCTCTTAAAAAATGTTGTCTTATACTAAAAATGAAAATGAAAGAAAAATGGTTCATATTTATAGGTCTCTTGAATGCTATATATTGTTGAAATGAATATTCATTATTCCCCTTTCTTGATGTTACATTAATTCATTAACTATTTAGTGTGGTCTTCTAAGTAAGAGTGCTCATTGATTATAGTAATTAATGATTTCTGTTTTCTTTATAAAGGATTGGGGGTGTTAGACTCTGATCTCAAACTACCTTTGAGTCCCACAACTGCCACTTAATAACTGTGTGACTTTGGCAGCTTATTCAATGGCTTTAAGCCTGAGTTTTCTTCCTTATAAAATGGAGAAAATAATATTTCCTACCCTGTAAGTTTCTTCCATACATTCAATGATAAATTGCATATAAAGTATACTACCTAGCATAACAATGCAGTAAATCTCAGGAATTATTGCTATCGTGATTGTAGAACAACAGGTTACCAAATGTAATAACCTGTATCATCTTAAGGACTTTTGATTATGATGCTTGCAAACTGTTGTAAAACTAATAAGATTTTAAAAATTTTAGATGCCCATAGTGGAGGAAAAAAGTAGCAAAGTGTCTCATCCCATTGGTAGCATAAGAAAATTCAGATTCAAATTTTCTGTCTGAAAGTAAAATTTGGCATCCTAGGATAAAACAATGAGTTCTTTTAGACATTGAGTTTTCTGTACTTGAGCAGTTTGCAGAGTTGGCCAGTTATGGGCAGATGGTTTTATTGTCAGATTGCAATGATTAAGTAATAAGGGAAGTCTTATTTTAAAATATCAGGCTTTGTATAGTCAGTCCTTAGAGACTGTCATTGTCATAAAACATCTGAATGGAAAAGTTCTATCAGAGGAAAACATGAGCAGTTTTCTCATAAAAGTTGACTCCATCCTCTGCCTCCCTAAATTACTTTCTTATAGAGCAACAGCTCAAAGGGCCTGGCATTAGCTGCTGTCATTTTTTGTTTCTTCAGTAGTAGACGAGGGAAAGTAAAATGCAAAAAAGACAAGCCTATGACCATGGAAAACCCATAAAAAATAGATGGAATTTAAGATAACAATCCTTTTTCTTTTGAAACTCTTTGTAATAACTTACTTGCTCTATTTCAATGAAAAACAGTTTCCTACATTACACATCTAAACCATAAGTGGTTGACTTCAAACAAATGTTTACAGTTTCTCTCCCATCTTTTTACTCTAATAATGCCATAATTAGCATACTGCTTATTATCACAGATGATGCTGTTTTGAAGGCCTTGACAATGAATATATCATGACCCGTAAAATTTGCATAATAATTGGTCTATATCACTGGCACCACTGAATTATACTTCTCTCTCTCTCACAGCCCTTTGCTGGAGAGCTTCTCTGTTTTACAGGTTATCTATTTCTCAGCTATAGCTGCCTGGGAATTCCAAGAAAGGAGATGGTTGGATGAGAGGAGGGGATGGACCTCTCATCTTTAGGAGTATAAAATTTACCTCCTTTATTTCTACCTCTTGGAGGAATTCTTGATCAAAGGTCTCTCTACTCAGTGTCTTCTCTCATAGCCCTCATTTTGTCTGTGTACTGTGGAAGGGAGAGTAGGTAGATTCATGTGGGAAAATTGAAGTCACATTGGCATCGATAAAGTGAGAGCTGACTCAGTTCAATGGGCTTACCAGAAGTCTCAGTTGTGAAGAATGTGGGCTTTGGAATCTTATAAGCTAGGTGTGTGACCTCAGACAAACCGCATAATCTAAGGTTATAAAACTAATAAGGACTGAAATTAGGACCAGATCTCAGATTGAATGATAGCATTAATGAGATTGAAAAGTTCACATAAATACATATATATGTTTACCCACAGACAGATTAGCTACCGCAGATGATTAAAGGGTGTGCTGGAAAGCCATGAAGAAAAAAACATAGTGCCTAACATTTCTATTTTCATTCTTTTTTAAAATTAAGATATCACAAATCTTAGCAATAACCGCATCGTGTGTGTGTGTGTGTATGTGTTGTAACTAATTAAACATTTTTCTCCTTTTCCTTGGTTCACATTTACTCTTCAACCTGCTATAATTTGGCTTTTCCTTAATCATTCTGTTGAAAATACTGCTACCAAACAATAATGTCCTCACTGCCCAAGTTGTCTCATTGACATTTCCACCTTCATCTTATTTGACTTTTCCACAGTATTTTACTCTCTATATTAGTCCTTTTTTTTTTTTTTTAAACTCTTTCTGGATTTTCATGACATTATCCTCATCTGGTTTTTCTCTTATCGCTGTCTTAACTTTCCAAGCTGCCTTCCAGCATCTGAGTTTCTCTTTCCATCCTCAAAATATTGGTACTTCACACTGGTTTCTTGCTCTTTTCCTTCTTTATACTTCTTCTAGCTCATCACACTCATATCCATGGCTTCAACTGCCATTCAGTACACTGACGGGTCTCAGTCTGTCTGAGCACACACTTTCTCCTACGATCTAGACCCATGTTTCCCCCCATCCACTTAGACACATCCCCCTCAATACACTCCTGACATTTCAAAGTTAATATGTCCAAAATAAAAATCATTTCTCTCCTTTGACCCAACTTGCTCATCTCCCAGCATTCTCTATTATCTGCCAAATTTCTAAATCAAGAAAACCCTTCACCTTCATGTTATACTCCCCTCTTCATGGGGGAATGTGTCAGCAATTGTTGGTTGCCTACCCAAAAGCCATTCCTGATTTTTTTTTCTTGATAAGAGGACCCTGACTTTATTTGGAGCAGCCATGTGTCTAGTTCAAGAGGAAGAGTTCTGGATTTGGTTATTTCAATATTGGCCATCCCATTCATATTTGCCAGATATTCATTTCTTCATCTTCTTCTGCATGTAGGAATGGCCATTTGACTCACTTTTGGCCTATGAAGAGTAATGGGAAGTCATCTGGCTGGCGTCTTAGAGAGCTTTTTCACCTTGATAAAACTAAGGGAAAGTATACTTTGTCCTTGTCCCCTTTCTTCCTCCTTGGGATATGGTCATGTAAGGATATGCTTGGACTGTGACAGCTATCTCACTACTCTGCAAAAAAAGCCTTAGGATGAAAGCCAATGTGACGGGGATGGTGGCACAAAAGAACAGGGTACAGTGTATGAGTTGAGGGTGGAGTGCTCCAATAGAGGGCTCTAGAAAGCTACTGGTAGCATGAGAGTATCCAAAGAACTGAGAAAAACTGAAAAGTTAAAAAAATCACAATTAGACAGTTTTGGTAGTTGTATTCAATTTTGTGCACCAAAATATAAGAGAAACAGGAAACTTGGTGAGCCACAAAAATAACTAAATGGTCGGAAAGGAAAGCCTACTGTAATATCAAAGGATTTGCAATTATTATTAAATAATAAAATCTTAAAAGCTTAATTATAATGTAGCTAAAATTAGTTTATTATTGATTATTTCTCAATATATACTTTTATAATGATGAAGTACAAACTAAGGCTTCACATTTACATAGCATGATCTTTCTAATCTGAATCAGCTGTCTTTTCCCTCTTACCTACTTTCTCCTCTGGAATTCTGTTATGGTTCAATATGCCATGGCAATATGTGTAACCAAAATGTTTATTCCCCCATAATATTCTGAAATTTAAAAATAAAAAAAAAAATTTGCAATTAAAAAAAAATGCCATTGCTCAACTAGCTGCCCAGACTCTTAATCTTCCCTTTCCTTAACATTTGCATTATATAATAGCATAAGAGGTAACCTTTTTTATAATATAAAGTTTTATGTCACTGTTTTTTACTTTCACTAGTTTATTATTGAGTATGTTGATGTGGAGATTTTTTCCTTAACTTAAAATTCTCAGGATGACCCAAGGAAAACCATGAAAAATTAGAAGTCAATAGAATGAATCTGGGGTTAACACCCAAGGTGGTAAAGTCACTTGCTAATTGGCAGATCAACTTCAAAGCAGCCTTTGAGAGACTCATTAAGCTGTGGTCACACTGAGATGGGAGGATTAAGGATTATAGACGGTAGTGCCTCAGCTGAATTTTGTACCAGTCAATTGTTCAAGAATCATGAAGGACTGATGTTATTTGGCTAAATCAGCATATATTTCAGCCTTACCAGAAGGCCTCCACAGAATCAGGAGGGCACAATGAATGATGTGAACATGATTAGTGATCTCTCAGGATCTAGAAAAAATAGGCTAAATTTAATGAATGTACGCTGATGATGTATAGTGCATCTGAGGTTACATCTGCCGGGGGCAAAGAACCATCAGTGGCTCCTTATTGCCAAAGCAGGATCATCAAAACCCGGCATATGTGCCAGTACTCTCCTCCCTTGCCTCTAATCCTGACTCCTGGTGAATCTAAATGCAACCTCGGACTCCCTATTTACCCAGACCAGGCAGCCACAACCACTGGACTAGAGTTGGTAATCTCCAGCTTACAAAGTGAAATCCCAGCTTTTAGACATAGCAAGCAAGACCTGCCTATTCTTCATTTTCATACTTGCTTCTTCCTGTCTTCTAACATCAAGCTCC
>NW_012152285.1:2456596-2458231 GCF_000956105.1 Propithecus coquereli | reverse complement strand
ATCCTTGATTCCTGCCCAAAGTGCAAAACTGAATCAAATCACAAAGAAACATCAGACAAGGCCAAATTGGCTGGCTCATACTCTTCAAAAATGTCAATGTTATAAAACACACAAAAAAGACTGAGGAACTCTTCCAGGTTAACTGGACTATAACAAATGATCTGGGACTTTTTTTTTTTCTTGTAAAGAACTTAAGTGAGACAATTGGCAAAATCTGAGTAAAGTTTGTAGCTTAGATAATGGTATTGCTTCAATCAATATTAATTTCCTGGTTGTGGTAATTGTATTGTGGTTATCTAAGGGAATGCTCATGCTTTTAGGAAATACATACTAATATATTTAGGGGTAAAGGAGTATCATGTTCATACTTGAACTCGGCGGGAAAAGTGTGTGTGTTTGTGTGCTTATGCAGAGGGAAAGGGAGAAGGAGACAGAGAGGTAGCACAGCAAATATGATAAAATGTTAACATTTGGCTAATCTGGGTAAAAGATGAAATTTTTTTGTACTATTCTTGCAATTTTACTTTAAGTGTGAAATTATGTCAAAATAAAAATTTAAAAGGAAAAATAGACTCTACCTTTGTTACTATGTTAGACTTTTAGAGACATAGTCTCTTTAATATTTTCACACCTGCCAGAGAACTATTTTCTTCTTCAGCAAAATGCCTATCTTTCTCCTATCCCTCTATGTTCAAACACCACCTCTCTTTAGAAGTTGATGAGATTGATCTCTTCTACCCAAGTCTCAAGGGAAGGAAGGCTATTGTGTTTTGATAACCTTTATAGGACCATATTTATATTTATTTAGTTTAACTTTTGATATCTATAATAATTTGTTATATAACGATTTTACTTTTAACTCAATAGAATTGTATTTACAGAAAACGAGGGCTTCACTTAACTCTCACATAGGAACTTTATATTTGTTATTAGTTAAAGTTTTGTGTTCCCTGACAATGTTATTATCCCTCCTCTATACACCATAATATCCCAGGCCAGATGCTGGGGAGGAGAGAATAAGGGTGAAGGAATTTGCTCTCCATGGCTTCCTGTTTACAGTGTAGTTAGGAGAAGATGTGACACCCACATCAGAAGTTAGATACCTATGTATGAAACAGGGCAGTCCCACACTGATGATTAATTTACTGTTGAATTATAGACAATAAACATTGGTTAAAACAATCTACCTGCAAACCAGATGAAAGAGGGTTGTGAAGCCCCATATTCTTTTGATAGGATGGAGGGAAAGAGTCTGGTATCTGGGGCCAGACCAAGTTGGATTTGAATCTTGTCTCTACTCTTTGCTGCTCTGGTGACTCTAGGTATGTTTATGAGCCTCTTCCAGCCTAGTTTCCTCATCTGTAAAATGAAAAAATAATGGTTACCTTAAAGGGTGTCAAAAAGGGACAATGTTGGAAAATCACCTGATACAGACAAGGCATTTTATTAATTACATTGTGTAAGGTCTGCTCCTAGCCTGCAAGCTTTTCATGGGCTTACCTGAAAAAAAGTGTGTTAATAGAAATATTAAATCTCTTTCAAAATTCAAACTTTGGATTTATTGAGAGTTGTGAGTAGTTTTAATATCTTTGATATGATGAAGGTTTAGGCTCTCAGAGAGAAGTTTGCCTACAA
>NW_012152285.1:2454199-2456546 GCF_000956105.1 Propithecus coquereli | reverse complement strand
TCTGTAAGTGGTCAGGTGGTGATAGCTGTTATTAGTAACTACTGTCTTTTACTAAACATTCCGTATTTCCTTTGTTTCCAGCAAGCACCTCAGCCAGTCATGGTTCTTTGCCTAGTAGGCAAAAAACAGAACAAGACAAACAAAAAAACTCTTTATTTGTGAAGGGTCTGGGCCATTAGCAGTCCTACTTGAATTTTGTTATGGTTTCGCATTGACTTTAATCAAAGGACATGGTAGTACTGAGAGATCTATATTTTGAACATACTCTTTCTTGCCTCTACTGTGTAGTAGCAGCCTGATTTCCCCTGAGTAGTCAGGATCAATTGTTCGTTAGTACAGTAGCTCCCATCCTTGCCTGTTGATTCAGAAGCATGAAGAGCCCAAAGTGGCTAGTTACATAGTAGTCATAACTTATATTTTAATGAAATTATTGTTGTGTTTCCTAGCGAAAGAATTTCTCCCTTTAGAAGTAAGACCTCTCTATACCAGCAGAACATAAAGTTGCAGGAACAGGAAGCAAACATTTTTCTAATCATATCACTAGACACAGCAGTGAGTGGTGTCATTTCTACTCACTGATTCTTGGACCCATAATTTTGGCTATGGGAGAAACAATGCCATATATTGGATGCCAATTCAGAACATACATAGCCTCCTGGAGAACTTTGTCTCAGCCCTATATGGTATTAGTATCAAATTGGTACTGCAATTGAGTCTTCAAAAAACCATTCCACCATTCTATCAAGCTAGCTGCTTCAGGATGGTGGGGAATCTGGTAAGACCAATGAATTCCACAAGCATGGCCCCATTGCTGCACTTCATTAGCTGTGAAGTGATTCCTTGATTAGGAGCAATGCTCTGTGCAATAATATGATCATGGATAAGGCCACAGATGGTAGTTTTGGAAGAAGCATGTATGCAGGGAAAGCAAATCCAAATCCAGAGTAAATGTCTATTCTGATAAGAACAAGTCCTGCCCCTTCCATAATAGAAATGCTCCAATTTAATCAACTTGCCATTAGATAGCTGGCTGATAAGTCCAGGGAATAGTGCCATGTTGAAAACTTAGTATTGGTTTCTGCTGCCAACAGATTGGGCACTCAGCATGGAGTAGCCAGGCCAGCCTTGGTGAGTGCAAGTAACTGAAACTCAGCTCCAACTGAGTTAAGTAAGGATATGAGGGTACTGCATGGCCCCCTGACTATCATAATGATAATGCGACTGTGCCTCAGGAGTCAGACCCCCCAGGACTCTCGTCCTCACCAATCTCTGTTTCTCATTTTGTGTCAGCTTTTCCATTTTTGTGGTCTCTCTTGCTGACCAGCTCTTTAGGATGTTCTTTGCCCACAGTGTAGTATATGGACACTTAATTCTCTTCTGGGTTTAGGTACCTCAGCTCCAGAATGCATCTAGAGTGAGCTAGGATCTTTAACTTTGATCATAAATTTCTGGGGAAAAACTTTGGTCCAACTTGAGCTTAATTCCTTCCTCCCTCTCCCTGAAAAATCAATTCCGGACAGCAGAGTATGTCATGTTTTACCAACATGGACAGAAGGCAGGAAGAGGAAGCTCCAGGTGGTGGGAAGAACATGGTGGGGGTGCATGTAGATTATTTTTAGAAAAAGAAGCTAGTACATGGGCAAACAGGTCATTAAGTTTTTCATGACAGGAAAGCCATATGATATTTTGCTATGGTGAGTACAAGACCCCTTTTTAACACTAAAAATATGATTTAAATTAGAATATGTACTTTAAAAACTCACAGAAGGTATTATTACAGCCTCTTTAGGCTCTGCCATCAAAAAAATGCAACCTCACTGTAAAAATGGTTAATGCAAATTTCATCTATTTCACATGATGGAAGCTAATTTGGTGGAGGATAATTGAAAAATAGGATCTTACTCATCCAAAACAATTTAGTTGGCAACTGATTTCAATTCAATGTAAGGCAAGCTATGTTGATATTTTCTAAAAGAAAAAATGTTTATTTTGAGAAAGTGCCCACCGGCACTTTTTCAGGATTAGTCTCAACACATGAGAGTACTAAGCACAGTGCTTCTACCCTGATCACTCCTCTGTGCTGCAGACTTGTACATCCAAATGCCTCCTGGATATATCCACTGGGATGCCTAAAGGCATCTCAAAATCAACATGTGCAAAACTCGTCCTATCTCTCCAGTCTTCCCCTCTTAGTAAATGGCAACTTGTCCACATTCTTGCTCAAATTTAATCCAGAAGGGTGTCTTGACATCTCTCTGCATCTTACTCCTATATCCAAATAATCACCAATTCCTATGGATTCACTCTCTGAATTATGTCTTGAATTGGTGTAATTATCGTCTCTCCT
>NW_012152285.1:2421026-2443224 GCF_000956105.1 Propithecus coquereli | reverse complement strand
AATAAAAAATATATATCCTTCCTTTTCCCTTGGTTAAAAACATAGGGGCGGCATGGCTAGATCATATGGTAAGCGTAAAAAAAAACGAAGAAAGGTATGGCCTTGGGATAATCAGCGGACCGTTATACAGGCCAAACCTTCAGCTTGACCTGCCCTTGGACTTCAAATTATGTGAGGTAATAGCATTTCTTATTGTTAAGACATTTTTTTTTCCTATTCCTTGCAATCAAAAACATCTTGTGGGATCCAGTGCAATTATCCTTGTTTTACATATGAGAAAGCTGAGGCTTAAGGAGGTTCAGTAACTTTCCCAAGACAACACATCTAATAAATATCTGAGCTTATGTCTGAATCCAGGTCCATTTCAATTTTTTGCATATTTCATTACTGCCTTTCATCCATAAACAAATAAAATCAATAAATGAAAGCCATAATAAAAAGCATTGATATCTACTATCAATTCCTACACTGATAGTCCTCTAGCAATTTCTTGTGAAAAACTAGTTTTGTAGCATTTAAATTACATGAAATTGTGTGAACTCATCCTATTTAAGGAGAGAAGATGGAGAAGTTGCAACTAAACCTAAACCATTCTAGGGCTTCCAAAGGACATGCGGTGGCTTGAATGGTGCCATGCCCCACCACTCCCCCTCCAAAAGATGTGTCCACTCAGAATCTGTGAATGTGACTTTACATGGAAAAGGGCATTTGAAGATGTAATTATATAGTTAAGGATCTTGATATTAGATCATCCTGGACTATGGTAGTCCTTAAATCCAATGAAAATGTCCTTAGAAGAGAAGACACGGGCACAGAGAATAAGACCATGTGAAGATAGAGGCAGAGACTGAAGTTGTACAGTCCCTAGCCAAGGAACACTTGGAGCCACCAAAACCTGGAAGAGGCAAGGAAGGATTCTTCCCCTAGAGCTTTCAGAGAGAGTACAACCACCAAAACATTGATTTCAGACTTCTGGCCTCCAAAACACAGAGAATAAATTTCTATTGTTTTTAGGCCACCACGTTTGTGATAATTTGTTATTCCAGACCTAGGAAACTAATACAGGACAGTCTTGACTTAAAGAATTTCCACCTTCTTTCCTTTCCCTTGACAAGAGTTTGTTTCAGTGTTGACTACCATGCCAGTGAACTTGGTAGATACAGTTAGTTATGTGCACTGCCTTCCATGGAATGGAGTTTCCTCTTAGAAGTGGCTGTCCAGCCAGGGGCTGTTTTTCCTAGTACTACTTGCATCTTGATCTAGTGTGGGTCTAGTTTTGATCAATGAAGTATGGGCAGAAGTGAGGCGTGCTACTTCTGAGGGAAGATACTTAGGAAGAGTGTGTTCTTTTCTTACTTTCTTGAATCTTCTCTGCTGGCTGGATCAGAGGACTCCAAGGTCCTAGTGGATAGCAAATCCACAAATTGCATGACCATTTTAGCTTAGTGACATGCATGACACTATGTAGTATAGTGAGTTTCTTAAATAAAAGTGAAGTCCTGCCAATCAGGAGAAAGGGGGGTGGGCAACACGCAGTATCTACTACAACTACTTTGTTATGTTCATAATACTTCTTATTTTGCTTTGATGGAATTCAGATATTTGAAAAATACCTTTCCAAGGGATATCTTCTCAGTCTTTTGAGTAATAATGACAGCATTTCACTATAAAGTATTATTCAAATGTTAATGAAACACGTTTACTACATACTCATTTACTTCTTATAAGACCCCATCATGTAGCTAAAACCAGCTAACATTAGAACTAAGAAATTTTGACTTCTAATCCACAGTTTTTTCTCTGCAGTACCCCATTCTTATGCCTGGACGACATAAGCTTGTATCTGTGGTGAATATGTTCTCTTTTCTGGCTACCCAATATATATTTTTCTTTCTTGTCATTAATGCTAATCTGAACTTCTGGGAGAACCACCCCTTCTGCTACTCTCAGCCTAAGTGCTTTAACTAGAGTCGACTGTATCCCACATGTCCAGGGATGGACATGTGACTCTGGCCAATCAGAAATGACATTTCTCTGCCCTGACCCAATATGGACCAAGGAGAGTCAAGTCCAGAACTTTTATCATATAGGGGTACATATAAGCAACTGCACCATGGGCAGGCATCTTGCTAATAAGAAAGAAGCCAAGAGAGCTGATATATCAGACTCTTGGATCTCAGGATATCCACTGAGTCCCTGAATCCTGTCAAGCCTAAAGTCAAATTTACTTGTGGACTTTTCAGAAGTGTCTCCTTTTTGCTTAAACCAGTTCAGGTTGAATTTTCTTTATCAACTGTTCATGAGACAGTGAATTTTACCTCATATGGATAATAGTTATTTAAATAAGAAAAATACAGTACTGGAGAAGAGTATTTCTAGTTTCAGAGCTTTGAGCCAAAAGCTCGAGGAGACACTTAGCTAGTCTAGCCCCAGGTACAGGTTCTGAGAATTCCCTGCTGAGGATTTTGTGTCCTTGTTCACTAGGTCCAAATGATGGGACATACAGACATAAACTCTATAAAAAACTTGTTGAATGTTGAGGGAAGCTGGGGTAGTATGGACTTCCATGAAGCTCCAAGTGCATGTTCACACCTTATTCCTGAAATAATTTGTTCATAACTTCTGCAACAGCTCACAACTTGATGTTCAGTAGGAAAAATTATCTTTTTTTTTCTGTTGCTTTTTAATTTGAAGTATAATTTATGGAGAATAACACCCAAAATTTAATTGTGTGAATGTATGCTTATATATGTGGAAAGAAGGGTACAGGAGAAGGTAAAGAAATCCCTTTGGCAGGGAGTGGAATTTTAAAGTATGCAGCTCATGTGTTGTATTTGCTTTATTCATATTCATCCTTCTTTAGAACCTACTAGAATCAGGCTATTTAGATGATTACCAGGTCACAGTCAAGGGCTATGAATGATCTTTACCAAATTTGTTATTTCATTTCTTTAGTACATGTATAGGTATTTGCCCATCAAAAATTATAATTTTGCTATTTCTGAATCTATGCTGCTTTATAGAAATTCCTTTTATAGACATGAAAGGAATTTGGGAAATATAATTTCCTAATTATTCAAGAAAAATGAGATGTTTTAAATGGCTTAGATTTCATTGATTTCCTACCCGTAGACCTTGGAAAAGGTAGGTCCTCTGTTTTCTGCTTCTGTTATACATGAGCATCCTGGGAAGGATGAAGTGAAAGTGGGAATGGAATAGTGTGTGAAGAACACAATTTACTATATACGGAAGCAGGAAATCCTCCATCCATCTGCTCCTTGGTTAATGGGCTGTCATGCAGAATGTAAGCTCCTTGCGGCCAAGAACTTTGTCCTTTGGAAGAGCCTAACCCATAGTAAAAACTCAATAAATATTTTCTAAGTGACAACTGAAAAGATGAGTGAATAAAGAACTCTTCAGAAATAAAGCAAATAATGCCATGATAAATTTCTTTATAAAACTCAGAGTCTGATCACCCTTTAGCCTAATTCAATCTTATTAGCCATTAGAAACCATTAGTTCTTACCACCATAGGCACAAGCTATTTTATTTATCTTTGTATTAGTTAATGTATTTATTTAATAAGTAATTACTGAGTGCTTACGAAGTGTTAGCCAGGAGTTGTCAAAGGGGAATGGTAACACCCCCTATGGGGGCAACATGGGGGTGTTTGAAAATATAAGAGGTCATTTGTTTTTGTTGTTACAATTACTGCCTCTACTGGCATTTAGTGAATAGGGGCTTAGCATGCTAAATATCCCACAAACTCTTCTACTATTGATGGACATTGAGGTTTGTTTCCAATCATTGTGAACAATCTCCTGCACAGATTCCTTTCTTGGGGCGTATGTACAAGAGTTTCTCTAGGGCAATCGACGGTTTACAAACTCTTTTAATTGTGGGCAACAGTAATACATTTTATATGACAATCCTGGAATACACATATTTATATGTATGTGGAGAACTGAAAAAATAATTCACAAGACAATACTGTGTATGCTATGCACACTATTCTATTAATAAAAATAATGCCGCTCGCAACATACATTGATTTTCAAAACCTATTTGGTCAAAACTCAGTTTAAAAAAGCAAAGTTTTAGAGGGCATGTGCAGTAGTAGAATTATTGGGTCAAAGAGTAAGCTCATGTCTTTCTAGAAAATGCCAAACTATTTTTAAAGTTGTTATTCTAACTCACATCTACCAAGAATGGATAAGAGGCTCTATTGCTCTACAACATTCCTTTTGGTCTTTTTTTCTCTACATGCATGTGTGTTATCACACTATATACAGTTTTGTGTCTTTTAAAATTTAAGATTAATAGGAACAATTTCCAACATCATTAGTAGGTATTAAAACATGAGATTTTTTGATTACAGCATAATATTTCATTGTAAGGATATATTATTATTTATTTGACTCTTTCCCTGTTGTTGACCATAACTATGCTTATAAGACTTTGGATAATTCTTTAATGAAACTATTAATTATGTATAATTTTTGACTAATTGATCTCTGACTACACCTTGTGGCAGATTCCAAGTCTTAGGATTACTGGGTCAAAGGGTATGACCATATCCATGGCTTTTGAAATATATTTGCAAATTGCCCTCAAGAAAATTTAAACCTATTTACTTGTTGATGAATCCAGGTTTTCCTAATTTTGACTGAGTAAAATCAAGTTTAACTAAACATATAATATTAGACAGTAGTGTTCTGTTTATGAAATATTACTCTTAAATAGATTTGGAAATAGTTTTCCATTTTCCATATTTAGAACTGTAAATGTAAACAGAAGTAAGGGAAGAATTTCCAGTCTTAACACTGTATTAATTCATTTCACTTTAATAGTTGTTTGCCTCACTGTGGGATGAAAATAACACTGTACTAGCCACCAGAAGGTCTGGCTTTTAATTTTGCCCCTCACCAACCATGTGACCTTTAGCAAATCATTCATCCTCTCTGAATCTTCCTCCATAGAGTAATGTGTGGCTTTGTTCTGCCTGTCTCACAGAGTATATGTGAGAGTTGAATGACCTGGAAAAGGCAAAACCATTAGTATTGAAATCGGTCAAGTGAAACAAATGAAATCATAAGAAATTCATTTGGAAATATTTTTACTCTAGCCAGTAGATTTACTATCACAATATTGGTCTTATAAATACATAACCAGATTTTTCCATTGATTTTACAAGTGAGATAAGGCTAGGTTTCACAGCTAGTAGACAATAGCTTTTTTGTTTATTTTTTTTAATTAAAAAGGCAACCTTCACTGAAAGCCCAGACTTCACCACTACACAATATATCCATGTAACAAAACTGTATTTGTAGCCTCTAAATCTATTTCAAATAGGGGGGAAAAAGAAAGAAGGCAACATTAAAGAAAGAAAAAGTAATTTCCCATAATTAAAAGATAAACAACCAAAAAATATAATATTTGGGCTAGAGCAATTTGAGATCCTGATTTAATTGGTATAGAATGGAGTGTTGGCTTTGGTATATTTTTAAAGCTCCTTAGGTGATTTTAATGTGCAGGTGTGAATGAAACTTCTAGAACTGAGCTGTACAGTATGGTAACTACTAGCCACATGTGGTTGTATAAATTTAAATTTAAACTAATAATATTAAAAATTCACTTCCTCAAGAGTGGTAGGCACATTTCAAATGTTCAACTATCACATATGGCTGGGTCGGTGGCTACTGTATTGGACAACACAGAACTTTTCCATCATTACAGAAAATTCTGTCAGACAGCACTGGTCTTAAAGCATATGCAATTAATGAAGAGAGGAAAACTTTTGGTAAGAGAGTGGTAAGTATTTTTTTCTCTTTCTCATTCATCCAATATTTGCTGTGGGTTCACTGTGTCCCCAGCAATGTGTTCGATCAGTCTCCCCTACCTGCTACCCTCCTGATACTTGTTCTGTCTGAGTAACACCTGTTCAAATGGTTACTTTCTGTTTTTAAAATAAACATTTTATGTTACAAAAAATGGAATATTTCTATCATTCACTTTAAATAGAAAGGAATGTTTATAAAATATAAAGTGGAGATTTCTAGCAACAAAGTCCCATTGTGAGGGGCCTCGGTTCTACTACAAAGAAAATGCCAGATAAAAGGTAACAGTTGTTAAAGTGTCAACACATCTCTCTCTGAACTCAAGATACAGTGAACTCCCCAGATGCTAGAAAAGACAGAGAAATCAAAGGCAGAGTGCTGAACAGGTGGGAAGCCCTGGAGGTCCACTCAGATGCCTGTCCCAGTTATAGCCATGGAGGCTGGAGATCTAGTAACCAGGCTGGGACATATGATGGGTGGAGAAACTGGAACTGACAACCCCTTACCCCTTCCAGAAAACAAAAATAGCACACACACTCCTCAAAAAACTTCCCTGGCTAAATAAATAAGTAAGTAAGTAAGTAAATAAGACAAGCAAGCAAGCAAGCAAGCAAGCGAGGATGCATGAAGTCTATGTCTGAATGAACAGAAAATTTTAACAAATAACCCAAAGCAAGTAACTCTAGACCCACTGTGATGGTTAATTTATGTGTCAAATTAAGTGGACCATGGGGTGCCCAGACATTTGGTCAAATGTTCTTGGATGTGTCTATGAGAATGTTTTTGGTTGAGATTAACATTTGAATTGGTAGACTGAGCAAACCAGTTTACCTTCCCTAATATGAATGGCCCTCAGGCCTCATCCAATCAACCGAAGACCTGAGTAGGACAAAAAGGCTGAGTAAGAAGAGGAGACTTGCCTGCCTGATGCCTGAGTTGGGCCATCAGTCTCCTCCTGCCTTGGGACTGCAACTTACATCATTGACTCTCCTGGTTTTCAGGCCTTTGGACTCAGGCTGAGAACTGCACCACTGGCTCCCTGGACAGTTAGCTTGTGGACTGCAGAGGCTGAGCCTTCTCAGCCTTCATAGTCCTGTGAGCCGATGACTTGTAATAGATCACTTTATACACACACACACACACACGCACACACACACACACGCACACACACACGTTCTATTTGTTCTGTTTCTCTGAAGAACACTATGTTTAAGCTGAGGGTAACAGATGAAACTTTTCCCTATTTCCTGACAGATGAAACTGGGAATGTGACTTAAGCTTAGAAAATCAGATGTTCCCAACTGAGACTTGGTGGGATTCTTGAGAGACCAAGGCAAAGGCCAAAGAGTCAGTTAGTGATGATCTTGCAGTGACTGCAGCAGAATTGAGAGTCCAGTGCCATGTGGCTGAGTGGCCAGCTGTGGAGGAATCCAGAATCCCAGTGTCCAGCATCCAGTGGGTACAAGGCCAGTGTCGATGGCATCAGAAACAAGCTCTGGCGGGTTCTTGGCCAGAGCTTGTCTTCACTGATTCCAAGCTTTCTGGCAATTCTACTTAAATTCACTACAAATGGTTTCTGTTTTTCCTGCATGCTACAAGAACTCACTGAACAATGTAAGCAGGGAAATGACAAGATTAGTACCATGGATTTGTGTCTCTGTTTTCCTAGAATGTTGGTTACTTCTTCTGAGAACTGCCTCTCCCCCATCACTCACACAAAGGGATGCTTTTGAAGAGTTCTAAATTTAGATTGTATTTTCCTCTGTTCTGTTTTAGATCTGGGCCAGCTCTCTGCTGTGGAGAGGTGTGTCCCAAGGTGTGAGTCAAGTGGCATGATGAAAACATTCCAGCTCCAAAAGTTCATCTTTCTCCCTAACTGACAACAGCTCCTTCTCCCTACCTGAACATTCCAACTAGTAGTCTCCATGTGTTAGTGACTATGCCAGGTGCCTTTGGCTCTGCCTGCCCCACAGAGATAGTGCATAGTTGCCAAACAGTAAAATAGATGCAGACCTTTATCCCCACTGTGATATCAGGCAGCTTAATTACACTTGAAGACACAGTTTTCCTTCTCTGTAAAATGGGCATGACAGTAGTACTGAACCCATGGAGGTTTTATGAGGTTTAGGTGAGATGATGCTTGTTAAGAACTTCTCACAGTACCTAGCACATATGTTTAAGTAGTAGATATGATAATATCTTGAAAATCCAGAGGGCAGGTGTGTGATGAGAGCATCTGGGGTTAGGGGGTGGGGGCGAGATGGTGTGGGGTGCAGGAAGATAACAGACAAGTATATCCCTATGTTACTTCCTGTGACTTACTACGATTTAAATCAACAGGCATTTTATGAGTGTTTATTTTGGGTAAGAGGTTGCTAGCATTCCTTTTTGCTATTTATAATACTTCTTTAAACTTTAAGAAGGATCAGCCATTCACTTATCTATTCCCTTATGAAAACTGACTGCACACCTACTGTATGCCAGGCCCTGAGAAGACCCTGTCTCATTTGGGAAGGGGAACCTATGCATAGGGGAAGGCCAGTATCAATCTCATTGAAACATATGCTCCTGTCTAGACAAACCCTCTCTTCCTGGGTGATAATTCAATCAGTCTCGCTCAGATATGTTTATTTGCTTATTCGCTTTCTCATGCTAATGGCAATGGTGTGTTGGTTGTCATTTTCATTCCCTAGCTAAGCTGTTCTTAGCAGCCTCCAGTAATGAGGACTATTTTAAGGGCTACCTTTCTAACTGCTTCTGTCACATTACAATGCACACTGAATAGTGATGGTGAACGTTTTTAGAGATGGCTACATTAACAGCCCAGCCTTCACTAGGCAATAGATCCATGTAATGAAATTGTACTGGTACCCCCTATATCTATTTAAAAAAAAAAAAAAAGAGCTAGGTAGTATTAGCTGGAAAACAGGCAAAGGCATGAAGGTAAGAAATACAAAGACATCTTTAGAGAAGCAAAGAGTATATTTCACCAGTGCTTCTCCATGTGGGCTATTGTTTTGTTAAAAATAAATAAATGATAATTATTAGAGAAATGAAATTTGAAAAAAATAGAAAATTCCAGATAAATGTTTTCTTAGATTCTGCAGATAAGATTATTCTACCAAATTGCTACCAAAGTCTCTAAATGCTTACGTGTAATTTTGTATTTATCTCATTGTGGACCGATAGGAAGTGGCATGGGTCCTCGGGTCACACTTTGGGTAGCACAGTATGAGACACATTGCCTAGAGTAAGGGGACTGTGAAGGCAGGTAGTCAGAAAAAAGGGTGAGTAAGAGTATTGTGCCTATAGGAAAGCTAAAAACTCCAATGTGTTTCATTATCACGTTCTCATGTAGAACTGGAAGAAAGGTAAAAAGCAAAGGAGCAGGGCATTAGGTCAAAACATCAGAAGAACAAAAACTGAAGGAAAACAAGGCAATGTACCTGGAAGCTGAAGAGAGAGTAAATGAAGACATTCTTCCTAAAATAGATAGAAAATTCTCATTACCCAAATGTTGTTCTCATTCAATTCTGTTAGTTAAATTAGATAAACCTCTATATTTTTCCACCCTCTGTTTTCCTGTACCTCTTCGTAGGTCTATGTGTTTATGCACACGTGTGTATGTATGTGTGTCTATTTCTAGTTTGGTGAGTCAGTATCTTAAGATTCTCACCATCTCTTTCCAAACTATTTTTTTTACCACTTAAAAACTACACCGTTAGAAAACTACACTTTCAGAAAGAAAGTTTAAATATGCAATGAAACATGTAATTGGCAAAATTTAACAGTCCACCATAGTAATTCATCCAATGCCTAGCACATAGTAGGCACTCAATAGATGGTAATTATTGAATGAACTCTGCTGAAAGTTGGTACTCACTTTGAATTAATATTTGGCTATTTACAAAGCTCCTCCAAAGCACTGTCTGGTATTGGAAACAGTCAAATAAACAAAATGATGGTAGCATATCAAGACATAGGGTTTTTTTAAGTATCATACAGTGAATAAAGTGAAAAAAACAAAAATAAATGAGATGAGGCAAACAATGAAAAAAATTTTTTTTATTCAGAGTTTATGATCTCTTTTGAAGCAATTGCTTCACTAAAGGTTTTATTTCCCCCTAATTCTTTTTCAGCAGAATTTTTGGCCCTATAATGATTAAGAGCATGATTTAGGTTCAGAACATGCACATGTGTAGAGCTTGGGCCACTTCTCTCGTGATTGCTAGAAATGAAAATATCTAGTCCACAGGGCTACTGAAAAGACTATATAGCATATGTCTCATTGAGCCCAGTGCTAAATAAATGGTAGCTATAATTGCAACATTATTAATAACAGTGTTTGGCACCTAAAAATGCCATCACATGCATTTATTTTCTATTAGCAAGCTGCTAAAGTAAAGGCTGAGTAATTTCCCTGGCTTTGGTTCCTTCTTGTTTGACTTTGGCACCACATAGTCATCAAGCTCATAACTCCTCCTCTATCATTTCCCCCTTGAAAAATTTTCACTTGCTCATGGAATAAACACCACATTCCCAAGGCTGATTTTCTAGGACCTCTGCCAATCAAAGTGGACTGCTTGCTTTTCCCCAAACTTACTCTGTATAATTTTCCTGCACCCTGATCAGAATGTCCCTTTCACCCTGAGGTTCTTCAGCCCCTGGTTTCCATACTGCCTGCCTCTTCATCTCCAAGTCATCTTCATCCTTTGATGCCTACCTCCGCATAATCTTCATGGAGGAACCTTGCCTAATTCCTAACAATACTGAAGATGGTTGCTCGCTTCTTCAGATTCCTTATAGTCCTTCATCTGTAGTTATGCTTAAGAGCCCTAGCCCTTGTAAAGTATGTTATTGTGATTTGTATAAACTGAGTTTCACTGGTTTCTATCTCTAGACTCTTGTAGTGGCCAGGTGTTTCCAGGAGTTCCTCTGAAGATCGACAGGAACTTGCAAACACATCTGGTCTGTCACCATGTGGCTTTGGAGAGATATTCTTCTCTTCAGTCCCTTTCTTGAAGGGTACCATGGAGTCCTTTGCTACTTCCACCTGGTGGAAGAGCCAGGCTCCGTGGTTTCTGCTTCCCCTAACTTCCCACTACGGCCTCCCAGCACCACCTCTGCCACTGCCAAAACAGGGTGGGATGTCTCTGCAAAGCAGGGATGAATGCCCCTCTGTACCTTCAGTTACACTTGAGCCTCTAGCACCTATGAGGATTCAGCTCTTTCTTCCATACAGCTTTTCCAGCTCTATGGACTCAGTCCAAAGTTCTCAAAGGGTGGGCCAGGAGATAAATTGTCCTGGCAACTACCATGCTGTACTCCACACCACACCTTCCTCAGACAGCTGAGGCTTTGTTACTGATTAAACTTTTGTGGGCCTGCTACTGTTCCCATTAGAATGTGTTATTGTCCTACAAGATCCTAAGGGCCACTTAGAAAACAAAACCTCTCTATTACATTAGCTTACCAGTCTTTTCCAGACTTGCCTGAACTCCAACTTTAGGTATAATGAAGGCTCTTGCTGAAATCTCCACTTTGTATTACCTCATGTGAGCACGACTGGGTTATAAGCTTCCTTAGGGCAGAGCTCATGTCCATAGTGCCTCATAGTTCTCAGTAAGATTTTATTGGATAAATGAATGAGTTAAAATAATAATTATAGCTAATATTTACTAAGTACTAGACATGATTTCTAGTGTTTTATTTTCATGAGTTTTTTTTTAATCATTATTAAAACTCTATAGGGAGGTATCCTTGCTATTCTAATATGTGACCCAGTATCGTCCATTTGCTCCTATAGTTCCTTTCTCTACCCTTCTCTATGGCTCTCTGCCCCAGAAGGCTGGCCCACATGAACCACCTCAGAGAGGCTCTTTTCCCTCTGGTTTGTGTGGGTTTGGCCACTGGGAAGCAGTGGCAAGAGATCAGAGTGACAGAGGAGAGAAGGATGTAGTTGATCACTTCCTGGCCCCTTCATTGGGTCAGGCTGGAACCCTCTCCTGAAAGTCACAGATCTTCGCAAGATGGCTTTTTTTCTCAGGATCTCTTGTGTTGCCTTCCTTTTCCCTTCAGGCTGAGGTGGAAAGGGGGGTAATAGCCCACTGTTACCAGACTCAAGTTCCTTCACCATACGTGGTGGTTCCTCTACATTTAGACCTCACCGTTGTAAATAATCGATTTGGTAAACCCTTCTCTAATTATATTATTTTGAGTAAGTTATCCTTATCTCTCTAGTACTCTGAGTGTAAACCATGTTACTAAAGAGGTAACTGAGACCCACAGAGGTTAAAGAAGTTATTTAAGATCACTGTAACAAAAAGATACTGATAATGGGACTTTAACTACCACATTGTGCATACACAAGCACTGCATTTGAATGCCAGGAGGCAGCGGTACACAGTGGATAAGCACATTGTCATTGCAGTCACAAAGATCTGGGCCCCTAAACTGGCTCTATAACCTAGTTGCAGTATAATCTTGGGCAAATTATTCTAACTCTTTAATATTCCATTCCTAAATCTGTGAAATGTGGATGCTACCTACCATAGAATTATTATAAGGTTTAAATCGATGCTAATTTATGTAGAGTGCTAGCATAGTATCTGGTACATAATGAAGACTTAATAATTTTCATAAAAACTATTCCTTAGGGGATTATTTGGAGCAATGGGAGAGCACAAGAGAAGTTTCCTACATGGTACCTTTAGTCAAGATGCTTATAATAGTAAGAGAAAAAAAATGATCAAATACTAGATAGTAAGAACAGACATTGGTATTAAAGGATTCCAGGGAAAGGGAAGAAACTTGTGGTTCTAAGTAGATAAGTCAGGCTTCATTTGGTATTTCTTCATCTCTCTCTTCCATTTATTTTCTTGCCTTGGCCCTGGCCATCCTGTTGAGTATACAAACATCCCCCAGGCAATGTGGTCAGGCTTCATCACAAACCTTCTTCCCAGCTATTAATTCTTGTGGTAATAACCCTTGCTTTCCACAGTGGCCTGCTTAGCTGTTCTAGTGGAATTAGGTTGGTGTAGGCAAGGAAGAGAGAGCCAGCGTGCTTTCTTCAGAACATCCTTGGCTGCACTCTTAAATACAAAGTCTACCTTTTCAGTGAGGACATTTATGCAGTATTATTAGGTCATTAAATAGGAAATGCCTGATTTCTAATCAAAAGTGTACTTTCTTATATCTCAAACAAGAAGCAGTACAATCAAAGTGTGTGTCTAAACTAGCCACATAGTTTTGCCATCTTAACGGTAGCTTGTTTATGCCAGCAGCAAAGAAGCCTAGAGAGCGAGTGGCAATGAAATCGCAAAAGGCATTTTCCACAGCTTGTTGAGAACTGAGTATTTTTCCTTGCAAGAGGTGGTCCAAACCCTGGGAGAAGTAGTAGTTAGTTGGTGCAAGGTCTGGTGAGTGTGGTGGATGACAGAGAGTTTCCAAGTCCAGATGCTGTAGTTTGAGCAGTGTTGTTGGTGCGATGTGTGGTCAAGTGTTGTCTTGCAAGAGGATTGGCTTTCTCTGTTGACCAATTTCAGCTGTTTAATTGCAAGTGTCCTCATCATTTCATCCAGTTGGTTGCCATAGAGATCTGTAGTTGAATGATCAGGCTTTATGAAGCTGTAGTGGATAATACCAGTGCTGGACCACTAGACACCATTAACTTTTTTTTGACGAATATTCAGTTTTGGACTGTGTTGCAGCGCTTCATCTTTATCCAATCATTGTGCTAAATGCTTGTGATGGTCAAAAAGAATCCATTTTTCATCATACGTAACAATACTGTGTAGAAATGGTTTGTCTTTATGTCGTGACTGTTGCTCCATGAATTAGTGTTAAACGTGTTTGGGGACAGGATCTGTCTTAGGAGTTTTACAGAGTTTTGCCCTGAAGGAATAGGTGAATGTGCTGGTTTGCATTTTATATGCTGTTACACTGGAAGGGCGTCTCTGAAAGGCAGTAGCGGCTGTATCCCACGAGGCGGCGCGTTTCTCAGACCTAAAGAATTGGATTTGCTTTGTAAAGCACAAGCGAATCTGTTAAAAACTATAGGCTGAGAGCTGACAATGGAGTGCCCTCCGGAACAAACAGCTTCCCAGAAAGGCCAGCTTCCCAAAGGGCCAAAAGCAAAGCTTTTGTTTAAACCACTCTAGACTACCTGTCTCCATTCACAATAACCTAATAAACATGGAGCTTGCATATCTCTGTTTAACCCCTCTGTTTAAATGATAAACTTACCTTAGAATTTAGAAATTAACCTTTGAAAGACTTTGTAACCATTTGCTCACATAAATAGAATTAGTTAAAAAATCTGTAGAAGCCTTCTGTAAAAGCCTTTTGAAAATCTGTTAACCTAAGAGATACTACCTGTTGTTATGTAAATCTGTTACCCCTGACAATTGTTCACTATTTCCTATAAGTTACCATGTAAGACCTCATTCGGGGCTTTTTTGAGACCAACAGAGAGGTCCGAGCCCCCTGAGCTCCCGCTTTGCCTATAATCTTTATAAACTTATAAAACTATATCTTTGTCTCAGTGTATTCTTTTATTTCTTCCATTTTCCATTTCTCTCTATTATTTTCTTATCCCTTGCAACTCTACCAAAGGGACCCGGTTTTTTTCAGGGAACACTGGCCACGTTCCTCGCAGTGACAGCAAAGAAAGGCAAGCTTTGAGACGATTTCTCTGCTGATGCTCGTTTAATTCATGTGAAACCCATCTATCCAGGTTCTTTACCTTGCTGATTTGTTTCAAAGGGTCCAATATTGTTGGACTAGTAATGTCAAACCTTGCTGTTAATTAACATATAGGTTGAGATGTATTCACTTCCAGTATAGTTTTCAGGTCATCATTATCCACCTTGGTCTCAGGTTGCCCATGTGGCTCATTTTCAAGATTAAAATCACCGGAATGGAACTTCTCAAACCACTGACGTATTGTGCACTCATTAGCCATATCCTTCCCAAACAGTTTGTTGATATTTTGAGCTATCTGCACTGCATTTGTTCCATGACAGAACTCTTATTTGAAAAAAAACCAAAAGTTTGACTTATCCATGGTTTCCCAAAAATTGTTCTTAAAAATATTTGAAAGATAATCGCAGGCCAAATGTGTGTTTGAAAGACTGAGGATGTAACTTCACAATAAAAATAAAACAAGTGTCCAAGTAAAATGTCAGAGATATCAACTGTTAAACTTAGAAATTAAGGAAATTGCATATTGCATACTTAATAACCTAATATATTTCAATGAGAGCTTCACAACCTGAACTAAAATTGTTTTAAAAATTATCAGTAAGTGAAAAATAAGTCTTAACTATGAGCTCTACAGAGATATTGGCAATGCAAAATAAATAATGAATTTTTTTATGGGCACAAATATTCTAAGTATGTGTCTAATCTATGGCAAGGCTTGCAAATGTATGATATGTATGTACTTCCCACCCCCTATCAAAATTAGAGATGGCCTTAGAGTCTCTAAACACAACACTGAAAGCTACCATCATTCACTAGATTGAAGTTAATATAAAAGATAAAGCTTGTCTATTATTGTTGTTCTATGGGGACGAGGACCCGACCTTTGTATATCATATCACTGTCCAGTGTTTACCATTGAATATAAAACCAAATAGGACTTGTTTATTTTTGAGGTGAATTATTTAATGCTATTGATGATATGTTATTGTTAAGCCAGGATCTTTATCTAGGAATATAAATTTAGAATATTAGCTGCATTCTGAATTATGATTTGTTTATCTTTATTTATGTTGTCTATGGGGACTGTATCAATTAGCTTTTGCCATGTAATAAACTACTCCAAAATTGAGTGGTTTAAAACAACAACCATTTTATTTGTTTATAAATCTGTGGTTCAGCAATTTAGGTTCAGCCTTGCTGGGCTGGATCTCTGTTGCTGATTGTATTGGCTGGGCTCACTCATACGTTTGCAGTTAGCTAGAGGCTGACGATCTCACTCACATGTCTGGTAGTTGGCTGCCTGGTGGCAGGGACAGCAGAGGTAACTGGATCACATCTTACTTATCACTCAGCAGGCTGGACAGGGATCGTTCTTGTGGTCACAGTTTTCCCAAGAGCAGCAAGAGAGGTTAGGTCCATGGTGTATGAGCACTTCTCAAGTCTCAGTTTATGTCACGTTTGCTATTGTCGTTGGCCAAAGCAAGTTACACAGGTAATCCCTGAGTCAATATGACAGAGGATATCTCAAAGCCATTGACCTGGGAAGGGAATTATTATGGGTACTTTTGCAAATGATCTACTACAGGGACACAGTTTCCACATGATAATGTATATTAATTAAACTATAATTGTATAGTGACATAATTTTTCAGGAAAGTCTTACTGTAATGTAATAATTCTACTTAGAAACTGCATGGAGACATTTGATGTAATTATTTAAATTAAATACTGTGATGAAGTATTCTTAATATTATCACTACTACTACTAAATATTTAATTTTCATAATCACCAATGATAAAGGTACTACTGTTATCTCCATTTTACACATGAGGAGATTGACACTTGAGAAGTTACATATCTTGCTAAATGTCACTATAGCTGAGGAAATAACATTTGGAGAACTCTAAGGTTATATTAGTTTAATATATATAAGGTGCTTAACAAGGTTGCTTCTATGAAGTGTTCAATGAATATATGAATAATTATAATATTATTACTAACAATTGAGCATGAGAGTTTACTTTCTTTTGTTTTAAAAGTCAGGGCATGTATAGCTATAAAACTAAGAACTTGCTAACATATTAAATTCCCTATTATGGACATCTCTATAATTGGTTCTATATTTTGCATTAACTGGAGCTGATTGCAAATGCAATGTAAACTCTAATTTCCAGAGAAGTCATATAACTTAGCTCACTACCAAATAATCAAAACTTTTCAAGCACCATCCATTAAGCTATGTCGTTAAATCTAAAGCTACATTACCAAAACACTAACTAATTGGCTAACCTCTTTTTATTTCTTCAATGATTACAAAAGGATGTTTTTATCAAATCTCTGTGGACATCATTTATTATTTATTTTTATTTAAAGTAAGAGGGTTTATTTGGAGGGAGGTTAAATTCCACGTATTGAATATATATCACTTCTGCATCAATCACATGTTGAGAAAAGAATAGAACTGGAAATCCTGTTTAAAAAGAATCTTTAAAGGGTATCTTAAGGAAATGAGAAACAGGTTTATGCTCCACTTGATAACATTCTTCCATTTTCCTGAATGGAGTCCAAGAAAGTATTAAATGCCCATATCTAATCATTGAATGATAATTTTTATATCAAAATTCAGTGTGAATCTCATTAATTCTTTGGTTGGTCTGTTCTCTTAAAATTAACCTGAAATCAAAGAAAGAATCATGCAGAGTATAAGGACTAGAGTCCTCCAGTTTAGTTCTTTAAAGCTCTGCTAGACAGAAATGGCAGGGAAGAGGGAAACAAGCAGCCCTCACCAGGGGTCAAATCGATTTTTCTTTTCAGTGCTGCCTTTGGCTTTATACCTGACTCTATCTCAGTAGTCAGTCCTTTCAGTGTTGCAATATGGCAACGGCTTCTCTACTATTCCCATGTGTTGATTGAAAGTAAATGCAGATTAAGATAAAAATTATGGATAAAGATGAAGTGTTTCACATAAGAAAGAATTTTGGTGATTAGCTTTTAGTGTCAATTTATACAGGTGGGTCTCAACTAGGGGTAATTGTCATTTGGCAATGTCTGGAGATACTTTTGTTTCTAACAATTCAGGACAAGGTGTTGCTACTGGCATCTAGTGGGCAGAGGCTAAAGATGTTACTAAACATCCTACAATGCACAGGGAATACGCCCCACAACAGAGAATTAATTATCTGCCCCAAAACATCAACAGTGCTGAGGTTGATGAAACCCTAATTTATATAAATGATTGTTGCACTAGTTCTAATTGCTTAAAACATCTAGACATTGGTATACACGGCTATCTCTCAGGGATGTTTTAGAAAGGATTTTTGTTGTATGTGCAGGGAATTGAATTAGGTTATTTTTAAAATACATTGAACTGTAAGATCCTAGGTCTGCCCATTTGTTTTACTCTTTTGGAGGCTGCCCTCCTGAAGATGACTAAGGAATTATTGAAAACCAGAAAATATGAAGGCTAATGCTTTTGAAAGCACATCTTAGGATGACACATTGCATCAGTGAGAGGGCTGCTGTTGCTGGTCTCCAGAGTAAACTTTGAGAGTAAGGGAAGGGCAAAGGGAAGGATGGCTTTTCAGCTCTTTCTGGATGCTGTTAGTAAAGCTTAGTCATTTTATTCATAATATTTATATATTGAAAAAATCATGGACATTCAATGATATTTAAAATTTTTTTTTAGGATTTGGTGTCTTGATTGCAATGATAGCTTCATGGGTATATACATATCTGTCTGAACTCAGATTGCACAGTTTAAATATTAATATGTGTACTTTATTTTATCTAAATCATACCTCAATAACATTATAAAATTATAGACAACATATATTAGCACACTCACTATAAAATGTTCAATCAATGTATAGCTTGTAAAACATAACAGTTCTCCCTCACCTCTTCTCACTCCTCCTCACCTTCCCCTAGGTAACCTGGTTAACAGTTTATTTTCAATTTATATACATATACTCATATTTTACATATATTATGTAAACTTGGTCATGTAAATGAAATCACAACTTTGTGCCTTTTTTCACTTTTCATTATGTCTTAGAGATCCTACAGTTCTTGTATATATTATTTAGTTGCTTATTTAGGTTATTTTTTTCTCTTTTACAAACAGCAAAACTTTGTATTAATATATACACATGAATCATTATTTCTATTAATATAATGATTTTTAGAAGTAGGACTGCTGAGTAAAAGAAAATATACACTTAAAATTTGGATGGCTACTGCTAACTTGCTTACTACAAAGGGCTTTAATGACAACTTATAAGCTCATCAATATTTGGGAGGGCTCTTTTATTATGACTTTGACAATAAGGAATATCATTAATCTCTTACATTTTTCCAATTTGAAAGACAAAAATGAATTTTATTAGTCAAAATGAACATGTTTGTTTTGTCATTTTGTATTGGAATTTTGGTATTTTATTGATTTGTAGGAGCTTTTTGCACATTATGGATACCAATTCTGTTTTATGTATTTATAAAGCAGTATCTATTATTAAACATAGAATTATCATATGATCCAGCAATTCTACTTCTGTATATATACCCAAAAGAAATGAAAGCAGAGACTTGAACAGATACTTGTACACCATTGTTCATAACTACATTGTTACAATAACCAAGACGTAGAATCAACCCAAGTACCTATTGACAGATGAATGGACAAAGAAAATGTGGTATATATGTACAATGGAGTATTATTCAGCTTTAAAAAGGAAGGACATTCTGACACATGTTACAACATAGATAAATCTTGAGGACATTATATCAAGTGAAATAAACCAGCCACAGAAGGACAAATAATGTATGATTCTACTTTAAAGTACCTAGAGTAGTCAAATTCATAGAAGTAGAAAATGGAATGGTGATTGCTGGTAAATGGAGTAAGAATGGAATGGAGAGTTATTGTTTAATGAGTTCAGAGTTTCAGTTTGGGAAGATGAAAAATTTCTAGAGACGGGTAGTAGTGATGGTTGCGGAACAATGTGAATGTACCCCAAGCCCCTGAACTTTACACTTAAAAATGGTTAACATGGCAAATTTTATGTTATGTATATTTTACCAAAATTAAAAAATGGAAAAGAAAGAATAGAGATCTATTTCTAAATTGTGTGTTTTTAAATTGATCCTTTTTTAAAATTACTCATCACATTATTTTAATTACTATAGCTTTATAGTATACTTGATGGTTGGTAGAAGTCCACAATTTTTGTTGTTTTTAAAATATTTTTAATTATTCTCTTATAATATCTGTTTCATATGAATTTTAAAATCAACTCACCAATTTCTATTAATATTTTAAAAATATTATTGAAATTGCATTGAATTTAGAGATAAATTTATCTGGAGAGGTGTATCATAATTATTATCCAGGAAATTTTGATTAATCACACTGTTCCTACTTTCCAAAGGATAGACTAATTAATTTTTAGTATTGAAATTATTGTTGTTTATAAAAGGTTTTGTAATTTTTACACCTATAATCTACCTCCAATTTTTCTGTAATCTCCTACATATAATGTTTCATCAATAGCAGCAATTTTAAAACTGCTTATTCACATTCTGTACACTAATAAGCATTCTCTATTATACTGTGTATTAACTATTTATCACTTTTGTCTTTATCTGGAAATATGTTTTTAATTTGTATAAAATAATAATGGAGTTTTTGGTACTTCAAGTAATAGAATAGTGATAATTCAAATGTTATGTTATGCTTTGCTATTAAACAAGTAAATATATTTGCATTTGCAAGGTTAACTTTGTCAGAGTACTCTATTTCTTTAAGCAACCTACTTATTTTAACCTGATATTCCTGGTGAATGGGTTTTCACATTCACAAAAAAGACCAGTCTTTATAGGAGAAGTGAAAAAAGATGCCAATTTTAAATAAACATTAAACCCATAGGAGACCATAGTACCACTTTACTGGTGCCACAGATAGTATTTGGTTGTTTTCAGATATCTTTTTGGAAGCTTCCATATGTTATTTACTATAAAAATTTCCCTAGTTATGGCATTTTATTGAATCAGTGTCTCTTAGGATAAAACTTCAATTCCTTGGAGAGGCATTCCAAAAGGCCCCCCTTCAGTTATACTTTCCGACAAGCGTGTGGCCTTGTCTCGCCCACACCAGCCTACCAGCTCACTATCCCCTGACCAGTTAAAACAGTTACCTGGGCTTTTCAGAGGACATGTCCATAGAAGAATCTATTCAAAGGGATTATGCATATATTCAAAAGGCTCTTCTTTAATGAAATTTTTCAGTTAGTTTTAAATTATAAAAATGCAGATAACTTATTAATTTGTTTAGCAAGTTAATCTTTGGTTGCAACAAAGCGGGCATATGTCAAATTGGTTATTTGGTGATTTTAGCTTTCTGTGAATTGCTTTTTGGCAAGTTAATTTTTGGAAAATTGACCAAGGCTTCTCTCTCTCTCTCATTCTCAATCTTTCTTTTTCTCATGTATATGCACACACACCCGCAGCTGAATGTTTTCCTCCCCTTCCTCGATAATATGATAGCACTTTGGGAAAACACCTTTTAATTTTTTCCACTACTACTCTGCCATTAGTCATTTACCTATCTCTGTTCCCTAACTCTAGAGCAGCTCCTTCCTCCTGCACTGTCATGAGTTTCTTCAGGGCACATACTCTGTCTTACTCATCTCTGTATCCCCAGTGTCGAGCAGAGAGCCTATGACCTATAGAAAAGTGAGCAAAAAGTACTTGTTGAATGAGTGAAACCAAGTACATCTGCTCAGGCAATAATACAAACATTTATTTTTAATTTCCCTTTCAAAGGAACGATGCCATGATATCCTTAATAAAAGGATTCCTGGCATAAATGGCTCTTCTCCTGTATGTTTGCTAGAATGCTAATTTGACATTTGCACAAAAGGTAAATCAGTTTGTCTGAGTACAGAGAGGGCGGAAGTTGTCTATCCTGATTGATAGCAATGCACTCAAGTCTAACCCTCAGCAACTTGTGGCATTTTCCGTCTGTTCTTTACATCACTCCATCTCTGTTCTTAACATTCCCAAATGTTCTGAATGGAGACTTTTAAAGGAAGGGTCTGTTTTTTAGTGACATACTCACACTAGAGGAATGATTTAGAAGAAATATACAGTGACTGAAATACACACACGCAGACACACTCCAGCACCACCTTATGTTACCCCAAGGTATTCCTGGCGGAGTTTCATGCTGATGACTTTAGCCACAGTCTGAGTAATGTCTGCTTTCCTGCGCCTTGTAAAGTGATCTCCCTTTATTAGATGAAGTCTTCAATGAAGGGTGGTAGGTGCTGCGTCTTCCTAGTTCAATATCCTCAGTCTCTCTGCCGCCTCTCTGCTCTCTGTAGACTGTGGGTGGTTGCAAAAGATGCCACGGAAAAAGAAGACTGCTGAGCCAAAGCATTTTTCAATACAAAGAAAGACTTTTCATTGTAACTAATACAGTTCTTTAAAATTATTATGGCAGGCCAGGCGCGGTGGCTCAGGCCTGTAATCCTAGCACTCTGGGAGGCCGAGGCAGGCGGATTGTTTGAGCTCAGGAGTTCGAGACCAGCCTGAGCAAAAGCGAGACCCTGTCTCTACTAAAAATAGAAAGAAATTAATCAGACAACTAAAAATATATAGA
>NW_012152285.1:2406446-2407831 GCF_000956105.1 Propithecus coquereli | reverse complement strand
GGGGCTACAGGAATGCGCCACCATGCCCGGCTAATTTTGTCTATATATTTTTAGCTGTCCAATTAATTTCTTTCTATTTTTGGTAGAGACGGGGTCTTGCTCTTGCCCAGGCTGGTCTTGAACTCCTGAGCTCAAACAATCCGCCTGCCTCGGCCTCCCAGAGTGCTAGGGTTACAGGCGTGAGCCACTGCGCCTGGCCTAAGTTTCTTATACAAAGGAGAAATAAGACCTTCTAAGACAAGCAAAGAGTGAGGGAATTCATCAAGATAAGACTTGCCCTCCAGGAAGTACTCAGAACAGTGTTACACATAGATCAGCACAATAAACACTCACCAGTGTAAAACCATCCAAAAGCTAAAGATCAAAGGGCTTCATTCCAGAGATGCAGGGATGGTTCAACATACACAAATCTATAAATGTAATTCACCATATGAATGGAAGCAAAAACAAGACCATATGATCCTCTCAATAGACGCAGAAAAAGCATTTGACAAAATTCAACACCCTTTTATGATAAGAATGCTTAACAAAATAGGCATAAATGGGACTTACCTAAATATGATAAAGGCATATATAACAAACCCACAGCCTACCTCTTACTGAACAGGGAAAAGTTCAAAGCATTCCCTCTTAGAACTGGAACCAGACAAGGTTGCCCTCTATCACTGCTTCTGTTCAACATAGTGCTGGAAGTACTAGCCAGAGCAATCAGACAAGAGAAGGAAATCAAGGGCATCCAAATGGGGGCAGAAGAGGTCAAACTATCACTCTTTGCTGACGATATGATCTTATATCTAGAAAACATCAAAGATTCTGCCATGAGACTACTGGTATTGATAAACAAATTCAGCAAAGTCTCAGGTTACAAAATCAATGTAAGCAAATCAATGTATAGCATTCCTATACACCTATAATAGCCAAATTGAAAACCAAATCAAAGACTCAATACCCTTCACAAAGCAACAAAGAAAATAAAATACCTAGGAATATATTTAACTAAGGAGGTAAAAGACCTCTACAGGGAGAACTATGAAACACTGAGGAAGGAAATAGCAGAGGACATAAACAGGTGAAAAACCATAGCATGGTAATGGCTGGGCAGAATCAACATTGTTAAAATGTCTATACTACCCAAACTGATCTACAGATTCAATGCAATCCCTATTAAAAGACCAACATCATTTTTCCCAGATCTAGAAAAAATAATTCTACACTTCCTGTGGAACCAGAGAAGATCCGTATAGTAAAAGCAATCTTAAGCAAAAAGAACAAATTGGGAGGCATCAGTTGACCAGACTTCAAGCTATACTACAAGGCTATAGTAACTAAAATAACATGGTACTGGCACAAGAACAGAGACATAGATCAATGGAACAGAACTGAGA
>NW_012152285.1:2401235-2406396 GCF_000956105.1 Propithecus coquereli | reverse complement strand
AAAAAGAGTGAGACTCTGTCTCAAAAAAAAAAAAAAAATTATTATGGGAAAGTTTTGAGTGTTCCTTCCACCTTCTCACTTTTATTAAGGCTGCTAAAATGGAGCCATATATAACACAGATTTGGAAAATATAATCAATACAGCACTTGCAAGTATTGTAAATATGACAGTTTTAATATCTCCTGGAATATAATAGGTTCTGTGCAACTGTTTCATTTACAAATATAAAAGCAAAGTATAGTTTATTTTTATAATAAATGCCTAGACATCCTGATAAAATCATTTCCAAATAAATGTGTCCTCATTGTATCTGAAATAGTAAATGAGCTGTTGAACTAACTATGCAATTTTGATTAGAGACCAAGAAAATCATGATAGTTATAAACGACTAAGAGCCTGTCAAAATAGAGTGCTCCTTATGCCTACCAAATGTTTGTTAGCTTTTTCACATGGAAACTGTTCATTTGAAATAATTTGAGATAAGCACAGATGAATGTTTCCATTAATGTAAAGTGGATAGGGAGGATTATGACCAGAGGTTATTTTCTCATATCCTTAAAAGACATATATATCTAATAATGTTTGGCTTTTGTTTTTAAAATACTAGGCCATTCTGAAGTTGTCCTTAAATACATTTAATAAGACAAGAAGTACCTAATTCTTTTTTAAAGAGAAACTAACCAAAGAGCACACATGTGCACAGAGGGAAGTAAAACTCAGCAGAAATCAAGTGGGGGTGGGGGGAAGAGGGGCTGGACAATAACCTACCCAAAGGTGTAATTAACACTAGCTGGGCGATGAGCACAATTATAACCCTGACTCAAACATTAAAAAGGGGTACATGTAACCAAAAACATTTGTACCCTCATAATGTTTTGAAATTAAAAAAAGAAAAGAAAAAAAGAAAATCTATAAATAATATCTAAGTAAAGGAAGGGCACACACTCTAAATTCAGTATGTTCCTGGCTCGTTCCTGAGCATTTTATCACAAAGTAGGACAGTGTAACATGTTGCATTGGACTAATGGTTATGAAAATCAGGAAATAATAGCTCTAAGTATTAGGCTAGCATACAAAGCAGATATTAAATCTTGTGTAAAAATATGTATTTTTATACAAATATGGTTATGAATGAATATAATATTTCATGAGGAATACACAGTAAATGGTACTAATCAACGATTTTCTCCATAAGGGGAACTGGGGAACAGGGATAGGAGGGAGACTTACGTTTCATGGTATATCTTTTTGTGCTTTTTGAATTCTGTATCACGTGTATGCATTTTCCATTAAAAGCAATTTATTAAAAAATATTCTTGATTGGTGTTTGCTTGAATAACTGAGAGAAGGTACCACCAGGGAGAAATCTTGGGGGCGTGAATGCAGTGTAAATATTCCCACCCCCATCACTACTAAGCCTGTCCCATCACCTATTCTCTCCCCTAGTTGAGCTATCCTCCCACCAAAAATCAAAGCAGGAGGTAAATAACATTTTACTTATATTTATTTATATAGGGTTACATTTAAATGACAAATGACATTTTGCTTTTGTCTTCATTTGAATCTTAAATAAAGATCCAGGTGCAGGAGAATTTAGCATCCATATCTTCACAGTTTGGATATCAGAGGCTTAGGGAGATAAAATTATTGGTCTCAAGTCATTTGGTATCCCTGTCTCCATATTCCAGGCTCAAGATTCTTAATATAAACTGATCAACACTAAGGTGCTCACACAGTAGTAATATTCATTGGGGATTGGGGGTTTGGGGTGGGTAAACCTACAACTAATGGACGCAATGAGCATTGTAAGGGGGAAAGGGCATGCCTCAAATCATGGTTTTTGTGTGGCAAAGTCATAACATGTAACCAAAATGTTTGTACCCCTATAATATCCTGAAATAAAAAAAATAAAATTTAAAAAAAGATTCTTAATATATTATGGAATTCTATTTCTATGGTATATTAAGTGTCATCATTTCTTAGTTCAATTTTATTTTTCAGAATTTCTAGGAAGAATTACCTTTTTCAAATGTGTGGATATAGCACAGAAAATAGTAAAAGCCAATAGTCTTCCTGTTGCATGCCACATGTGAATTCATTTACATCAGTAGGACCACATTGTGAAAAGTATTTATATACATTTTTCTATAGGAACATATTTTTTTTTAAAAAAACAAAACCATTATGATTCTTTATATAAATTCACTAAATGGAAACCAGATAATTTTAGAGTTTGTTTAATAGCAAGCACTTCATTTGTTTGAAAATAGCAGCACTTCATTTGCTATTTTCATGTTCTGTGTGATGGTTAATGTAGATGTGAGTGTGTTTCAGGACTTCAAGCTTTTATCTTGCCCAAAGTGCGACCACATTTTATGATCAGAAGATGGCTGGTTCAGATCACAATATTGAAGCCACACATAGTATAACATAGAATTAACTGAAAATACTACAAGCTTTTATTAATCGAAAAGTACACTGTTACCTTTACAGGACCAACCAGACTCCATCTTAACTCCTTTTCTCAAAGCTTTAAACATAGCTGGATGGATATTGTCTATAAGAACAGACTGATAGGAATGGAGGCAAGATGGTGGACAAGAAGAACTGCCAGCCAGAGTGTCTCTGCAAGAAAGATGGATTTTAGATGAAAGTGAAAAAAAAAAAAATAGGCAAACGTAGATTAGGTAAGGATCAGAAGGAAGGGTGCCTGAACCTACAGGAGACTCCATGGGAAGAAATTACAGAGCAGAACTGGAAGGAGAAAGGCATTGGCAGGATATAAACCCCAAGAGGCTTGGAGACCAGTGACAAGGGTAGGTGGAGTGGTTAAATCTCCCCTCCCTTGCATCTCAGACTGCTGATGGGCTCCTGAGCTGTGGGAGAGACGTGCCAATACCAGTCCAGAGACTGCTGGTGTCAGTGAGTGGTGAGCCTCTTGTGGGCAGGGCACCAGGCTCCCAGCTCCCTCGGGGCATCTCCTGTTCCATAGACTCAAGCTGATTGGCAGGCACCATATTGCTTCATTCCCCCTTTCCCCTCCCCTACCTGTGGCTGCCAAGAGAGACAATTGAGCCACCACCTAGAGGCATTTGCAGGGAATGGGACTTTTCCTTTTGGGGCCCTGCAGCAAACTGAGGGATATTCAGATTGTGAGCTCCCTACCCATTGGCCCTCCCAGGTGCTGCTTGCCTGGTGACTCCAGCAGAGTGGGGTAAATCCCAAGACAGAGAGACATTGAACCAGCTTGGGTACCCCATCGGTGATTTGAGACCAACATTCTTCTCCCTGGCAGAGCCAGGGATTGATCTCTGGGGCCCAGGGGACAGACCTGCAGGCCAGATCCTGTATACCCACCTCTTGATCAAATTGCCCGGGGCCACAGAAGGGATACTTGTGAACTAGTCTACTGAGGTGCGTGTGCCTTCTGGGGCAGATCAGAGTGGGTCCTAGATGCAGCGTACTGGAGGGGCAATACTCCCCCCATAGGAGATCTGTGCTCCCAGCTCAGGCTGTGATTCTGGGCAGGGAACCTCCTGGCTCACATCACAATTAGGGGAGCTCTGCTGGCTCGAGGTCCTGCCTGCCACCAGGGGCCTGGGAGAAACTGTGGAATAGGGGAGGCTGGAAAGGAGGAAGACCTGCTCCACACTGCCAGACTGTGGGTCTCAGACAGTCCCACCTCCACACGCAGACTTTTTGGCTGAGTGGGGCCATTTCAGCCCCTCCCTGGCAGCTTTTCCCAGAAGCAGAGAACAGACCTTTGATACCGGCTAACAGCATTTGTGGAGTGTGAGGGCAGACTCACCCAAGGCAGCCCTGCCTAGCCTCACTCCCCCACCTACCCTCACCGGTGTGGAGAATAAGGACACACTTGGATGTCCCAGGGCCCCATCCACCACCTGAGGCACTAGAATGCTTCTCCAGAGGAAGGAGAACTGATTACAGGACCCCAACACAACACTGCAGCTTGCTCCTCTCAGCAAGCGCCACCTACTGACAAGGAGATCAATTTGCACACCCTTTTACTGCATTTACTGACTCATCATATACGGTGTGGTCAAATCTCACCCAGCTACTGGCTCAGATACTAAACTGGCCATGTCATTATTTAAAAGAAAATCCAAAGGTAAGAAGCAGCAGCTGCTCCAGATGGGAAGGAATCAGCGAAAGAACTCTGGAAGTATGAAGAATCAAACTGAAAGCACACCCCCAAAGGGGAACACCAGGTCTCTAGCAATGAATATCAACCAAATTCAGAACACTAAAATGACAGAAGAAGAATTTTGAACATGGATTGTAAGAAACTCAATGATATGCAAGAGAAAAATGGATACTCAACACAAAGAAACTGAAAAAAAAAAAAAGAAAATCCAGGACTTGGAAGAAAAATTCACTAAAGAAATTGTAATATTAAAGAAAAATCAAACAGAACTTCTGGAAAGGAAGAATTTATTTAAGGAATTACAAAACAGCGTGGACTGCCTCAAGAATAGGGTAGATCAAACAGAAGAAAGACTCTCAGGGATTGAAGATAACACCTTTCAATTAAATAAGTCAGTTGTAGAGATAGAGCAGAGAAATAAGAGAAAGGAGCAAAGCCTACAAGAAATGTGGGATTATGTGAAGAGATCTAATATGAGAATTATAGGCATCCCTGAGGGTGAAGAAGAAAATACACAAGGGTTGGATAAACTATTTGAGGATATAATGTAGGAAAATTTCCCAGGCCTTGTTAAAAATCTAGATATCCAGGTACAAGAAGCTCAAAGGACTCCTGGGAGATACATTGCAAATAGGAAGACACCACGACACATAGTCATCAGACTGGCCAAATGAAAGAGGCCCTCCTGTGAGCTGTAAGGTGAAAGAAGCAGGTAACCTACAAAAGAAAACCCATCAGACTAACTGCAGATTTCTCAACTGAGACCCTACAAGCCAGAAGAGACTAGGGTCCCATTCTCATTCTTCTCAAACAGAACAATGCCCAGCCTAGGATCTTGTACCTGGAAAACTAAGTTTCTTTTCTTTTCTTTTTTTTTTTTTTTGAGACAGAGTCTCACTTTGTTGCCCTGGCTAGAGTGAGTGCCGTGGCGTCAGCCTAGCTCACAGCAACCTCAAACTCCTGGGCTCAAGCAATCCTACTGCCTCAGCCTCCCAA
>NW_012152285.1:2367586-2399703 GCF_000956105.1 Propithecus coquereli | reverse complement strand
GGAAAATTGGATAGCCACATGTAGAAGACTGAACCAGGATCCACACCTTTCACCTCTCACAATAATCAACTCATGGTGGATAACAGACTTAAACTTAAGGCATAAAACTATAAGAACTCTAGAAGAAAATGTTGGAAAAACTCTTTAGGCATTGGCCTAGGCAAAGAATCTATGAAGAAGACCCCAAAGGCAATCACAGCACCAACAAAAATAAATAAATGGGACCTGATCAAATTAAAAAGCTTCTGCACAGCTAAGAAAACTATCATGAGAGTAAACAGACAACCTACAGAATGGGAGAAAATATTTGCATGTTACACATTCGATAAAGGGCTGATAACTACAATCTATACAGAACTCAGGAAAATCAGCAAGAAAAAAATCAAACAACCCTATCAAAAAGTGGGCAAAGAACATGAACAGAGATTTTTCAAAAGAAGATAGACTAATGGCCAAAAAACATGAAAAAATCCTCAACATCTCTAATCATTAGGGGAATGCAAATCAACACCACAATGAGATATCACTTATCTCTAGTGAGAATGGCCTTTATCAAAAAGTCCCAAAACAATAAATGTTGACATGGATGTGGAGAGATAGGAACACTCATACACTGCTGGAGGGACTGCAAACTAGTGCAACCTCTGTGGAAAGTAATATGGAGGTACATCAAAGAGCTACAAGTAGAACTACCACTTGATCCAGCAATCCCATTACTGGGCATCTACCCAAAGGGAAAAAAGACATTCTATAAAAAAGACATCTACACTAGAATGTTTATAGCAGCACAATTCACAATTAGAAAGATGTGGAAATCACCCAAGTGCCCATGAATACATGAGTGGATTAATAAAATGTGGTATGTGTATACCATGGAGTTCTATTCAGCCACAAAAAACAATGGTGATCTAGGACCTCTTGTATTATCCTAGATAAAGCTGGAGCCCATTCTACTAAGTGAAGTATCACAAGAATGGAAAATCAAGCACTACATGTACTCGCCATCAAGTTGGTACTAATTGATCAACACTTATGTACACATGTAATAGTAACATTCATCAGGTGTCGGGCAGGTGGGAGGGCCAAGAAGGGATGGGTATATTCACACCTAAGGGGTGCAGTGTGCACCATTTGGGGAATGGACACACTAAAAACTCACTAGGGTGGGGCAAAAGCAATATATGTAACCTAAACATTTGTACCCCCATAATATGCTGAAATAAAAAATAATTACAGGGTGATAATTTCTGAACATGAGTAAGAGGGAAAACAGAAATCCATAGAATCATTGAAGGTAGAGAGATGAAATGAACCCTAGGTAAGTCCTTATTTTCCAAGTGAGTAAAGTCAATCTCAGAGAATTTAAGGGACTTGCCTAAGAGCACACAACTCTAGAGGTGACAGAATTGATACATAAATATCAATCTTTTGATTCTAAATCCAGTACTCTTTTTAGTTCACCAAATGCATCCTTTGATGGAAAATGTATTGTATACAGTCTTTCACAAGTACTGTCATTTTTGCAACTTAGAGATGTGTTTGGAAACAGATGATTTGAATTTTGTTGACTCCTCCCCCCGCCACCCATTTCACAAGCTGGGATCCGTGTCTCTATTTACATTTTCCCAAACCTCTTTCCTACACTTTTCTGCTGTCATTCATATGAACCTCACTCAAAACATGTGCACTTGACCATTTTCTTTGATCTGGATCTTTACAACATGCAACAAGGTCAGTGTTATTCCAAGGGGTGGAGTGATGGGAGTGGTCTACTTGTTCAACAGTAAATGCAGCCATTGTTTGAATGTAGACCAATAGAATATTTTAGGTGGGGGGAGGAATATTTTCTGACTGACATCATTTATAACTTCCAGCAAATAGAGATAATAAAAAGCAGACTGACTTTTAGTTTTATTGTTTTTAATTTTTTATAGGCACTGTCCTCTTATTGCTCCCTATGACATTAATCTAGATTAAAGGACAGGAATTCCCAAAGAGGCTACTTACGTTTTATAAGCTTTCAGGTTCTTTAGAAAGCACCTTTTATTGTATGTATGCTGTTTGTTTGTTTGTTTATTTGTTTATTTATTTATTTTAGACATACAGGGTCTTGCTCTGCTGCTCAGGCTGAAATGCAGCGACTGGATCATAGCTCACGACAGCCTCAACACTGCTGGGCTCAAGTGATCTGTTTTTTATTAGTGAGGAGAGAGAAAGGGAGGCAAAGCTCAATCATAACAATTGAAAGCACATATAGTTTTTTAATAAAACCATTTGAAATCATATATGAACTGTATAATACATTCCAAAGGATCACAAGGAGAAAACAACCTTGGGAAATAGATCAATTGTTAGACACCAGAATCTTAGGAACTTATTTTTGTTTGTATGTGATTTTAAACTTAGTGTGTCCCCACTAAGAAAGACATTTTAGTTTTGCTTGTCACTGGGCTCACAGAGAAGTGGATACTTTAATACACTTCAGGTAGAAGCAGTGCTGCATGGGGTATTAAGACAACCAGGGTCAAATCTTGACAAATTACCTAATCTGGCTAAGCATTAGTTTCTTCTCTGTAAACTGTAAATGAGTAATAGCACCTACCTTACAGAGTTAGTGTGGGGCTTAAAATCAATCTGTCAAATAAAGGGCTTAGCCCTGTGCCAGTACATATTAATCACTCAATAAATCTTTACCATTATCATCAACATCCAGTGGCTAAAAGATGTCAAATTTTAAAAAATGTTTTACTCCGACACAAAATTCTGCATATTTTCTCTCTCAAAGATGAGACACAAAAACAATAGTACAGATATTTAAGGACAACTTCAACTCCATTGTGATTATAATTTTTATTTAGCAAATTTCTCCCAGAGCACTAGATGGCGACCTTCTCCTTTAAGAGGAAAAAAAAAAAAAACCAATAACGACTAAGGTTTCATTAATACTTCCGTTTGACAACATTACTGTTACAAATTTAGAAGTAAGCCACAAAGGGTAATGTCACATCTTTGAACACTGGATTATCACAGTAGTAGAATCTCTAGCTTTTCTGGTTCTAACCTAGGAACCACATGGCAGGGAAAGCGCCCTTTGTGGGTATTAGGTGTCCTGGATTCAAACTTCTGCCCTTGGGTGATCTTGGACTTTCTCTCTCAAGATCTCATTTCCCTCCTTAATAATAGGAGGTGGTTGAGTTAGATCATCTTCAAAGTTTCTTTCAGCTCTAATATACTATGATTTTTAATATTAATAATTCAATGTTTATTCTTTTACCAGGATGTCTTTTCTCAAGCTTTCCTGTGCTCTAAATTAAATACTTCTTAAGCCAGTGGACAAGATTTAATGTCACTAGGTATCAACATTAAGTTAAAACTGACTTATTCAAAAATAAGTTTTGTTTTGGAAGACAGAGATGAATTTAGGGTTTTTAGGTGTGTGTGTGAAATCATGGTTTAAATGTTACTTTTTTAATAAGCAGGGGAAACATTTGAATAATATTTTCATTTAAGATTGTGTTAGAGTTGGGAAAAACCTTTTAAGAGTCATTTTAAAGTTATTTTTATTTCTTCCATAAATAAGTTGAAGCCATGCCTAGATTTTTTAACGTGACCAAAGTTTTTTTCTTATGAATTATTTTTAAATGTCAATTATTTTAGTGTTTCTAAAAGGATTATAGCAGATTAAGTTCATAGATAGAAGCAACAGAATAGTAACTATCAACAACACAGAACACCCTTTCTCAAATATGAGTAGATGTAGCCAGACTTGAGCATCTGGTGCGATTAAGAAATTCAGATGAGGTTTAAAATATGTTTAATTTAAGAAAGTCAGATGAGTAGAACTCACAGTAAATAATAAAAAAAATCCAAAATACAATATATTTTAGGGTTTACTTACAAACCAAAGTATATGCCTGTTTTTCCTTAGTTGTTTCAGACAAGATAGAATGATTTTTTTTTGTAAGTAGCCAGTAATTATATATTGATTTTTTTTCTTTTTAAGGAAAGTTAGTATTTCAAAAAGAATCCTTTGGTATCTTAGTTGCAATTGTTTTTTTTTTTTTTTCTCTAAAAAAAAGATTTACTTGTGCTTGCTTCGGCAGCACATATACTAAAAAAAGATTTACTAATTTGTTGATCATAAAGAAATACTTCTCACACATTCACCAAGATAAACTCTTAAAGTGATTTATGTTATGAAAAATGCTGTCTGTGACATATACATTGTAAAAAAGAAAGTGTAGGTATTAGCAAATACTCGGGCTCAAATGGGTAGAACAATCTCTTTAACATAGGGGAGGTGATGGATGCACAGGTAGAACAGACACAGAGATGATTACAGATGCAATTTCTCCCCCAGACTGGAACCGAGAGGGTGACCCAGCAGTTTGGCACCAGCGGCTGCCACTTGAGAACCATGGAAACAATGTTGTGATATCATTTGGATGCTCAATATATAAAATTCAACTGTAGTAGATGAAATAAAATCCAGACTCTAAGAAGTTTACAATCAACGCCTGGCCTTTCTCTTTTCGGGAAACGTCTTGCTCATTACCATATGTTCATCCAACTTCTTCACCTACAATTTTAGTTCACAATTTCCAGTAAAGTTTTATGCTGAAAAAACCTGGAACTGCTATTGCTCTGTCATTCTTATTAGTTAGGGTCACAACCAAGGGACTTCACAGTAAGAGCTCTGCACACACCCTCTAGGCATCTAGAGCAGAAAAGGAAAAGGTGAAACAAAGGTGAGTTTATGCAGATTATTTTCTAAAGGCAGTTTAATATTTATGAAATGTCACACACACACACACACACACACACACACACACGCACTCTCTCTCACACACACTCTTCAGGATCCAGTTACAAGCGCTGCGTCATCCTCTAGATCACATGGTGATTGCTGCTATTTCAAGGATCAAGTGGCATAAATCTCTCCCCCCACTCCACCTCTACCCCACCCCCTTCCTTTGGTACCATTTAGCGTGGAAGAGTGACTTTGGTGTGATGGAGTGAGACCAGGCTCTCTGATCCAACCCTCAGCTAGAAACTAGGCTCTCGGTGGGGTGGCGCGCTCGTAGTCTCACGGAGTGACTGGGAAAAGGGGACGGAGGAGGGGGTCTCAGGGGAGGACCCGCAGCTCTAATTGGTTTCTCAATGAAAGATAATCACCTATTCCCCAGAGAGGCTGGGGATTAGCACTCTGCCTCTCCTCTCCAGCGCTTTTAGACTTCTCATCCTCCCCTCGGTGCTTTTAGTCCATTCAGCAGAAGTGGATCGAAGAAAGCGGCTCCTCGCGCCGCATCAGGGGCCGCGCTCCGCCGCGCTCTAGTGCTTAGCGCCCATTCACTCGCCGCGCGCTCGCCTCTCCCGGCTGCCGTCCCGGCCGCCGCCGCCGCCGCCGGAGAAAAGTTTCGCGGAGGGGCTGCGGGAAAAATGAGCGCGCTGGAGGAAGACTTTGCCAAGATTCTCATGCTCAAGGAGGAGAGGATCAAAGAACTGGAGAAGCGGCTGTCAGAGAAGGAGGAGGAAATCCAGGAGCTGAAGAGGAAACTCCACAAATGCCAGTCAGTGCTGCCGGTGCCCTCGACCCACATCGGCCCGCGGACCACCCGGGCGCAGGGCATCTCCGCCGAGCCGCAGACGTACAGGTCCTTCCACGACCTCCGACAGGCATTCCGGAAGTTCACCAAATCCGAGAGGTAGGCGCTGGGGCGCGGCGCGGCCGGAAGGAGCGGAGGCCAGGGGCCGGGCTGCCCGTCCGGGCCAGCGGTTCGGGGCCGGGGGCTCCGGCGGCAGCGGCGGGGGCTGGTCAGCGCAGGGCGACCCCTGCTCGCCGCGGCGCGCGGAGTGGGGGTGGCCCCACGGTCCGGGACTGGGAAGTGTTTATTTTTATTTCTGCTCATCACGTGCTGTGCTCGTCTCTGCCGGGCTGGGAAAGGCGAGCTCCTTGGGGAGACGCGCCCCTGTGGCATGGGGGTGGGAAGAAAGACGGCGGAAAGTTTTCTCGCACCGGCTAACTTGTCCTCTCCACACTGGGCTGCAGTCGCGCCGGCTTTCCGTCGCGCGCCCCACTGGGGCGCCCACGCAGCCACTGAACCCTGCCCGACCTAGTGCCGGGAGAGCTTCCGGGAGGCGACCCCGGACTCAGGCCACAGGACATACTCAGTGGGGCCGCCGAACCTCCCAGAGAGGGGCAGCCGGAGGCTGGAAAGAGTTGGGTTCAATTTAGTGACTGGACTTGCCCAGAGCCCTGCTTTGCTGGCAGGGCGCGGGGGCTGGGGGGAGCCGGGACGGGGGCTCGCCTCTACCTCAGAGTTCCAGCCCGGAGCGTGGAGACGAAGGGGAAGAGGTTTATTTACAGGGTCACTTTCAAGGCCGCTGTGATGTCAGCTAGACTTTGCAAAGAAACCTCACCTTCTGGATGTTCCTTTGCTCTGACTGTGTCCTTTCCAGAAGTGCCACACCTGGGGCTGCCCTGGGCTTGGAGGCGGCTCGGTGACCCTGCACCTGAAACAGGTTTGGGGCTACTGGTCAGCCTTGTCCCAAGGTGGATAACGCGCCCTCCCTGTTTGTCTTCCTTCTGACTCCCTCCCTGGAGAAGTCGGGGTGGAGGGGCGGGGTGGAGGTGGGGGTAGGCTGTTTCTCTGGGCGCCTCCAGGCTCCTTTCTTTCCTCCTCCCGGACACTTGAGGAGCCAAGTCCTGCCAGTTCAAAGTTGTGTGTCTCTCGTTCGGGTTGTGCGGAGGAGGCTGGGCGGATTTTGGCCACAAGTAGGAAGCTTTTGCACTCCACTCGTCGCCTTCACCGGAGAAGGCTGATCGATTGGCTGCAGCATTAAAGCGCCTCTGGACATTAGGGAGAGGAAATGCAGACTCCAAAGCCCATTACTGGCTTTTAGTCTCTGGAAGTGCGCGGCCCAAAGTGCATTTCTCAGGATATTGAATATTCCATTAGGCGTGCCTTCATGCCCACCTACCTCTTACCCCTTCCCTCTTCTTAGATCACTTGCTGAGTTTGGGACCCTCGTGGGACTCCTACACTAGTATCCCCCCACCCCCCACCCCTCGACCAGTTTTTCTTAGTTCGAGGCAAGCTCTTGTAAAGAGCATGTCCTCTTGTCCGGTTCCCAACCAGGCCACTTCCAGGGCTCTCAATGTCCCCCACTTCTTGTCTGCTTCTGACTCCCTCTTGTGTATTGATTACGTGGGGTGGGAGCAAAGGCGGCTGAGTAAGGGTTAAGAGCTGTTAGAAGAAGACCAGAAGCTTCGGCCAAAAGGGACAGAAAAACAGGAATCAGGGGAAAAGGACTTTCGCCTCAGGAAATGTGGGGCCCTTCTGAACAGACGTCTGAGAGGACAGCTTTCAGATTTCCTGAGTGGCATTCCACTTATGAAGCGACACCGTCCACTTGGTACCTTTTGGGCCAACTTGCCTTGAAAGTTCCTATTGGATGAAACAGTGGCATTCTCCTTCCTTCCCGAAGGGCAAGACTGCAAACAGACCTCATACTTGGCCTTGCCCTTGCTTGGGAAGCTGCTGCTGCTGCCTCTTGCCTCAGCTGGGCTGCGCATTCCGCGGCCGCTGCCCTGCCCTGCGCTCAGCAGCTGGAATCAATCTGCCCACCTCCTTAAGAAGCCGCTTCATCCGCGGTCACCCTGCAGCTGCTCGCCTCCCAGGGCTGTCGGGCTCAGGCTTTATCGCATTTTTGAAATTTCAGATTTCTGTGTCTGGGTTGTGCCCCTCAAAGAGTAACAGCACGGCTTTGCAGCAGGGAGGAGATTTCATGGGGCGTGGAGAAGACAGGAGGAAAAAACCCTCCTTCGCAGAGTCCACTCTCATTCAGGAGTTGCTCTCAAAGAGGCAGACACTTTTTTTTTTCGTGACAAGAAACCTCTAAGAATGAGTTTTTGTATTTACTGGGAGGAAATGGCTGTCTTTGATATGTACATATCATCCTTCTTTTTTCTATCCCATTCTCTCACCTCCCCCCCCACATTTCGAATCAGGGGTAGGAACCTTCACCATGAGAGTGGATCATGCGCAGTAGAGGTGGGCACATATTTGTGTCTGTAGCAAATAGTACTTTTCTACTTCCTCTCCGTGCTGATTTACACTGGGACTGACCGTAAACTTTTTCCCACTCAGCACTTAGTTTCATACTTTCAAAAAGTGTTGAGTTTATTTTCAGCAAGCTGACTCATTAGCGTTTAAAAATTTTTTGACAGGTATTACATATGGGGATAGTAGCCATTGGAATTAGGTACTCTTCCTAGCACTTAAAGAGGCAGTACTAAATTATCATTGGCAAGACACCTTATTTTGGCCAAGAAAGGAAATAATTTATAAAGGTATTTCTGGGATACAACGTTTAATAGCAAATAAGGTGTTTTCAAAATAAAAAATGCATTTTTAAATTTTCAGATATGGATTTGGGGAGTAGATATTCCATCATCTCTCCTGTTTTTTGTAAAAGGCTGTGCCGTTCTGATGGGACTGAAAGAGACTGCTTTATCGCAAAGTTAATGTTCAGTTGTGGTTTCTATAGCATTCGAGTACTAGCTATTCATGCTGCAGGTTCATTTCAAACTTTACTAGGACACCTAGTTTCTACACTAACAAGAAAAGAAATGTTTGAAAGTATAGTCAGCCCTTCATATCCATGGGTTCCAAATCCACGGATTCAACCAACAGAGGATAGAAAATATTAGGGAAAACAATGGATGGTTGGGTCTGTATTAAACATGTACAACCTTTTTTCCTTGTCATTATTCTCTAAACAATACAGTATAACAATTGTTTACGTTGCATTGGATATTATAAGTAATATCTAGAATGAATTTAAGTATACAGGGAGATGTGTGTAGGTTTTACACAAACGCTACATTATTTTATATAAGGGATTGAGCACCTGTAGATTTTGGTATCCTCAAGAGGTCCTGGAAACAATCCCCCATGAGATACTGAAGGGGGATTTTATTTGTTGGGAAGAATGATAGGAAAAAAAAACTTTTGCCCATAAACACTGCTTTAAAGAATGACTGCAATCTAAAAAATGTACATAATAAGTGACAGAAATATCTTAAGCATTTACTGTAGGAGAAGGAAATCGAAGAATTCACTGACTATTGTATCGTCAGTCTAATTAGCCAGATTTCCATGTGTCCACAGAGGGTATAATGCACAATCTCCATTAAGAATGATCTAAGTATCTAAGGAATGCTTAGATGAAATTACACTAGGAAAGGAAGATCTGAGCTCTCAGCATTAAGTATCAAGTGTACAATATGGTGATCATGTTTAAAAAGAAAACATCCAACTTATTGAGGTACTCGTTTTCAGACCCCTTAAGAAGTGCCCATTAGGGATCAAGTGATTATCATTGAAAACTGCAAGCTGTTTTGGATGATGGTGATGATGTTTTAAATTTATATCTAAAATACTTTTTTTCTGCCAAAGAACTTCAAGTATTTTACATAGATTTCTGTGAACTCTCAATTCCCTTCATGCATATACTCCACATTAAGAATTACTTATTACCCCTAATTCTTTCCCTTACACTTTTTTGCACACATCTAAATTCCTTATTTTGGCTGCCTAGTTAGCCAGTGTGTGCTCAGGGGACTGCACACAATTTAAAAAAATTAATTTAAGCAAGGACTAGAATCAATATTAATCTGTTACAGGAATAAAAATAGATTGTATTCCAGAGTTATTTGAGCTATTCTTGTCATGAATCCCTTGATTCTTGATAAAGTAAGTTGATCAGGTGGAACTTAAACTTCCTTTCACTGGAACATGGATGCCTTGGGATACATGCCCCAGAAAACTCGTTGCCTTTTGCATCTCTGATCCAATTCAGGTCTGGTTTGACCTTAGGACTAAATCAAGGGGTTTGACCTAATTTTGATATAAGTAGCTTCAATGAAGTGAGTGGGTTCCAGATAAATTCTGGGCCCAGCATCAAGTATTTATTAATTGTTCCTATTGAAAATATATGATACTTTAAAAAAGCAATGATAGCAATAGCTAATCTTAGCAATTTCAGCACTGGACTCAACAGTCCTAAATGCCTTCCCCACTTTTCAGGTGAGGAATCTGAGACTTGAAGAAATTAAGTCACTTGCTTAAGGTCTCACAACTAGGAAATGCCATAGACAAATTTCAAACCCAAATCTTGCAGTTTTTAGAGGCCTGAGTTCTAAACTGCTACACTATATAACCTTGGAATAGAATGGGTTCTATCTTAGTAACTGGGAAATCCTTCCAATTAGGAGAAATAAGTCTACCCTAAATTAGAATAGGACTTAAAAAGTCTTAGAGCCAGCATTAAATTGACCTCATAAGAAAGTGACGAATGAACTCTTATATACAGAGTACACATATTGGTGTGGCATGCCAGGCTGGAATTTCCTCATTCAGCTCTGCTCTTGGAATTTCCATTAACCAATTTTTCACCTTCTTCCTTTCTTTAGCTCAGTGTCATGTCATAGGCAGATGAATAATACAGTTACAAAGAATGTGAAAATGATCTTGGTGGCCTCCTTTGGATACCCTTTGCCTTTCGGGTCCCTCATGCTAATACCTTCATCCCTACCTTTCCTACCATCAAAATGAATTTACCATGAACTGATAATATATCAATATATTAACTTGTTACCTCTTTCTGATTAACATAGTAATGTTCTGATGGGAACTTTTAGAAGAGGACTTTTATTTAGTTTACTCACATGAGTAAATAAATACTTTTGGTAAGAGTTTAAGGGGAGACAGGCTAAGGAAGAGAGGGGAGGGTTTGTAGGTAGGATGGCTCATAAGCATCCGTGTATCTTGCCATATGTGCTTTGAAGAGAACAGCATCTGAGCATAAGCACTTTCACATGTGCTTTCAGTCAAGGCTGTACAGGAGGCAGGTAGTACCTTGGTTTTAGTGATGAGAAAACTGAGCAAATCATAGTGGAAGTGCCATTTAAAGGATCTCAGAAATAAGACCAGAAAGAGGATTTAGGTTTCTTGATTTTGCATCGGTACCAGAGTTGGTGAATTGATGTCTTTGACTTATCATCCATTTATATTTGTTATTTGAGATGCACTCATTTTGCTTTGGGGTTAGCTGAGGTTCCAGAATCATGTATATTTTCCAAAGGTATTTGTGGTATGCCAGGAGTTCTATTTCCACTTGAATCATCAATATATATGTATACGTTGAAAGTTTACGTTTAATCTTGTGTTAATTAGAAATTTGACCCTCCTGAAACTCTTTCTAACAGACCTGAAAAAACAAAAGATGTCATATCTTTTTCCTCTTTCCTGCCTAAGGGCCTGTTTCCTAGTGCCCTCTCACCATACAGTCAGAGATGCTGAGAATGCATTAAAACCCTTTCTTTTGATAAGATTTTCAGGTGATTTCATAGTTGCTCAGGGTATGAATAATTATTTTCATTTGCCATTGAGAATTTGCTTATCAGAGTTCAGGACCCTGTGTTATCTAGGTTCCTTGTAGCTCTTGGAAGTTAGTGTGGGCTCTGAGATAAAACAGGGCTAGCATATCCTGTTTCACAAAAATGAAAGCTCAGAAGTTTGGGAATTGTCTGAAAGGAATACTGACCTTGAGTCTAGCTTCATTGGTGTGGTGTGCTGTGTTGTTGGGTTCCTGAAGAGAAAAGAGGAAATAAATTCTTTTTTTTTAAAGGGAGGAAAAAAATACATGTACACACATACATACACACATATATGTATATGTGTACATGTGTGTGTCTGTGAACCCACATTTGCCAAGCTGCCACTTTATTCAGTTCACAAATTTATATTTCTTTTAGTAATTATTATTATGAAACCCCTCTAGGTTGGCCCAAATCAGTTTCTTACAGAAAGGAGTGTTTACTTCTTGGATCTGTTATTGTAAAATAGAACACAGCATCTTACAGTTTGTCAAGTGCTTGTGCATGGTATTGGGCACATAGTCCTGTGCTGTCACTAGAACAAGGTACTAGAATCAGTGTTTTTCACTTCTTTTTGAAGCACTACATCCTACTTTTACCCAGTGATGATTTTTTTCACCTCCTTGCCTTTGTTGTTGGATCTGGCTGTGTTGCGCGTTTCTCTTTAGGGTTCCTATGTTTCTTCTAGCTTAACATCTGTAACTCCTGTTAGATCTATTTTATTCACAAAAATCATATAACAGCAAACATGGAGCAGAGGTCCTGCTCAAATTATTACTTTAACCTTTTAAAGTCATTCATGTTCTCAGATATTTCCTATATTATATAATTTGAATTTTCTAAAGTTTTAAAAATACTTATTAATTGTTCATATTGAAAATGCACAATGCTTTAAAATATTTGCTCAATGCAAAATTGATATATCCAGAACATGTATATCTTTTAAATAGATATGTTTTGTTAAAGACTGATAGTAGAACTAATCTCTGTTTTATTTATTGTTGTTTTTAAACAACAGATTTCCTTTTTAAAATGCTTAATCTTCTTTGTGCTACTCACTAAACATTAATGATGGATCACAGACTTTGAGGTATACTATGTTAGTTTTATTTTTAACATTTTTATATTGTCTCTTATATGTGAATATAATAGAAACCCCACACTACCTTAGAAAATAGTGCAGTTTTAAATTCAATCAATATAAATTTTATGTCAACTAGAAAGTTTTAAAATACTATATGTGATTCTTTCTGTTCAATGTGTTACCTGCACATTCAGTCTTTCTCTAGTGCATATTGATTTGATATATTCTTGGATATTAGTCCTAAGCAGTTAATTTGTTCTAGGATTTGATTTGGATTGATTTTGTTACATGTTTGAACACATTGATAATACTTTGGTGTGCAAAGTAATGCATGAATGTGTTGATTTCATCTGAGTGTTTATTTATTAAGGCAAATCCGATAAGATATCTATTGTAATTACCTTGTTAGGATTTAGTTTGACTTTTATACTTGCGATAGAGATTTTGCAACTATAGTTCTTAAATTATTCCCTCGGTTATACTTGTTGCTAATTCAGACGGTTCCTCCTTTCTAGTCCAATTTAGAGAGTGCTTTAAAATGTGATCTGTATCCTCCGATGTGTCTTTATGTGAGCACTCTGACCTCAAATGCTACAAAAATGCTACTGAAAAACCTTATAGGGATCCAAAAAATACTTGTTATGTTTGCCTTGTACCAATATTTTTGGGTCTGTTTATTCAACTATATGATACCGTTATTGTCTAATGAGCAAATCTGAAGCTTTTGGGTAACTGTTAATATTTTTCTTGATGCCTCTCATCACCCACATAGTGTGGATAATGCTAATTTCATGTATCACATGGTCACCAAGGGACTAGGCTTCATATGCTAAAAATTCTCAAAATAGAAAATTCTTTTATATCTTAGGCTGTAAACCCTTGGGTAGAAACCAGGTCTGTTTACAGTAAAAATTCCAACCAAATAAAACCCTCAGCTTACCATACTTTTCTCTTCCCACATGCTACTTTTCAGAGAAAAAGTAAGAGCAGCACATATCTAGAATGTATTAAAAACAAATTAAAAAAAAAACAACTTAAGTCTTCTAAAGAATAAAACCAGTTCATATTAAATTCAGTTTCCTCTCAGACAATAAGATCACTATAAAATACTCAGTTTGATATCCTATGTATTATTCTGGTAGATTTCAACTGTGGTGTCATGACACAGTGGTATATATATTTGATTAATTGTAAGTTTAAAATGAGTAAATAATGGTTTAAAAATCAAAATTCATGACTTGTGTCTTAAAAAATAAAATTGAGTGCATTCACAGGCATCTCCCTAGGGATATAGCCTTTTACTTGAATTCCTATTGGCTTTCTCGACTGGGAGGATTACAAATATATGGCAGGAAATTGCACATAATCCACAGACAGTCTTGTCTTTTCACAAGAGTGTGCTACACATGGGAACATCATCCGTCTTGTGAGTCACTACAGAAAAAATGTTTGAGAGTCTCTGATCTGAGCTATGGTTCTAAAAAATAAGAATCTTGACTCTGTGGCACTTAAAGCTACTTGTTTATAAACAAAGGTTGTTAGAATCATTAGATTCTACTTAGCATGTATATTTCAGAGCAATGTTTCACAAAGTGTGATGTTCATATCATTGGTGATACCAGGGATGCTTCTATGTGGTAGATAAGTGAATGTATTTTATATTAATAGTTAATGTGTTGAAAGAAAACATAACAATCCCATCAAATCCATGCTGTGTAGCTATATTGCTTAGAATAAGGCTAAGTTTTAAGTTTTCATAGATTTTTAAGAAAGAAGTATAAAAAGGCTGTGCATAATATAGTAGGAGTACACAAGAAAGGTTTAGGGAAGATTGTTTTGAGGTCATTTTCATAAGGAATGAAATGGATTATTTTCACATTTGGTTTTTTGCTCACCCCTAGTTTGTTTTGGAGAATCCTGGCTAGTTGAGTTCTCTCTGGACCTGTCTTTGGATGAATCCTTGCATTGTCAATTCACAGGAATTGCACTAGGGACATAGAGTTAGATGGAAATGGTGGCATTTATAAAATGTACTTTTGCTTTGATGATAAATCAGTCTGGTTAAAAGTTATTCACATTAATACATCATCAGAAAAATATTTGATTCCCCTCCACTCTAGATTTATGAATCCTCTTGCCAGAGGGTTCTATAGCTGAACAGGACAGTCCAGAAATAATAAGGGGATACTGGGGTACCAACCTCCATCCAATCTGGGGTCACTGGGGAGCTGCTCCTCCTCCTTGGACTGTGTCTGCAGTGTGGCTTCTCATTTCCTCCTCAGGGCTCCTCCTTAGTTCCTAACAGTAGGTGCCTAGAGCTGTAAAGGGCCATTCCAGCCTGTGGCCAGAAATACATAATGTTGTTTTCCCCCTTTCTATTGTTAAAAAAAAAAAAAAAAATGGAAAAATTTGGAAGGGAAAAATCTTTGATAGAATACAAATTTATTTTCCTTAATCTGTATTCCCTTTCCCTGTAAAAAAACAAAAACAAAAACAAAAAACTAAATTAATCCAAATTATATTATAACAACTAGTTTTTAAAAATTACATTGTTACAAGGAATGGCTTTATGGTTAAGTGAAAAAATTGTAAGGAGAAAAAAGGAAACACATTACTTCCAGGTTGAGAAATTTGCAATAATCCATCCTCCTTTTCAGAGCATAGTTCAGGTCATCTCCCCAACTGCTTAAGAAAGGGAGTCCTTAAGGTTTCAATAGAAGTACCCTCCTAAAGGTAGGAAAAACAGACAAACAAATGAAGAGGGAGTAGGATGAGGAGAGGATGTGGGGGCAGAGAGAGAGAGAGGGAGAGAGAAAGATTTCAACAATTACCACAAGATGGCAGCAGGAGTATAAGATTTAACAATTGTGGGCTCACTAGGAGTGTAAAATGGCCTTTAGCTGAATTTTAAAATATATTCTCAAATACAGAACTTTCTTAAAATCAGGATTCGTGTGTTTGGAAAGTGTATCATCAAATACATATGGTCTTATATTTTTTCAATTAGTAGTGGTTTGGCGGAATGTGTTTAAAAAGCCAAAATGAAGTTTTCTTCCCCAGCATTTGTCTTAAAGAAAAGAAAAACAAAATAGTACACTTTGCATGAAGTGTCCTTTTAATATTGGTATTCCTTTGAGGGAAATTCCTAAAATCCCTATGAGGAAACCTCTCTGGACTCATACTTGGCTGAGACAAGAAAACTGAAGGAAATAATGGAAAATTAATAGTAGTAAAAAGTATATGTGTGAGGAGACAGAATAATAAAGGAAATGGCTTCCAACTTGCTCCTTTCTCACCCCTGCAAAAAAACTAAAAAAAAGTTATTATAGGAAAAAATGAGATCAGTTATTAGATGAAATTTCTAATAGGTTATTTGATCTCCTTGGTAATTCTGTAATTGGAGAATATAATTAAATAAATCTTAATGTAGCCTGTTGTAGTCTGAGGTCCTTAGTAGAAAAAATATTAAATAATCTAGTTAATATGATTGTTTATAATATATATATCTAAATATTTTCAAGAGAAAAGAAAAATTTATTAGGTACCCTAAATATAAACTACCTCTTGACAATTTTAGGGTAAAAAGGAGTCTGGCCTACCACAAAGGGGTAAATTGTGGGTCGTATCTAATGGACTGTACATTTTTGAATCAATATTCCCTTGGAAAGTGCCATTCAGCCTTCCTGTAAAAGGTTATTTCATTCAGTGTGTGACCCCTCTCATGTGAAACTCCCCGGGGGCCTGGATGTGAAATAGTCTTGCTGCTGGCATCATTTGTGATTTAACACTGAAGAGAAATGTACTTATTTTGGCCTGTCTCAGTAACCAAGGGTCAGTGGCAAAAGGAAGTTGTACTATGAATCAAAAGAAGTCAGTTTTGAATTAATGCTATTGCTTGGCCTCTTTAATTGGTTTTTTTGCTCAGATACTATGTTAGATCATCCTTAGATAAACAGACAAGAAGGGAAATAGAGAAAATGTAAAATAGTTCACATTTTGCTACCCGGCTTAACAATAAATTGCCTTTATAAAAAGTGTTTTGAATTCCTGCGATATATTTATTTGAAGTTGTCAATATACAAAAATTATATTTGGTGCAGTAGTTTATATTTTTCCCAGGTTAGGAAAAAATATATATTACACAGTCGATGACTGCTAGAGAGAATCAAGGGAGGATCAAATATAGGGTATGTTTTCTAGTGTCTGTAGGACCAAAAAAGAAAATTTAGCTTCCATTAGACACGGTGAAGCAAGCAATAAGTAGTAATACCTTTTGTTTTCTCTGATATTTCTGGTTTGTTCTGTAGGTAAGACAAATTCCTAAAGTATAGCAGCAGGTTTTGAAGCATCCTGCTTGGAAGTCCTCTGGTAATCTAGCTAAAATTTACCATCTGGCTCCAGGGGATCATGAAGGCTGTCCACACCAGATGAGACAGGCTGTGGACTCCATGGGCTTCTTGACATTTGAGCAACCAGGAAAAAAAAAGTCTATTTTGTGTGGTCTTGCATCCTTACTCAGTATGTTAAAATTCTAGACATGCTTTTTAGATACTTAAGAGCATATACTGTATCTTAAATCTGCTGATTTTTATCTTTTCTTAGGCTATGCCTGTTTCTTTGGTTGTTTTAATTGCAAAAGTAATGCATGCTGGTTGTTAGATAATAAAGATATACATAAAACTTTATCTTCTCCTCCCAATGTTCCCAACCTGTCCTCCAACAGATAGCCAGTGTTAAACTTTCTGTACATTTATGCAAACCTTTATATATAGAGAGAACTTACCTGCCCATTTGGAGGGTTTTTCTTTTTCTTTTTGTTGACCCAAAGTGGAACCATTCCATAATACTCCTCAGCAGCTTGCTCTTTTTTCTTAATAATAACATCTAGGCCTCTTTCCAGATCAGTCTATATTGGTCTTTCTAATAGCCATGTATCATTCCATAGTATTCATGTAATTCAGCTTATTCATATTGATAGTTATTTTTTGTTTTTTGCAAGCATTAACAATGCTGCAGCTCACATTCTTGAATGTATTTTCTCATATGTCTTTTATTTACATAGGATGAATTCCAAAAGGTGAGAATGCTAGGTAAAAAAAACTTACTAGTTTTTTACTTTTTTAGTTGATGTGATTATACATACATTTTTCTATATGAGGTAAATGATCTGTAACCTTTCCTGTTAAAAATAAATGGCATGCTGATAGCATGAGGAAAATTAATTTTCCACACTAAAGATACACAGAATTTAAAAAATCAAACATATAACCATAGCAGGAACATGTGGAAGGTTCTTATTTTTTAATGCTTGATTTGCATTCATGAGAATACTCATTTTGAAGCGATGTTTACATGTCCTTTTACTTTTCAGATTTATAAAGTTCATACTGTACATTTGGCTTGATGTTTGTGAGTATATGCATGTGTGTTTAAGTGGAAGAAAATTCCTGAATTCTTACAATGTGATTTTGAAAGTAAGGATACAATTGTTTGTATATACTGCTCTTAAATAACTACAGTCCTTCTTTAAGAATCACAATGATTTGTTTTTCTTTTCAACAAAATAAATTTTTGATACTGAGGAACTAGCTCCCACTTGGGAAAAAAACAAATTCCAAGTCTCTCAGCTACATTTTTTTAAAAGGTTACTGGGAAAATTTGGACATATATGGTATTGGAACCATTCCGTAGAGCTTGCTTTTTATAGGATGGCAACCTCTGGTAGAGGTTTCATTTCTTTTGTTTTCTTTCTTTCTTTTCTTTTTTTTTTTTTTTAGATTTACTGCAATATGTCTTTGCAAACATTTATTTGGATCACAATTCAATTATATTAAGGATAATAAATCATGTGATTGGAGCCAAAAGGTAAACTGTTTTGAGGAGTAGGAAGGGTAACCTCAGAAATTTCAGCCTAGTCTTACAGAGCAATAATAGAATGAATTGTGATAATTAAAAGAATGGTCTTGGGAGTCACAGACTTGATGTCGAATTCTGGCTCCTTCTTTCCCTACTGCCTACGTGATTTTAGACAAATTATTTCATCTCTCTGAGCTTTAGTTTCCACATCTATAAATTGGGGATGATGATACTTCCTCCCTACAAAGTTTTGTATACAGAGGATACTCCATGGGTGTTAGTAGAATAACGCAAGATGATGAGTATAAAGTACTACATAAAAGTGCTAGAAATTGTGTAACAATGGAAAGTCTAAAAAGTTTTAGAGCTTTTTGAAAAATTTAGTTCTGGATATTAACAAATTACAGAATTTTGTACCTTGAAAGGATTTTAGGAGATATGCTTGGCCACCTCCTTTGAGTAACAAAACAGAACAATAATGACAAATCAAGCAAAAATCGAGAGGTTCAGAAAGATTGTGATTTACCAATGTTATAGAGCTTGTTAGTGTGGAAAACTAGACATTTGTAAACTGGAACAATGGGACAAATGGAAATGGGGTGATTAGGTGTTGTCACCATGTTTTAAAGAAATAGAAAATGTTTACATGTGATCTGACCTGGTGGATCAAAGGACACACAAAATGTGTTGTTACCCAGCTTAGCAGCCTAACCAACTCCTGAAGACGATATGTAAATTTCTTAGAAGAGCTGCTTCTTGAAGGCACTGGGTTTGAATGAAACATGCCAAGAATTGCCCATGAGGGCTAATAATTAGGCAGGAACCTTGAGGGGACCAGCTAAGTCAGGCTCAGAGAACAACACTGTAGGTGCTGGCAGAGCCGTGTGGCCAGGGGTTATTGACTGCTGTGCATAGTCCGTAAGACTGGGTGCCTCATTTCCCAGAAGCCTTTCTCTTCCCTCCTCTCATTGTCTGTTCATTGTTTAGTCCTCATAAATGATGAAGGCATAATCTTTCATATATAGTGGAGTTGTGGATCTAGAGATTTGGGGTGGGGGCTCTTTGTGGATATTCCAACAGTGCAGTAGACCTCAATTTCCAAGCCCGAAGGCTAGAGGGGAATGGGGTGCTTTCACTGAACTTTCCTGGAAAGTGCCTGTCTCTCCAAGTTGACATTAAGCTTATACCTTTCTGTATCCCCAGTGCCTGTCTGCAGTTCAGAGATGGGTTTTACTATATTTGAACTTTTTCATGTGGACAGATACTATTTCAGATTTTATTTCTTCTAAGGCAGTTGTCAATTAGCTGTCAGTCAGCTAATATGTGGGCAGACATATGAACTAAATAGAGATCCAAAGACAGGTTCTGTCCTTACTATCCTGATGCTGTCATGCAAAAATACATCCAAAGCCTCAGCCTCTTCAATTATTAAAAACCTCTCAAGCTTGTTGAGAGGATTAAATGAGCTCACACATGTAATAGATTTAGCTTAGTGCCTTGTAGTGAGTAGTCATTCAATAAATGTCAGCTCTCTCATTGTTAATATTTATTGATTCTGACTTCATTCACCAAATATATACAAACTTTTAACTTTGTGCCAGGAATGGGCCTGCGCGTATTCTTCCCATATTTCTAAGTCCTTACTTGGATCTAATTTTGCTCATTGAAATAGCTCTGACCCTATTTTCAGAGTTATTTCCTGAATCACAGATGGTACTCTGACATAGGCCATATTTAGTACTTATTTTCCATTCTTTCTTTTTTATCTATGGTATAGTCTCAGTTTTCTTTCTACACATTTCACATCCCCTCCCCACCACTCCATCATATTAGAAACTTTTTACTCTAAAAAGAAATATTAGAAACTCATTTGTAGGGATAGCTTTAGCTGTGTTAGGACCGCCTCTACAGTTATCTACTCTCTGAGCTGAATAAACCCAGACCTTCTCAAGTTCTAGTTTTCATCTGAATCACCTGGAGAATCTCATTAAATGCATATTCTGATTGAGTAGGTCTAGTGAAGGGCCTGCGATTCTGCATTTGTAATTATCTCTCAGGTGATGCTGATGCTGCTGGTCTTCTGAAGACCATTAAATAGCAAGGGATTAACCAATGATTTTCCCTGGTTCCTTCCTCTTTTCCTTTTTTTTTTCTTCTTTCTTTTTGCTATCCAATTTAAGTTTTCTATACAAATAAAGTGCAATCAGACACAGTAATGAAAATGAATGTATTAATGATACATTACATGGGTTACATTATAAGATGAACTCATTACCGAGGAAAGCCTGGAGGAAACATCCTGTTATTCTTGTCCCTTCCAGGCAATAAGCACACACAGCTGTACAACAAAAAGGCTAAGATCAGGGGCTGTGGAATCAGACAAGCTTGGGTTTCAAGTTTCTAATATCTTAGTCATGTTGCTTAATGTCTATGAACTTCAGCTTCCCTTCTGTAAACAAGAATAAGAAGGCCAGCCTAAAACTGATGCTTTGCAAAAGACCTGTCATAAGCATACAGTAAATGACAGCCATTGCTTTTGTAGTCTTAATAGTAGTGCTCCGGAGACAAAGTCAAATTTGTTCCCAAATTGAAAACGTGATTCAGAAAGAACTTTAGTTGAGATAAAGTGGGAAAATAAGAAATACTAATTGAGCATTGTTAAAAGCTTATTCTGTGCAAGGTGCTTTATTTGCATGAATTCATTTGCTCTTCTCAGCAATTCCATGATAATTGTGTGGTACCTCGAGGCAGGAATTATTTCATGTGCTCTGTACAAATGAGACTCAGTCCAAACACATGAAGTGATTTATCCAAAGGCTCACCGGCCCAGGATGGACTGGCTCTAGGGCTCTAACACTGTACTACATGATAATCTATAGCACTTACATAGGCAAAAATTAGAGAAAACCGGGCATTGTGAAGACCCTCAGATCACTCAAATGCCCAGTGGTTCTCAAACTGGAGTACACATACAAATCTTTGGGGGTCTGTTACAGTGAAGATTTTTAGGCTCCCTACCCAAAGATTATGACTTACTGGGCTTGGGAAATTTGGGACCAGGAAATCTGCCAGACCTAGTTGAGAAATACCTCTGTAGGTATATCCTGTAAAGTGTGTGACCATATGTTTCCTGCTGTAACAAATTGTTACAAACTAGGTGGCTTGAAATAACAGAAATTTATTCTCTCACTGTTCTGGAGAATAGAAGTTCAAATTTAAGGTGTCACCAAGGACATGCTCTCTCCGAAGACTTTAGGGGAGGATCTTTCCTTGCCTTTTCCTGGCTTCTGGTGGTTGCTGGCAATCTTTGGCATTCCATGATTTGTACTCACATCCCTCTAATCTCTGCCTTCATTTCCACATGGTTGTTTTTCTTCTATGCATGTCTGTGTCTACATTTTCTTCTTATAGGAATATAGTCATTGAATTTAGGGCCCATCCTAATCCAATACGACTTTATCATGATTACATCTGCGAAGACTCTACTTCCAAATAAGGTCATATTCACAGGTTCCGGTCGTACATAAATTTTTTTGGGGGGGGGGCAGTATTTAATGCAGTACATCATACCGCCTGTATTTATCTTCCTTTAAGCCCAAGATGTGGAGCTTAGATTTCTGAAGGCTGCAGAGCTGCGTGGAAAAAAGGTTTTGCATGAGATGGAGGAAAGTGAAGGACATGTGTAGGTATCAATGATGCAAGGTTTTGTGGAGGTTTTTTCACCTGCCATTTCCATTTGCCCTCACTCCTTCTCCCCTTTTCTTTATTTCAAAGGATGTGGTGTTGATTGATAGCCCTTTGGTTCAGATGAAAATGTTAGTCTCTGATGGTTTCATGAAATGTCACACATCTGTGGTGGTTTGTGATTCTCTTCTTTTCCTGGTATGAGTTTTATAAGGATTTATAGGGAAACAATTTTGGGCTCAAAATGAGAGACAACCAGTGATTTTTATTTCTGTGGATTGTAGTTTTCTTACCTGTAATTTTAGGGGGAAAAAGTTTTATGTTGTAATTTCAACACTTTACTTCCCTATAATTTTGGTGACTTGTTTCTTTAGGGTCATAAGGAACAAGTGGAATAAACCACAAATAGACATATTAGGATAAAGACAAATTTTCTTTAGCATATATATCTAATTGAGAAAAGCTTAAAATGCTTCAACCAATTAAAATATTACATTTTAATACAATAGGATTATATTTAGGTATAAACGATTTTGAAGTTAACATTATTTTATGCACTTAAAAACAGAATTTAAATAGATCTCCAACCTCAAACGAAGGTGCATACACATACTTTTAACCTAACTAAAGGATTTTTATTAATGTAGCCCCTAACAGAATTGAGAATTTCTAGCATGCCGTATCTATTATACTATAATACCACTGAGAATATAAGCTTTCTCTTAAGCATTTAAGAAAAGTTTAAGAGACAGCATGAACTAAATGGTCTTATTGGTGAATTAGCTTTATATAAAACATTATATAATGAAGGAAGTCCAGTTATCATTTGAAAATATAATTTAAAAATTTATAATATAGACATATTGAATTTTGGGGGTACATTTAATTCTCAAACAGTCCTCATCCAAGATCCCTCAAAGAATCCATATCTTTGGGAATGGTCTTGGACTTCTTGATCATATGAAATTTTTAATTATATATTGTTCAATATGGTCTCATTGAGGCTTTTTGGAAAGAAAAATCTGTCAGAACACTCATGCTACCCAGACAGAAGTATTGTTCTCCATTTTCAAGATTATATCTTCCTTGGCTTTGTTTGCTTGCTATCTACCTGCCACCATACTTTCTGGAAAGTTTTGTCTTTTTGTTGTTGTAAAAGATCTTAGGGATAATTAAAATGGTCATTTTATTTTATAGAAACTTTACGGGAAATGTTCAAGTGCCTTCAGTAGTGGGAGGACGGATCAACAAAAGGTGGCCCCATTGGGAAGGGTGATTGGCCTCTGTTTTTGTGGGAATTTTCTAGGACTGTCTTTTGTACTAAGTTGTGTTAAGGAAGGTTAAAAGGTAGATGTAGAATTCTATGAAGCAAGTGCAGAAAAGTGAATTCCACTACCCAACGTAAGCCATAAGCTCTATATTAAGCATCTTTGCTAATTATTTGAGTGAAGATATCAATGACATCTCAGTCACATTTGCAGAGGACAAGATGCTATGAGGGTTGGTTATCATGTTGGCAAACAGAATCAAGATCCCAAAAGGCTGTGATGGGCAGGAGCACTGATTTATAATCCTATTATACCTAATACTTTCCTTTTCATGCCAGATATTTTCTAATGCTCCCAAACTATCATGAAATGAAATTAATAAATAATATAACCCATCCGCATGCATAATTATGTGTATTATGTATGTGTACATAATATCCTAACTATAATATAAGGAAACATAAGGGAAAATAATGTAGGATAAAATAACATGTGCTTTAATAAGTAAGTGCTTGAACTATCCACGTTGGAGATGACTGCAGGAAGAGGACTACATGGTGAACTGAAGCTGTGAAGTACCTCTTCCTCTTCCTGAAATCATTTTATATAACAACTGGAAACATGTACTGGTGTGTTATATTGGTTACTCTAATGCCACTGGTGGTATTCTTGTCAAGTGACTCAGTTTTTCAAAAGTGGTGAACAACTCTCTGTAAAGTTTCTAACAATGAATTACCCATTTTCCTTAATTTCCATGGTGGTTACATTCCCAGCAAACTTAACATAATTTAAAACCATGCAAAAATACTTTGTTTACATATAAAACAGACTTCGGCTCAGGCTTAGATAATTATGTACAGATTTTTCTCTTGCCTGAATGGCCAGTGAGAGATTTGAAGTCATGTGGGTTGTAAAGTAATGCTTCAGAACGTGGGATTCTCCTGTGGAATGCAGGACATCATGATAACCCCAAATCACCCATGAATTTCCAAAATTACCACAAGGGGGCAGTGCCACCCCCACTGAGAATCACTGGGCAAACAGTATTTCTTAGCTTTGGAACTATGGACATTTGGATGTTTTGCAGCATCTTGGACTCTACCAACTTGATGCCAATAGCACCCTCCCCGCCACCAGTTAGGGCAACCAAAATGTAGAGGGTACAGCTCATAGGGAGACTTTAAAGCTTAGAGGTTAAGAACATAGACCAAGGAGTCAGAGAGTTTGGGTTCAAGTTATATTACTTTTTAAACTTGTTTTTTCATCTGCAAAATGGGTTGCTGAAAGTATGTGCCTCATAGAATTAGATGAGTTAATACGTGGAAAGTGCTTAGAACAGTGCTTGTGATTATGGATGTTAGATGTTACTGCTGCTGCTGCTGCTGCTACTACTATTACCACCACTGGCCTTGAAGACTGTGTTAGGGAATTTGGATTTTCTTGTAAGAAGAAAGCGCCATTAAAGGACATTTCAGTTTAAACTCTTGTAAAACAAGGGCCAATATTGTAAACCTAATAAGAAAGCTGGTGTAATTACTTACCTTAAAGTTTTGAACTTAACATCGACAATAAAACAGGTTAAGCTGTAAAGGACACCCTTTTCTTGTTTTGGAATTCTCTGTTTAGATTATTTGAATCATTTAGCAATAACATAGGCAGGCTACTCAACAACTGAACACTATTTGTTTTAAATCATCTTAGTCAATGGCTCTAACATGTTTTTGCGGAAAAAAAAACACAAATGGCATTAATAACATGCAGGAAGGGATATTTGGATATTACTAAAATCCAAGTTTTGGAACACAAGTGTCTGGGTCCTTTAGAGGTAAAAAGGAAATGATAGACGTTTTTGAGAGCATTGGAAGAATGAAAAACCTTAATTTCTTTTGACTGAGAACATAGCTAATATACATTCTTTGGGTTTATCTAATGCTATAATTATATTTGTAGGTGTGTTGTGTCTTCTCTCCCTGTTGCATTTGGTTCTGCTTTTAAATTCTCCATGTTGCTTCCTGATAAAAGTACACCAGGGCTTTATTCTTACTGATTCCTGTTGACAGGACAAAGTGTTGCCTTATAGGAGCCACTGCTGGGTGCAGATATTCTCTTCTTTAGTTTTTGAGATGCCCCAAAGGACACTATCAGTTACTCATCATATCAGCCAATGTAAGATAGTATTATCTTTATTATTATGAACCAGAGTTGTCTGAGATAGCTTGTCAGTGACGATAATCATTCCTTAAAAGAGTAATGATAGCAATCAAATCCCAGCTGTAAATAATAGAGCCTTTGTAGGGAAAAATTATCTTGAAAACATTTTTTTTCTGCAGACTTCAATTCTCAGTGGGGCTTTCTATCAGTGATGAAGCCACGTGTGCAGGTAACACAGTTCTTACTGCATATGTTGCTGAAGGCAGTAAAGACTAACGGACCCTGACTTGATCATTATGCAACATTTATGTATTGAAATAACAAATTATACCCCATAAATATGTACAATGACAAGGTAGCCATTAAAAAAATATTTAAAAAGAGAGGAATGACTGAGAAAGCTGATCTGTGACCTCACACTTACTTGTTTGATCCTGCAGTTCTGACTTAGATGTGGTTCTGGGCTAAAAATAAACAAAGACAGAGTTGAAATATTTGGCTTCTGTGCTTCCTGTTTTTCAAGCCATAGGGTAAAGCTGATGTTTTAGCTTCTTAGAGCAGAAGAGTCTTTGATTATTACTGATATATGATAGGAGTGCTCAATAATTACCACCATGTATGTCTAATACATTGCAAAACTATTACTAAGCAATCCAGCAAAAATCCACACCCATATTGCTGTGGAACAATCTTCTGACTCAATAAAGTTGTTTATTTTTAAATGAGAAAACACTTTCATTGCAACCCTTGTTGAAAAATTTCTAACTCCAATAATATCTTTACTGAATTGTGAAAGCATGTCCAGATTACAGTTAAATTGTTCTCCCAGCCTCTTGCAAAAGTTCTGATTTATAGTTACTAAACATTATTGCTCATTTTACCACCATCAAATATTTATTTAAAACCTACTATGTTCAAGATATTTTCTGTTTTCTGAATATGTTGTATATCAGAAATTTCACTTTCTTGTTTTTCATAAATTATTTGTTCCAATTGCATTTTTGGAAAAGAGAGTCCCTGTTAGCTTTGAAGTCAAGCAGGCATTTCTGGACCCCAATCTTAGGTCTATTTTGCATCATTGTAGCTCAGTACATATTTAAATGAGTGTCTACAATGATCTAGGTGCTGTGTTACCTCCTGGGGAAGCAAATACAGTCAGCCAGAAGCAATGTGGAGGAGCTCATAGAAGTGGAAGAGTCCTCACATAGAAAGATGGAAAAGAATAGAGAACCCAGAAATAAAGCCACATAGCTATCACCAACTAATTTTCAGCAAAGGAGACAAAAACATACATTGGGGAAAGGAAAGGATGCCCTATTCAATAAATGGTGCTGGGAAAACTGGATAGCCACATGCAGAAGAATGAAACTGGATCCCTATCTCTCTCACCATATACAAAAATTAACTCAAGATAGATTAAAGACTTAAATGTAAGACCTGAAACAATAAAAATTCCAGAAGAAAATGTAGGAAAAACTCCTCTGGATGTTGGCCTACGCAAAGAATTTATGATTAAGACCCCCAAAACAAACACAACAACAACAAAAATAAATAAATGGTACTTAAACTAAAAAAGTTTCTGCACAGCAAAAGAAATGATCAACACAGTAAATAGACAGTCTACAGGATGGGAGAAAATATTTGCAAACAATACATCCAAAAAAGAATTCAAGCAAATCAGCGAGAAAAAAACAAATAACTCCATCAAAAAGTGGGCAGAGGACATGAACAGATTTTTCCAAAGAAGATATACAAATGGCCAACAAACATATGAAAACATTCTCAACATCAGTAATTATTAGGGACATGCAAATTAAAACCTCCAAAGAGTCTTTTCATGGTCTGTGTAAAGTGCTATGATTGAAGCATGCTTGGGGAGGCGGGTGAGGGAAGTAGGAAATCAGAGAGCATTTGCCCTGGCAATTAGGGCAAGTCAGGAAAGCTTTTTAGAGGAGATGGTCATCTGAGTGATGCATACTTGTGCATATGTGTTTGCAGGACATCAAGCTTCCAGAAAGTAATCTGTTTCGATCCAACAATCATTTAATAGACATATTTTACTAAATGCACTGGATTCGTCAAGGGAACAGGGGCATAGGTTTAGAGGTAAATGAGCTTGGGTCCTTCCTTTTTCATTTTTCAGTCAAGTTAAATGCTCTGCCAGCTCTATGTTTTACCTGCAAGTTGTTTTTTGTTTTTTGGTTTTTTTTTGAGACAGAGTCTCACTCTGTTTCCCCGGCTAGAGTGAGTGCCGTGGCGTCAGCCTAGCTCACAGCAACCTCAAACTCCTGGGCTCAAGCAATCCTTCTGCCTCAGCCTCCCAAGTAGCTGGGACTACAGGCATGTGCCACCATGCCCAGCTAATTTTTTCTATATATTTCTAGTTGTCCAATTAATTTCTTTCTAATTTTTAGTAGAGACGGGGGTCTCGCTCTTGCTCAGGCTGGTTTTGAACTCCTGAGCTCAAACAATCCGCCCGCCTCGGCCTCCCAGAGTGCTAGGATTACAGGCATGAGCCACCACGCCTGGCCTACCTGCAAGTTGTAAAACTTAAGTTCTCTGATTCTCTTTTCTGCCAGTGGCCCTGTCTCCCTTTTTGTTAATGTCACTGTAATTAAATCTTTGTTATGATTGAATAAAATTATTTTTATGACAGAAGTGCAATGCATATTTCAGGCTAGAATGGTTAAGTAAAACATCATTTTAGGCTTCTGTAATAAATAGAAAATGCTATGTTACTTTTCTACTTTTTCTGAATATCATTTATTTCCTAAAGTAGTGCAAAGGCTGACAGGTAATATTTTTGGCAGTATTTGTAATGCTTCATGTAGGCATTACAGTTTATAAAGCAATTTTCTATTATTTCATTTCATTAATTCTAACCCACAGGTCACTGAAGAAGGTATTATTATGCTCATTTTAAGGCTAAGAAAACTGAGACTCAGATTGATCAAATGGCTTGCTCAGGATCCTATAGTAAACTCTCTTCATTTACTCCTCTAAGCTCCCAGCCAATCCTGACTCAATTACTATTTTTTGTTGTTGTTGTTTAGGATATTGCTTAAGTGTATCTCATCTAAAAATAACCTTCCTTAACCTTTTAACACTGGCCTGGGAATCCTTCCTATGTGCTCCTAAAGTACCTTCCATTATCCATTATTCAAAGTAGTACTTAAGATTCAATACTGTATTTTCACAATATCTGATTTTATAATTTTTTTTTACAATTTTACTGTTTACAAGCAAGCCTGTCTCCTAGACTCTACCTGCAAACAACCTAAGAAGTATCATGTCTTCATTCTCACTGAATCCCCTAGTAGTGTACTTGACACAGAGAAGATTTTCAATAACCATTTATTGAATGAAAAAACTACATGATTAAAACCTTGTTATAATTAAGATGAGACAATGTATGCAAAAATGCTTTATAAATGAACTGTCGTATGAGATATTCGTAGTCAAATCACTGGGAACAAAATGTTACACTAAGATATAATTTCAGACTTTCAAAGAGTTTACCGTTTAGTTCAATGGACACGTTGTTGATATGACCCAGTTATAAAACAAGCTGTTGCACTGACATCTATTTCTTCCTGGGGGCTCTATTAATCTGTGATCTCCTATAGTCTTTTTATTGAAAGAGGTATCATTTTAAATAACAATTATTATATCATCAGATAAAAGAGTTGGAAAAGCCTCATTTGCTTATTTTAATATTAACTTTATTCTTTTTGTTTGTTTTTGAGACAGGGTCTTGCTCTGTCACCTAGGCTGGGGTGCAGTGGTGTGATAGTAGCTCACTCTAGCCTGAAACTCCTGGGCTCAAGTGATCCTCCCCACTCAGCTTCCCAAGTAGGTGGAACTACAGGCATGTGCCACTATACCTGGCTAATTTTTTAATTTAATTTTTTTTAAGAGATTGGATCTTGCTGTGTTACCTAGGCTTGTCTTGAATTCCTAGCCTCAAGCAATCCTCCTACCTTGGCCTCCCAAAGTGCTAGAATTATAGGCATGAGCCACCATGCCTGGCTTTAATTTTATTCTTAACATGTAACTATTGTACTTATTATCGACCAGGCTTTGCTTGGCATATTTTATGTATATTAGATAATTTAATCTCCATAACAATCCTAGGAGGTAGGTACTATTATTACCTACCTTTTCCAAATGAAGAACTTGTCCTTATTTCCCCTTCATTCTTGAGGAGTATTTTTGTTGGATGTAGAATTCTAGGTTGGCATTTTGTTCTTTCAACACTTTCAGTGAAAGATGTCATTTCATTGTCTTCTGACCTGCATTATTTTTGACACAAATTCTGTGATAATTTTTGTATTTGTTCCTCTGTATGCAGTATGTCTTCTTTTTCTCTGTCTACTCTTAAGCCATTTGAATATAATGACGTTGGAGAGGTTAAGTGAGTTAGTAGAGTCAGGATTCAAATTCAGGTTATACTTTTCTAGCGGCCCTGTTCTTAACCTGTTGAATGTGCTGCCTCTTTTGTGCTAGATAAAATCAGTTTTTTGATAAGAATGCTGAAGCAGAAAGAGGTGAACTGGGGTCTGTCTCCTTATTGCCAGGTCAGTATGCTTATTCCTAGTAAGCATTAAGGATGGAATCATATATGACTTTTTCTGTAAACTATTTTGAGTATGTTTTTCAAAAGTTCAGGACAATCATTTCCAATCTGGTGTTCCTTGATCTTTAGATAGTAGGGTTCTATAAGGAAGTTTCAATATTTAAAAATTGTAAATCATACATTGACTCATGATATGGAGGTTTATGAAAACATTTGACTGGTATTAAACCAACTCAGGCTGCTACTTTAGTTTTCTCTTGCACATCAGAAACTCTGATAATTATGTATTTCTTTGATTATTGGAATAGAGAAGCAAGAGAATTGTTACTTAGGAAATTCATTTTATAGGACAAAACACTTAAATAATGGGATTTATAAGTAAATATTACAAAATGGATCCTTGTTGGTGAAAAGATTAGGAATTAGTTATCTGGAGTCTTACCTTTCTTGTCATTATAAACTCTAAAATTAAAGGTTAAATTGGAACTAATGGATGAACACACGTGCACAGAGGGAAGTAAAACTCAGTGGAAATCAAGCAGGGGGGAGGGGAAAGTAGGGGATGGGTGAAAACCTACCTAATGTGCACAATGAATACTGTCTGGGTGATTGGCACACTTATAACCCCCACTCAAGCATAACAAAATCAATACATGTAGCCAAAAAACATATGTACCCCTGTAATATTTTGAAATAAAAATAAAATTTAAAAAAATAATAAAATCTTCATTTAAAAAAGGTTATGTAATTGTCAAGTTTGTTTCATTACTACATGCACCAATAGGAAGGTAGAATTAAGTGCAAACCTACAGTTCTTACTCAATGTTTCTTTTATCTCCTAAGGCTAAGATTATCAAAAAAAATTTTTTTTTAAATTTCAACTCATTTACAGCTTCTTCCTCCAAACGGTCCCCCTTTCTAGTGGAAGAAGAACAAATGCTATGGAAGAATTGGAAAAGGGTAAATTAATACATCACAGTATGAGCTTGTACTCATGATTTTATGTAATAAAAATGGACTAACACTAATCAAAACAATGTGGTACTGGCACAGAGACAGACAGACTAGATTAGGGAGCCCAGAAATAAACTCTCACATATATGGTGAAATCATTTTTTAAAATTTATTTTTTTATTTTATTTTTTAGAGACAGGGCCTCACTTTGTCACCTAGGCTGGAGTGCAGAGGTGGGATCATAGCTCACTGCAGCCTTGAACTCCTGGGCTCAAACTATCCTCTTGCCTCAGCCTTCCGAGTAGCTGGGATTACAGGTGTGCACCACCACACCTGGCCTCAAATGATTTTTGACAAGGGTGCCATGACCATTCAATGGGGAAAGGACAGTCTTTTCAACAAATGGTGCTAGGACAATTGATATCTGCATGAAAAACAGTGAAGTTGGACCCTTACCTAACATGATATACAAAAACTAACTCAAAGTGAATCAAAGACCTAAATGTAAAACCTAAAACCATAAAATGATTAGAATAAAACATATGGCAAAGGCTTAATAACATTGGATTTGGCAGTGATTTCTTGGGTACGACACAGAATACGAGCAACAAAAGAAAAAATAGACAAATTGGATTTCATGAAAATTAATTAATTTTTTCATCAAAAGACAGTATCAACAGAGTAAAAAGGCACCCCACAGAATTGGAGAAAATACTTGCAAATCATATATTTGCTAAGAGATTAATTCCAGAATATATGGAGAACTCCTAAAACTCAACAGTAACAAAAATAGCCCCTTTACAAATGGGCAAAGGACTTGAATAGAAATTTCTCTATAAAAGATACATACCAACATCATTCTTCACAGATGTAGAAAAATTGATTTTATGCTTTGTATGGAACCAGAGAAGACCTCACATAGCAAAAACAATACTAGGCAATAGAAACAAAATGGGAGGTATCAACTTACCAGACTTCAAACTTTATTATAAGGCTGTAGTAATCAAAACAGCTTGGTACTGGCACAAAAATAGAGCCATTGACCAGTGGAACAGAACTGAGAACCCAGATATAAAACCATCCTCATATAGCCACCTAATC
>NW_012152285.1:2278563-2366464 GCF_000956105.1 Propithecus coquereli | reverse complement strand
AAGAGTGCAATGCGCACCACCCGAAGGATGGACATATTTGAAACTCTGACTTAGGGGGGTGGGGGTGGCAAGGGCAACATACGTAACCTAAACATCTGTACCCCCATAATATGCTGAAATAAAAAAAAATACATAAATTTCCAGTAAGCATATGAAAAGATGTTCATCATCATTAACCATTAGGGAAATAGAAATCAAAACTATAGTGAAATACCACCTCACACCCATTAGTGTGGCTATTATTTAAAAAAACAGAAAATAACAAGTGTCGACAAGAATGTGGAGAAATTGGAAGTCTTATGTGCTGTTGGTGGGAATGTAAAATGATATAGTCACTGAGGAAAACAGTATGGTGATTTAAAAAAAAATTAGAAATATGGCTGGGTGCAGTGGCTCATGCCTGTAATCTCAGCACTTTGGGAGGCTGAGACAGGAGGATCACTTGAGGCCAGGAGTTGGAGACCAGCCGGGACAACATAGTGAGACCCCCGCTCTACAAAAAATAAAAAAAATTAGCCAGGTGTGGTGGTGCATATCTATTGTCCTAGCTACTCTGGAGGCTGAGGCAGGAGACTCCCTAGAGCCCAGCAGTTTACAGTGAACTATGATTACACCACTGCACTCATCCTGGGTGACAGAGCAAGACCCTATCTCTTAAAAAAAATTAAAAATAGAATTACCATATGATCTAGCAATTCCACTTCTGGGTATATACCCCCAAAGAATTGAAAACAGGGTCTTTAAGAGATATTTGCTATGAACATGTCCACAAACATATATCCATTTAACATTTTTTTAGAATCTGCTATGTGCCAGGCACTGTTCTAGATATTTGGGATACGTCAGTGAATGAAAAAGCTTACATTCTGGGGAGTGGGGTGGGGATGGTGGTTTATAATGTCAACATTTTAAATAATGTTTTAAAAATATAAAAATGTGCTGAAACTTTATTAATGGCCCTCAGCACTTCAGAGCTCATCTTGTGTTCTCAAAATAGTTCAAAGGTGTCTCTTGGCGATATTAGCAGTTCGCTCAAAGATTCTGTAAATTGGAAGGCACCAGGCAGGATCATGCCTCAGAAATTAACCTCAATCTCAGTCCACTTCAGTCAGCAAGATTTTCAACAACTTTCCCTACAAAGGCATTTTCTTTTCTCATCATTGCACTTGGGGGCTCTGGAAATATAGAAAGGGATGGAGTAGGGAAAGTTCCTTAATGGGTCAAAATTGATTTATCTGTTGAATTTAGCTTAGCAGACTTTCTTCATTATTCAGTTTTATTACCATCCATCCATAGCAGTTCTAAGAATGCAAGATGTCTGAGCCTTCATGGAATTAAATATCACCAGGAGCTGATGCATAGTTTTAAAACATAAAACTGAAATGAATAAGGAGAGTAATTTATTTGTAGGTAGGGTTTAAAAATTGGATTTATCCTTTCACTGCTGCTTATTGGATAGTATACCCTCAACTAGCCAAGGTATACTGTCCAGTAGGACCTGTTCTCAGCTGGGGTTCCTCAAAGAATCATAGAATACAGAAGGTGATAAAGCAGATGTTTAAGGTTTCAGGTATAAAGCATAACTAATTGCAAGATGTAGTTCACTCTTCCAACCGTAGTTTGGTTGGTCAACTAGAATTATGAGTAAAATGTAGAGGAATTTCAGAAGATGATGAGAGAAAGTGAAAAAATACCCCAGGCTCTGGGACATAAACTGAAGCAATCCCTTTCAAAGAAGAATTTTCTTGGAGGATCCTTGTTGTTTTTCTCATAAATTTTCATACATTTTATATTCTAATCCATAATATGTTGATGTTATTTTAGTATAAAAAATTTTATTCCTCTCCGGTCTATGTATAGGAAATATGTCACCATGTTTGTGGCCTTATGTACCCCAGGCTCCAGACCACTTTTTAGAGGCCAGCATAACCTCTATTCAAGAAGTGGCATAAAGAAATCATTTCTATACTTCCACATCTATAGCTCCATCAGTCTCTATTAATCTGTGCTTCTTCCTCCAAGGCAGTCTTCTCCCAGCTTGCCCTTAATATTGAAAACGTCCTGTGTCAGAACTACTCAACTCCCTACCTTAGGATATGTTCATCCGTTAGTTTTTATTCTCAAGCTTAAACAACCCTAACTTCTGAAAGGAAAATTTTTCTTCTTCCTTTTCTAATGTCTAACAGAAGAAATTATTATGCCCAGCTTCAACTGGTAGCAAATAAACCTTAAGTGAATTCTAAGATTGGTACATCATTTTCCAAACCTTTACAAATGTCATTTAGTTTATTCTTTCAAAATTTTTAAGCCTAAAAGGGCCAAATAGATAAGAAAATTGAACATACACCCATACATTAAGGTTTCAGGATGTTGTAGTGATCTATGGCTGCATTAAAACAAATGAAGAAACAAACACAAACAAAAACAATTTAACGACTTAAGACAACTGCAACATTTATTTTGCTCATAAATCTGCTCTATATCTCATCTTTGCTAATTTGTCATCAGCTGCATGTTGGAATCATCTGAGGGTTTACTTACTCACATGTCTGGCAGTTGATCCTGGCTGTTGACTGATTCCTCAGCTGTGGCTGTTGCCGGAACCTCTAGAAGTGGCCTTTCCATATGGCTGCTTCACTTGCTCACAGCATGATGGCTGGGTCCCAAAGGAATATCCCAGTAGGAACAGGCAGGAGCCTTAGATCCCACCTCTCAATGGAAGAGTGTCAGTGTCACTTTGTCATAAGAGCATGAGAGATGGAATATGTTGGGGAGACCGTCGTTGGAATTTGGTGACCACATTTGTGGTTTCATAAAGTGCTTCTTGTGTCCCCAAACTGTGCCTATTGAAATTCTTACTTAGATCAGTGTGTGTATATGTAAGTTAAAAAGTGAAGATCCCTATAAAAATGTACATTTTTCATAGAGATGTTAGTCTATTGAGTGAAGACCAGAGTTATCAAATACAGTTCATTGTTTAATCAGATTATTTTGCAAGGTCCTGGAAAGAGAAGTAAATTTTGATATAGAAGGAAGAAAAGACAGGTCCAAAGCAAAGCAATCTTATGGGAACAGTGTTACTGCAGGATTACGACTTCTGTGGGGAACTAAAGAGGGCAGAAGAATCCCAGAGAGTTAGATCCTGATGACAAACTATACTTCCTTCACAATTTTGCCAAAGCCCAGTCCAGCCTCTAAGTTCCCATAGCATTTCTCAGCAAATCCAACTTTTGCTAGAACTTGCTACCAAATCTGGAAACTTTCCTATTTGATTATTCAATGTGTTTCTTCATCATAATTCTATCTTCAGTTGATATTAATAATTTTGACCCATTGCCCAAAAAGAGAGGACAAATTCTTGCCAGCTCATTCAAGTTGGAAGTCTTTCATCTTCATCGGATTTATCAGACTGTGTAGTAGATAAAACATAAAATGGGTTTTTTTTTTCCTCCTTATCTAATTGCCTACAGATCTTCTATCAACTAAAAATAAAGGGCCTGATTCATGTAGTATGAATCTTATTCCACAAACTCAGATGTTCAAGAAACACATTTCTTCATTTTTATTAAATCAGTTCACATCTGGCCTTGAGCCATTGTTGAGATGTTAAATCCTAATCATTATTGAAGTTCTTTCTTCCCTGGGGTTGTGCAAAGATCCTAGGATCTTGTCCCATTACCAAAATATTGGAGAGGTCCTTCCAGTCGTCAGTAACCAGACTGCACTGGTCATTGCTGAGATACCCATTGTCTCATTTTGCATGGTGTCCTCAGGTCTGGTGGCCCTGTTGTTTCTGAGCTCCTCGTAGGGCTTAAGAGTCTTTGTTGAGGCTGGAGCCCCCTATATCTGTGTTTAGCTTCTCTAGGAACACCTCATTTCTTGACATCTCCTCTTCAGGGCACTGCTGCTCAGACTTATTGAGATCTCTGTCACTTTTGGGACATGTTGATTTCTCTTCCCTCCCAGGTCTGGGAACCATGTCTTCTTTTCTTGTGCTGCCTCTCCAAGGTCCTCACCTCTCTTCCTAACTTCCTCCTGGACACCTGGAGTAATGAGCTTTTACCAAAGATGGGAAGGGTGTGTCTGGCAGACAGTGTATACTCTCAGCCCTTTAACATAAACCTCCTCTTAGCCCAGGTGAGGTGCTTGACATGTGAGAGAAGTGAACACAATATAGGAAGAGCAAACACACCTTGATCTTTGAATTATTTTTTTGTTTGTTTTAGAAGTAAATTCATTAGAAAAGAAAGATTCTTGTCCATTATTACTCTAAATAACAAATACAGGAGTATATATTGATTGGCTCAATGGAGAACATAGGATTCAACATATATACTAAAATAAATTCAGATAAGTTAAGACTTAAAACATGAGTATGCATAGCATGCAATCAGGTAACTACTAAGCAGCCTAAGTAGAAAGGGCATTTAACAGAAGAGAAGTGATCTGAATTCTAATGCTGATGTTCTTATTAAGCTGTGTGCAACCCAGAGGGTGAAGGGAGAGTATGAATTCTCTGAGCCTCACCTTCCATTTTGTCAAGCTAGGGTGTAAGACTAGATAATCTTCAATGCCGTAATAGTTCAACCACTATAATTTTAAGAGCTCTTTTATCAGTATGAAACATGGTATAATAAATAAAGAGCACTATTCCAAATTTGCTAGGCAAAAAATTCAGCCTGAACACAATGTCTTTTATATGTGTTACACACCCTTGTGTAAGGACATAGGGAAAGCTGTGGCCCTCTCCACAGTGATCTATCCAATGGAATTTATGTATACGGAATTGAGAAGTTGCGTATAATAACTCTGTCAAATGTCAGGCTTATGAAAACAAAGATGAAACCCAGAGCACTAGAAGAAATCATGACCTGTGCACCAATATCATCCTGCATTGACTTTTTTTCCTCTTGTTACTGAGTAAATTCACAGAGATGGCTTTTAGTAAATCAAATCATGAGGATTTGTTTAAGTTAACCACTTATACAGAAAGCAGATTAGAAATAAAAATAAGTAATAAATAACCTGGGCATTTTCTCTGGGTTCTCAAAATTCATTGCTTTTCATAGTTTGATTCCATTTGAATTTTAGCCAAAGTTTTCCTCTGGTTCTTACCAAACTATCTTTAGAGTTTAGATAACCCTGGTTGTGCTCTGAGGAAAACAAACAAAAAGAAAGCCACATAGCACATAATTTTCACTTTAAAATTTAGCCAAGAACATTCTGAACTGGCAGAGATTCTGATATTCCAAAGATTTCCAGGCAAACATTACATGCTTTAAGCATTATATTTTGAATAGTGAAACATTGATGCTATTTTAATTGACAGTGTCATTTTCAACATATTAGAATAATAGATGATATTCAAAATTCAACATCTTTATTGCTCAAACACAAGCTTCACATCAGAACTCCAGATGTCCAAGCAGCCGAAATGGCCAAAGTGTGCAAGGCAAGACTTGCTGTTGATTTGCATTTACGCATAAAGGAAATGCTTCTAAATCTAAATCAAGATCTTTCTCAATATTGGTTAGAATTAAGTACCTACAATAATTTGTACTTTTTCAATGTATCTTTAACTAAATAGTAATCAAAATGTTCTTTTACTGAAGCCCAAACTATAGCCAATGATGGATGACTAATTACGTGGGAGGTCAATGCAAATAGAACAGACTTCTCTTTCATTTCCTGGTCTATATCACAGGCAGAATCTGTACCTTCCCCACAGTATGTAATGACACCACTCATGTTTGTGAACCTTATACTAAGTTCTACATACTTGACCTAGATATTGTTACTTGATTTAAATTTTATAATAATCTTACGGCATAAATACCTTTTAGATGAAGAAGTGGAGACTGAGTAATGTCTTCTTGGATTGGCTTCAAGTTCGGTCTCCCTATCTGTAGAAGAACAACTAGATCTCAGTGCAGCCACTTTTACTTTGTCACTGGGCTGAAACTCTCCAGGCACAGCTTTAGCTGTCTTGGGCATCCCAAGTCCTTCAAACTACAGCAGACGTGGGCAAAATCCTTTGATCCTCATAAAGCAGGCCTTATCACTTGGCTTGAGGGAGGGTATTATAGGTTGCATTGTGTTCCCCAAAATTCATAGTTGAAGTTCCAACCCCCAGTATCTCGGGATGTGAACTTATTTGGAAATAGAGTCATTGCAGTTTTAATTAGTTCAGTTAAGATGAGGTCATCCTAGAGTAGGGTGGGTCCCTAATACAATATGATTGATGTTCTTACTAAAAGGGGGAAATGACAGCACATAGGAAAAATGCCATTTAAACATGAAGACAGAGATTGGAATGATGTGTCTACAAGCCAAGGAACACCAAAGATGGACAGCAAACCACCAGAAACTAGCGGAGATGCATGGAACAGATACTACATCACAGCTCTGAGAAGGAACCAACAGCGCCCCAGGAAACTATTAATAATACAGAGGGGGACGAATATCCTGTGTCCCTCTCTCATGCCCTCAAGGGTAGGAATGGAACAGAGAGTGTCAAAGAAATTATCTTTCAATCTTTCCAAACTCAACATTATACATCAGCTGGAGATGGGTGATAAGTTAAAACTAAGAGAACAGATTTTAAACCACTTCCTTCACAAGTCCCACCTGGATGTTCTAGCACCTCACTTTAGAATGCAAGGGTTTAAGGAACCTAAAGCCAATTGGTCATACTCATTTCTCTGCTCATGAGAGTAAGTGCCCCACATGACAGCTCTTTTTTTTTTATTTCAGAATATTATGGGGGTACAGATGTTTAGGTTATGTATGTTGCCCTTGCCTCTCTTACCCCCCTAAGTCCGAGCTTCAAGCATGTCCATCCCCCAGATGGTGCGCATCGCACTCTTTGTGTATCCTCCTCTCCCCTCCCCCACCTTGTCCGACATTCAATAAATGTTATTATATGTGCACTTATGTGTTGATCAGTTAATACCAATTTGATAGTGAGTACATGTGGTGCTTGTTTTTCCATTCTTGGGATACTTCACTTAGTAGAATGTGTTCCAGCTGTATCCAGGAGTATACAAGAGGTGCTATGTCACCATTGTTTCTTAAAGCTGAATAGTACTCCATGGTGTACATATACCACATTTTATTAATCCACTCATGTATTGATGGACACTTGGGTTGTTTCCACATCTTTGTAATTGTGAATTGTGCTGCTATAAACATTCGAGTGCAGGTGTCTTTTTTATAGAGTGTCATTTGTTCTTTTGGGCAGATGCCCAGTAATGGGATTGCTGGATCGAATGGTACTTCTACTTGTATCTCTTTAAGGTATCTTCATATTGCTTTCCACAGAGGTTGCACTAGTTTGCAATCCCACCAGCAGTGCATGAGTGTTCCTATCTCTCTGCATCCACACCAACTTTTATTGTTTTGGGTCTTTTCTATAAAGGCCAGTCTCACTGGAGATAAGTGATATCTCATTGTGGTTTTGATTTGCATTTCCCTGATGATGAGAGACGTTGAGCATTTTTTCATATGTTTTTTGGCCATTATTCTGTCTTTTGAAAAGTTTCTGTTCATGTCCTTTGCCTGCTTTTTGATAGGGTTCTTTGATTTTTTTCTTGTTGATTTTCCTGAGTTCCAAGTAGATTCTGGTTATCAGCCCTTTATCGGATTTGTAGCATGCAAAAATTTTCTCCCATTCTGTAGGTTGTTTGTTTGCTCTTGTGACAGTTTCTTTGGCTGTGCAGAAGCTTTTTAATTTGATCAGGTCCCATTTATTTATTTTTGTTGTTGCTGTGATTGCCTTTGGGGTCTTCTTCATAAGTTCTTTGCCTAGGCCAATGCACATGACAGCTCTTGATCCACGATGGCTTGGGTTCAGTCTATGTGCTGAGGTGTGGCTTAAATTTGATCTCTGTTCTCTTTTTCTATTTCCAAGTTAGGCCAGCTATCTGGATATCTTCAGGATACTAACTTAAAGCTACAGCTCATTTTAGTAGTAACATCCCTGAAATATCTGTCAGTGATGGTAGGGAATTAAATAGGGTGGAGAAGAAGGCAGAGAACTAACATTTATTAAGCACCTACATCTGATAGGAGCCATGCTGCACATTTTATATGCATTATCTTCCTTAATTATTAGATCTCTGAAAGTGGGTATTAATATTTCCTTTTGCAAAGAGGAAATGAGAGCTCAGAGATGTTACCAAATTGCCTGTATTTCACTAAGCAGTGCTGGACCTAGAATTAATCCACATCTCTTTGAATCCATATCTCTTACTCAGGATTAGCTATGTAAATTGTGGGGCCTAGTGCAAAATGGAAATGTGACTCCCCTTGTTCAAAAGTTATGAAGAGTTTCAAGATGGTGACTACAGAGCATTAAACCAACTGGTTGAGTGTCGCTGCCCAGGTTGCATACCCGTGAAGCCAACCCTCTCTGATTTTCCCAGAACACTCTGCTGGGGAAAGAGTTGATGCATCTGAATGCCTCACAAAATCTTATTAGCAGGTTTTAGCATCTCATTGATCCTGTGTGTTTCAAGGGAGAAATAAAGTGACAGTATTCTTTTTGAAAGGTTAATGTTCCATGGGTTTTCAATAAATGGGTCATGTATCTAGCTTGCTTATCGGCCATTGGGTAGTTTTGGGAATAAGATTATTGCATAATCAATATTGGTACTTACTCTTGTTCATGCCCCCTTTTCCAGACCATCATTGATTTTATTAACATTAACCTAATTTTTGTTTAGGTCTATCTAAAATCTAATATGTGGCAAAGTTTTCTAATAGAAATTAAAATGATTACATCAAGAACTTTATCATTAAATTTTGCTTTTTAAAATATTTTCCCGAGGTTAAAGAAAATAGAGCTTTAAAAACGTGAGAGAATCTTAACTTTTACAAAATCTTGTCAGGATTACCATCAGATGGGAAAATAATCCCCCAGTTTTTAGAGATCATTAAGTCAACCGGATCAAAATGGTGCCACACCAAGTGGAAAGTGATTATTACCAGCATATTTTGCTCTTTAAGACTCTTAGTTTCTTATATGCAACCCAGAAACCCTTAATTGTCTTCCCTGTCAGCTCATTTTGACAGCCATTCATTCTTTAAAATATCGAACTGAAAAGAAACAATCTCCTGGTTGTAATAATTATATGTAGTTGATTTCTCTCTGGTAGATAATGCTAGACAAAGGCAAGGCATTTATCACAGATAAACACACTGAGGCAGGGCTGAGATAATCAAAGGGAAAGATCTTTTTTCTTGTGAGGCAGTTTTATTCCAGTGACCTTATTTGTGCTATTCAAAACCACTAAGGGGAAACTGATGAATATTTGAGAAAGACAAATAACTCTGGTGCCCCATATCACTTCTAAAAAATGTCCTGGTTTAAAAATTAGATATGCTAATTTATTAAAATGCAGGAGTTCCAAATGAAAAATCTCTTTGAGAAAGTCCCAAGTTATTTTCCTCTTGGCTTTCAGGAATGAAATTGAACAGTTAAATATCAGAAAGCATAAAAGGACTTTTTCTATTTTTTAATTCAGTGATTTATCAGGTCAAAAGCCAGGGCTGTAGCAAAGTTGAGTGGCACTGTTTTCATATGTGCATCCATGTTAAATCTGCCAGTAACTATCTGCTGATTGGATTTGGCTGTATTCTCAATGAAAGCCTAGAACTAGAGCTTTAGGAAAGAATGAGCTTGGCAGTATCTTGGAGAAACAATAACAACAAAATTACAATAATCCACCTAATCTTATTTCTGGGAGAGGAGAGGAAAGAGAAGCCAGGAAAAGAAAAAAAAAAAGGAAGAGGTGGATTGGGAATACAAAGAAATTGTTAGGAAATAAGAATGAGTGAAATACCAAGAGCTCAAACCACGAATGGATTTAACCTTGTTGGTTCAAATAAGTAAGGAGCTCCATAGAAGCTCCCACACTCGAGGACTGGCAAAATCAGGCAGGATAATTTTTCTTTAGAAATATGTCTGATTTTTTTGTTACTTTTGCAGCTATCATCAGGTAGATGCTTGTTCATTCTAGAATATAAACTCATAGTTTAACAAGTCACCTAAACTAACTTGCCTTACTACATTTAATTCTGTTTCCGAGCCCTCCCCCGCCCCTGCCAAGTAGTACCCTAGCTGTGCTTATTTTTAATAAAAAATTTTATTTAAAAATAATCAGTAGATTATTGGCAGCAATCCTCTCAAGAAGCACAAGATAACTTCCTTTCTTCTATTCCCTTTGTCCATAGACAACTTGGTAAGAATGGAAACGTACCAAATAAAGCCATTTTGTTATTTCTATCTTGGTGTCAGATATTAAATTTGCAGTGTAAGGTTACAAAAAGCACAAGCTGCCATTTCACTTTGGGTGAATTTGCTTCAAAATAATGGCTAGGAAAATGAAGACTCAACCTTTATGGCAACAATTCAATAACAAGGAGGTGATCAAGGTCACTCGGCTGCACCAACATCCATCACGCAGCATGATCACATAGGTATTATTCATTTGGCATCACAGAAATGAAGTCATTTTAACCAAGGGCTGTGTCACCAGATCAGCGTCTGCTGCTCTGGAAGGAAGCTCCTTATCTTTGCCTAATGGTTTATATTTGAGAAAGGTCTCAGCACCCAGAATTTAACATAGTCCATGTCATTAACCTGTAACTATTTTTAAAAGAAGTCACCTCTTCAATTTCCTTTATTGCCATATTTCTTATGCCAATGTCAGAAGCCATAAAACTTGTGAGATTTTACAGTGTGTATCATAAGAGATGTGTCAGAATGTGCTCACTGGATTCAGCTCTTGTGGAGCAAGCTCTACTAAATAACAGTAGACCTAAAGTGTCAGGTTCCAGTACCAACTGTGATATGAGCACGTTGTGACCATGGATGAGTCATTGAAATTTGTTCTCGGTTTGTTTATTTGAACACAAACAAACTCCCTTCCCATTTCATAAATTTCTTGTGAGGATGAAATGAAATTATGGCTTTGATGTAGGTATACAACATTATACAAATGTAGGTGTGGTGAGCCCTGGAGTTAGACTATCTACATTCAAACCAGGGCTCCACTACACGCTGGCTGTATAATGTGAGGCAGGTAATGTAACTTCTCATGTGTTCACATGTGGGGAAGATGATGATTGTGGTAATAATAATAATATATCTCCTAGAACTGTTTTGAAGATTAATTAGGATAATGCCTGTAAAGTTTTAATACTCTCCCAATAGAGAAAGTGGCAACAATATTAATTGTTGTTGTTAGAAAAACAGAAATTCAAGTTATTCAGTGCATTTAGTACATTTCCTTCTATAGTGCCTCCCTCAGTAGATTTTCAATACATAATTGTTGGATAATAGTAAGTTGAACACTATATTTATCTTTTTGGGGTCAAATGAATGCCAATACAATGTTGACTTTTTTATAAGAAGCCTTGGGATAAGTTATCCATAAATTATCTCTCTCAAATAAAGGTTATTCTCTTTCAAAAAATGATTGCATCTTATACTATCTAAAAGCACAATGAATATGTAAACATGTGAACCGCTGTCACATGTCCTTGCTTACCTGACACTGCAAAGGACCTGATGAATTAAAATGACATTGCAAAATCAGAAAAGAAACTGATTTAAGGATCAGATTTTTTCTACAAGACTACTTGTCCTTTAAAATTTGCTTAAATTATTTGTGATAGAAAGCACTTCTTGATGAAGCTCCCTCTCCATAACCAAATAAAGAAACATACTTACAGAATTTTCAGATGGATTCTTCAGTTTCAGAAGGTCCCATTTGAGTCACTGACTTTAATCTGTTTACCAATTAGAGACACCAATGAAAAAAAGACTCGAGAGGTCACCTAGTTCCTAGAACACCTTCAAGGATTATACTGTCTGAAAAAGATCAATCTGGACTCTCTTTGCATTTTCAAGAGTATTCACTGGTGAATCTTCTAAATTTCCCCTTCAGAATTTAGTGCTGTATTGAACAAATTTCTAGCTGGGAGTTTGGAATTCACAGGAGGTGAATAAAAGATTATTAGAATTAATTCCCTAGGCTATTCTTATATAGAGGCATATTTATTCTGTCTTTAAATAAAGTCAGCTGTAACTCTTAAATTTGTGTCAATGTTTATTTCCTCAACTAAATTGAAAGTTTCTTGAGGACAAGTTCCTTTTCATGGACCTTGGCCATAGACCAAAGACTCTAGCAGAAAGATAAAGAGATGGCAGATTTTCAACACATGCTTTAGAATGGTCATAAACCAAGAGCCTCTAAATAGATATTATTTGTTTTCCAGGCACAGGACTGGAGCAGAGGGCAGAGGGTGAATGGGAAAGAATGAGGTTGAAGGAAACTAGTATTTATTAAGTGGCTAGTATGCGTCACGCATTTCTACTGTCTACATGCAGTAAATCATTTTATCTTATGAACCCTATGAAGTACAGGGTGTCCCAAAAGTCACCATACATAGGGAAAATGGGAAATTGTAGCTAAAGGTACCTTTATTTACAAAATATTCATTACAAAATTTTTCCTTTGTATGGAGACTTTTGGGACACCCTGTAGATACTATGACCCAATTTTACAGGTAGAACTAAGGCTCAGAGAAGTAAAGTAACTTATCCAAGTTTACAAGGCTAGTAAATGGCAAGGTCAAAGGTCAGAATACAGTCTGTTTATCCTTCCCGTGTTCTTTGCTTGTTAATACAGGATTATAATACATCAAGATTTATTATACCTCTCACCATCATATGAATATAAATTTACCAGTGATGTTAAGCAGGAAAACATACACTGTTAAACCTTGAACTAGTAAATTAATTAAACTGTGATTTTAGGCATTTTGTCAATTGAACAAGAGAGCCTAAAGAAATGTTGAGAACTCTATTAAGCAATATAGAATATTATTTATAGGAAGCAAACTTATCTCAAAGCCTGTTGGATGCTCTATATGGGAAATACATTAAAATTGGTTGGCTTCATTGAAGTTGAGTGGGGGAACTGCAGGTTTTGTTGGAAAATCTTTCAGCTGTTCTGTGTGTGCTGAGAGGAACATTCCAGTCTCCTAAAGCAGCTGCCAGCGTTCTTGGAGCTGAGTAGAGAGCCAACAGGCTGCTGGGCCCATGTGTACCTGTTGTCTCCAGTTCCTACCTTTCTGATGATCTGTGACCTGCTGCTCATTGGCACCAACCACCCCTCTGCAGGTGTTTGGTATTGACAGTTTCAGCCCTGCTTCTCCAATTTTTTACTCCCAAAGCTCTGCTGAAAATTCACTTGCTGATATATCCTCTTTGATCTTTTTTGCTTTTGTTGATTTTTTAATTTGTTGATTTTCTGCACTTTCAATTTAATAGATTTTATATCCAGAGACAGTAGAGATAATGCATGTGTTTGATTTAATACACACACATGCTTTTTGTGGTGTGTGTTTATTTTGAGGTGTCCTATTTCCATCACAGATTCCAATTACTTACCTAATTACTCTGCTTTTTTTTCCTCCTCCTCTTGTCCCCTAACTTCTATGCCTTTCTATATCCCCTGTCTGAGAACGCTCATTGTTCTCAAAGCCTATATTCTCCTCTCTCCATACTCACTACGGTTCTGCTCATTGAGTCTCAGTTTCCTGTGTTCAGCTACTCGTAAGACATCTCCATTCAGCACGCTGCTCTTGCTTCCAATATCGAATGCCCACTCACTCCATCATGGGCTCACAAACGTGGTGCCCCATTTCCATTCCTGATATTGTTAATAATAATGATAATGACAAAAACCATTTATTGAAAGCTAACTTGGCCAGTCATTGTCCTAACCTCTTTTTCTAAGGAAACTGGAGTTTGAGGAGGAAAGGTAACCTCTGAGTCTCACAGCTAGAAGTACTTAGTGATGGAGCCAGACTTTGAAGTCAGTCTGACTATAAGACATGTGCCCCTTCCCACACTGCTTTGTTTTATCCTTGTTGTTGAATGAGAGAAATTTGTCCTGTCCCTCAATATCAGGGAAAAGGTATTTGCATTGGCTGATTTAGACACTGCTGTGCGCGTTGGAGGTATTTGGTAAATACGTGTCGTGCCCACCATGCAGTCCCGTAGACACATTTCAGAGTGAAGAATTGTTTTAAACCACATACCTCATGCAGGTGTGGCTCCCGAACATTATTCATGAAAATGACTGCGGAAAATATCTGTCATAGAGAGCTATGTTTGCAGAGTAAAGGCCATTTTTATACTAATCTAATTGAGTACATGGAGGAAAGAAGAAAGCAAACACCGTCAACTCATTGTATTTAAGAATTCCATCCCATTATGTCCTTTACTGTTTGCTCTTATTTCAAGTTCATTCATTTGTTTTTATGGCTCTCACTATCCCTGCTGTCTCTTTTAAGATTTAAATATTTTGAGTGTTCCTCTTCTTTTTAACTCACTTTGAATTCATGCAGGGCACAGCATTGCCTCACACCTAAGACAATGAGATGTTTCTAGATGATTAGAATTCAAATAAAAGAAAAGAGATATAATTATTAATAAGTGAAATATGTAAGAAATCACATTTAGAAATTAAATGTGTTAATTTACTTTAAATATTTTTATTATGTAGCAAATACTCTTCATGGATTTAGAGATTAAGACCCACAATATATTTCTCTGTACTTTAATTACTTTTTCATCTGTATGTAAAAATGTGATCCTTTCTCAGTTTCTGAGCAGTAGTTAAGCTGACGAGTGCATCAGGACAGGAACTAATGAAGTGAGCTGATATCTTTACTCCACAGGCAATGAATGATAAGTAGTTTATTGGTGATTTACATTAATGTAAATATGATACAGACAAAAAATTCTTATGCACTTAAGTCTGTGCCACAATCCTGCCATTTCTAGAAATACACAATTATCCATGTGTCTTTTAAATAAAAACCTTAATATGTACCATCATTCAATGGCAATTTAGTTTTGTCTGCAATTCATAAAATTGGTTTGTCATAATGTTCCAAGAAAATGTAGCCCACTCGAAAAAATCTAAATGCCATATATGCTAAATAGAGGAATTTATATTTAGAGTTCACAACTTTTTTGCCCTGACCAATCAAATAAGCAAAATTATATACATGTTATTTTATATATGTGCCTTTAAGATTACTATAAAATTGCTGCATAAAATTCAGAAAAATATTCTAGATTTTTCTTAGAAAAAACTTGTAATAATTGTATTAGTAACAATATGGCAGTGGATGGCTGTTTCTTTATTTTTCTACTGGATATTGGGTGTTTTTGATATTAAGTGTTATTAATACATGGCTTTAAACAGAACATACTGTATTCCCCCACTCCCTTTAACGCTGAGCACAGTGTTACAGTTGGTGACTTTTTCTCTTTGGCAGCTGTAGGTAGATGGCAGCCACACCCTCACCAAATTGTCACTTGTGTCAGCACCCAGGGCTGGAAGTATCAGATGCTGATTAGCAAAGAGTAGTTTAAGAAGAGTGAGCTGGAGTGTTCTGATGGACCCCTGCCTCTGTGGGTGCTGAGCTGTCCAGAAGGAATTAGGGAAATGAAAAATATTGGAATTGATCTTGATAATTTGAGATGCCGTTGAACAGAGCCTCTTAGATGTAAGAGGCATCCAGGTCACTTCCAGTTTTGAGGCTCCTACTATACTATCATGTAAATAAACAAAAATAAAATTAATAAGCAATGCCAAAACTAAGGTACAAAATTCATAGTATGAGTATATGTATATTTGGTACATGTGTATGTGTAGCTGCTTGGGTAGCTCTTGGTTACTTAATTCAGTGACTTAAAATGTAAACAATCATTTGTAGTGACTCTTGTGTATGTGAGTTGAGTTGACTGGTGTTCGGCTGAGCTTGGGGGAGGATATTGCTTCCAGTTGTGGTGGCTCAGCTTCACTCTGAAAGTGTATGTGTCTGTTGGAGCAGTTCTGCTCCTCATGTCTCTCATCCTCCTCCTGAAAGTAGCAGGCTATGCAGTTATGTTCTTCTCATGGTGATGGCAGAAATAATAGAGTGCAAGCACCAGTGTGCATGCATATTTCATGTTCCTGATTCTATTGCATCTACTAACATTCCATTGGCCAAATCAAGTCAAATGGCTGAATCCAAAATCAAGGCTCAAGGAAATATACTGTGCCTTTCTATGGGAGGAACCAGAAAGGCACGTGGGAAAGGGCACAGTTATGAGTAGTGGTGCTACTTATCTTAATTTGCTTTGAACAAGTTAATATTTTTAACAGGGAATCTCTCGAGTATATACAATCTCCTTTCAAAGTAGTAACTGAAGTCTTCAAGCCCAAGTTTTCAAGAACTTCAGCTCACTTATAGTCGAGGTGTCTCTGCCACTGAATGGGGGACAGTGGGAGAGGAGAGGAGGCAGCCTCTGCTCTGAACCTGAGCCCTCATCCCTAGACCTTGTCCTCTGAGCCAGCAGTGAAATGGAGGAGGTGGAGTAGGTTGTCCCCTTTCTGCACACACCTGTCAACCCTGCTCATTTTGCCAATAGTTTTCCACATGGACTTTCTCAGACCCTGACGTGTTCTCTTCCCCCTTAATCACAACTCTCACTTTCCTTCCTAGTCTTTGACCCATAGAATGACAGTGAATAGTAAAGGGTTAGACAGATAAAGACCTGGGCAACCCCTCCCTGGAAAGAAAATACTTTTACCCATTAAAAATATGCTTACAATGTCCTAATTTGTCATGTTGAAGCAATAATTGAACATTTCAGTCCTACTTAACACTTCTAATACTTCCCACGGCCTGAGGATAATTCCCTAATTTCTTATTATGACTTATTATGGACTTTAAGACATGGTTTACCTTTAGGCTCCTCTAACTTCAAATTCTGGACTTTAGCCAAACGGAGCTACTTTCATTTCTCTGAATGAGCCATGCTGTCTTATCCTTAACAAGTTACTTAAATTTTCAAACTTGGTTTTCTAATTAATTAATAAAAAGGAGATGTTGTTTCAGATTTGCGTGCAAGAACTTTATCAAGGAGTACACTCAGGATCAATACCTGTAGAGGAGAGAAGAAAGTAGGCTTTGAGAGAGCAAGATGACAACCTACTTTGCCACCAGTCCTATATGGAACACTAAACCTGGGATGACTTGAGAGTGCCTGAATAGGGGTCCTCTAGACTGAATGTTTTTGTGCCCCTGAAATCATATGTTAAATTCTAACTCTCAATGTGATGGTATTTGGAGGTGGGGACTTGGGAAGGTGGGGTCATAAGGGAGGAGCCCTCAAGAATGAGATGAGTTACTTTATAAAAGAGACCCCAGAGAGCTCCCTTGTCCCTTCTGCCATGTGAGAGTACAATGAGAAGATAGCCATCTATGAACCAGGAGGTGCGCACTCACCAAACACCGAATCTTCCTGTACCTTGATCTTGAACTTCGGAGCCTTCAGACCCGTGAGAAATAAATGTCTGTTGTTTATAAACCACTTTGTGGTATTTTGTTATAGCAGCCCCAATGGATTAAGACGAGGGGCAAGAGAGATCAAACCCTTGTACTTTCTCATTGAGTGGTCATTGGATGTGGGCTGCCCTTAGGCGGCAAGAGTGACCTTGAATGAGGCTGCTCTGTTCAGCTGAGGGCAAGTCTTGAAGAGGGATTCAGCTGGGATCTGCCAGCCACCAAAACTCCCAGCAGCTGGGGAATAAATGCTTGTGTTATGGAGCAGGGGATCTGAAAGTTTCACCAGTAGAGAATTTATACCTATCTCATGGGATAATTATAATAAACTTAACTATTCCTGTCCCGTGTCCCCCAAACCACAACACACATATACATATGTGCACTTCTTATTCTTGTCTCGGCTTATATGTTACCACCTGTGGAAAATTCCCCTGACTATACCCCTCTCTCCCTAAAGTAAACTGGTCACCCTTTTTGCTTCTATAGCACTATTTATTTAATCCTATGGCAGCAATTATTATGTAATATGACACTTCCCAGTAGTTACCTGTCTCCCTAGTAGAACCACAGGCCTTTATACTTTTGTCACTATAGACATCTCTCCTATTATATTGTGATATATAATAACCACCTATCTGACTGTTTATACCACAGACCAGGTATTTTTCTGGATGAAAAAAATGAATGTTAAAATCACCCTGGGAAGGGAGAATAAAGACAATGGCATTGGAGAGGGGATCATATCCAGAGAGCCCCAGACTCCTGATAGCACCAATGTTCAAAGCTCCTGAAGTAGGGCTGCTCCGTGACTTGCATTGTTGAGTAATATTAGCTAACCTTTATTCTGTACCAAATGTTTATCTAAGTACTTCACACGTATTAACTCATTTAATCCTCATAGCAACCCTATGAGGAAAATGCTGTCTCCATTTTACAGATGATGAAATTAAGGTACAAAGAAGTTAAACAACTTGCCCAAAGTCACAAACTTGAAGTGGTGGAGGTGATAGGCTTTTATTCCCCATGACTTCCATTCTCCCAAATGGTACGACCCACATACACACTCTCATATGTTGCATCTGGTGTTCTGAATCTTTCTCATCTCCTATGTCCAGATCCTCACCCTTGCTAGACTCTGTGTAGATAAATGTGCCTAAACTGGGTTGTATAAAGACTGCGCTCTCAAAGAAGAGTTTTGGTAAATATATTCCCATGGATACAAGGAGATGCCAAAATTGTGATAAGTCCTTTGATTTAACATCAAAGGGGGAGGAGACGAGAGGGAGGCGGTAAGACTATGTGCTGGAGCAACTCACGCACTCCTAAGACCTTCCTCCTGTCTTCTGGTGGCAATCCCTTTAGAAAAGTGACAGCAAATCCTTACTTCAAAAACTTAACCTTACACTTTATCATTCAGAGATTAATGGGCAGAGGGCAAAATATTTTCTATTGGCATTGGGAATGGAGGAGATAGGAGAGCAGGAGGGCTTTATTCTCCACACCAGATAGCTTACAGACTCCCCTTCTGCGGTAAGGCAGACTGGGTGCCTCCCGGCAGTCACACACAGATGTCAAGCTGCCATAGAGCCTTAGGAAGTGTGGGGATGGGTGGGGAGAGTGATGGATTCTCTTCTGTGGCTATTTCTAACATCCCACTCTCTTCCAAAGTGATGACCCTTAAGAAAATCCTAAATTATATCATTTCAAGAAAAGACTTCAAAAATTGGATGGAGTTTGGGTGCCTGATCATTATGCCATTTTCTTTCAAAGGAGTCCTTTGGAAGCCAAATGTCTGGGGATGGATTTAGCTGATTTGCTTCCAAAGAAACACTTGAGGAAATTATTAGGCTGTGTTATGGTATTTTAGTGCATTTACTTGGTAGCTTTTTCTGTGGCAAGGGAAGTATGTTGTTTTAAAAAATAGACATTTTTATTCTTGGAAGAAAATTGTCTCTTAAAACACTTTTCATGTGTTTACTTTTACTTATTTTTATTGCTTGGTGAAATAAATAGTAAAATTCATAGCGGTGATCAAAAAGTCCTTGTAAGTCACACTTAGAAACTGCTAGAAATCCAAATTTGAACACTTAGATTAACTAGTATCAGGCAATCTTTTATTTAAATTATATACATATATTTTTAAAAAATCCCTATTTTAGAACTATTGTAGAGGAAATATTTTAAAGTTCTAAATCCTACCACTGTAAAGGAGCTGTTTTTAGTTTTCATGTTTTTTTCTGACCTTGTCCTTATATACATGTATATTTCCACAGTTGTGCTGATAATCTCTGTAAAACTTGGTGTTTATCTTTTTTAAACTAAATGTATCATAAAATCTCTTCTACATCGTTATAGTCTTTATGATTATAGTTATAAAGGATTCATAATTTCCATTAAATCAATGTATCATATGTGACTTAATTATTCCCTCATGGGCTATTTTATTTATAACTTAAACACATAATTATAAATTATCAACAAATTTATAGTTTAATTCTTTTTCACGTTTAAGGCGTGAATGAATATTCCTAATGTTGAAATGTTGTAAAACACCATATGGACACATAAACACTAAAGCTACTCTTGTACTAAAAAATGTATCTAGAGGCAGACACCGTGCTTTTCTGACAGTTAGTGGTAACGCCAGGATCTATATCAAGCCTCAGAAATGCAACCACCAAAGCCAACACGTTTGCAAAATAAGGGCATGTGAAAATATTTTCCAGTATGTAGCAATTGTTTACAAAGGAATCTTGGTTGAATTAAGCTCTAAAGATCATGCTTCATCTTCACCAACAAATGGGCTTAATAATTTTAACAAACCAAGGAAGTGCATTCCAGATATTTAACTAAATGCTTTGAGGGTCTTCCTGTACATGGAATCTAATGATGGAAGTTTTGAGTCTGCGATCCCAGCCACTCCTGCCATGCTTCACTTGGTAAAGGAGATAAATTCTGAGAGGAATCTAAAAGAGAAGGCAGTGTTGGCACACTGTTAGGGCATTTTGTTGATAAATGATGTTGAACGTAAATCTTCATTTGACTCTGAAGAAAGCCCAGGTTAGTATCAAGATGAAAATCAAGTTATTGTCAAAGAATTTGAACTAAATATTTCCTGGGAAAGAAAAATGATTTTTACTTTGGCAGCACATCTTCAGTTTGCACAGGCTTGAGCTGTCGCTTATGCAGAAAGACCACAGGTCTTAAACAGAGGCGGCTGCAAGGTTGACTACACACTGAGAGACGGTCAGACCAGCAGAAATGAAAAAGCTTTCAATATTCAACCTGTGGGATTTTGGTCAGTCAAAACCCATGGGTGAAATACATGTGTCAGCCCTACCAGAGAGCACAAATTGCTGTTAGGCATGACGGGGTCTTTGCAGAATGCTAGGAAGAAGATTTAAGGAATATTAAATGCTCTTATTACTGTCAGGCAATTCATGCCTCTAGCTGGCAGTTCTCATCCTGGAGCACGTTTGGAATGTGCTTTCATTGGAAATGTCAGGCTGCTTGGATGAAGCAGATGCTCATGGGATGAGTTGAGTGTTCGGAACACAACCAGAAATACCCATGTTTCTTTTCTGACATTTTTGATAAAATGGAATAGCAATGTAATATTCTTTCTGGAAAACCAGACTATGATATTTAAGTAAAGAAAACAGTGAAAGGGAAAGAAATTATTTTCTCATGTGGAATGTAGGGTGTTTTCTTTTTTAGGGTCAGTTATTGATCTCTTAGCTGGTCCTGTCTGAAGGTGACAGCCTCATGGTCTATGGTCTGAGATGGGCGCTTAAGCAATGTGCGAAGGATAATGGAGTGTAATGGTTAAAGGGCTGGGCTCCATCTAGGATTGAATCCTCATTCTACCACTTACTTTGACCTTAAAGCAAGTTTCCTTGTCTGTACTCTTGAGGTTCTTGGGAAGAGCAAATAAGGTAATTTTTGCAAAAGACTTAGCTCATTGCCTGGCACATCATGTGAAATCCATGTTAATTGACTAGATCAGTTTTCTAGAAAGGTGGATAGGAGGGATGCAATGTTGGCTCATGAGATAAATCAAGCTTACAGATTTATTTTGTAGGATCCTGACATTTTAAAAAAATTGAGTAGCTTTTTAAAGGTGGCAGATTTCACACAAAACCATATAAATTATTATTCCCCCCCCCAAATGTAAGGTATTGTACCACTAGACTTCAGTCCTCCATGACAGCTGTCTTCAGGAGCTGAGTGATTGCTGGCTCCTTTAGGAAGGGGCCTGTGCTTTGAAATTTGCTGTAGCTCCTGCCTCTCACTGTCATCTCTGGAGCCAAGTGTTAGTTGGCATTTGTCATTGTGCTTGCCATATTTTCTTATGGCGGAGACAATTTTTTCTTTTGAAAGTGAAAAAGATTAGACGGAGAGGGTAGAGTTTACAAGAAAATTTGAAGAGAGCATGATTCTTTGTAGATGTGAGGAATACATTCTAAGTACACTTAGGCATTTACTGTACAAGGAAACTATGAAATAATATGGTTGGCTTGCTTTATTCATTGATGGTATCTCTTTGGTTCTTGTACTCATGTTGGATTGTAATCCATGATCTACAGGGCAGAAGGAAGGATGAAGGAGATTTCCCTGGAGCCTGGAATAGCCAGAAATGGCCTGTGATACTTAGTTTTCATAGAAGCACCTGGAACTATCTGCTTTTATTGTACTGAGTTCATGCAGCCCTGTTATTCATAAAGGGACCTTGTTGATTCCTGTAAATCACTCAAAAATCACAGGTCTCTTATATCTTCTTTCCCATGATTTCCATGGTTTGTACTAGAACCCTAATAAATCATCTTTCCTTTCTGTCTGTCTCTCTCTTTTGCTCCCTTTTCCTCTCGTTTCCCCTCTCCTGCCCCCTCCTCCTCCCCTTCTTTCTTCTTTGTATTTGTGTATGTATTTTAGCACCATAGTTCAATTGTTCTCTTAATCTTCCTTCTAAATTTTTATCTATTATACAGAGAGTATAATAATAAAAAACATATCCCAAATCCCACCTCCATAGCACTGTTTTCCATGTCCTAGGCTAGTTTCTCTGATTAATTCTTTATCAATGTATCATGGATCTTAAATAAATCTTGGTTCATATGATACGAGCTTAAAAACAATGGCGCAGCCTTGTTCCGAAGGGCATTGAAAGTCATGTGGATCTTTCTGTGGAGGTTTGTTTTCCTTATTTTTGCTGGGATCTACTAGTCTTTTGTTCAAGGCACTAAAAACATGAATATTCAATTAGACTTGTCATCACTGGCAAATTACTCCTTACCAAAAGAAAGTAATAATTTCCACTAGACAAGCAGCCAACAGTGATAATCAATTTACTTTAGTAGTATGTGCGCACCTTCTAGGGGATGGTTGAAATAAGAAAATAAAGTCCAAACTAAAAGGAGGGTTTATAATGACTTTTTTAAAAAATTGCTTTTATGAGTTTGTCATGTTATCATGCCCCACATATTGGTCAGTAAGGCTAGATGTGGGTGTGGTAACAAGACAAGTCCAAATGCTCAGGGGCTTAGAACTGAGTAAAGATTTATTTCTTGCTCACCTGCCCATTGTGGACTTGCTGGAGTGTAGCTCCTGAACCAAAGCTGACAGAGGCTCTGTCTAGAGGCATGCATGCATGACTGACATGGCTGGGGGATGGAGAGCTACAGTGTCCCACACTGGCAAGTAAATGCCTCTGCCCAGAAACATTACATATCATGGCCGCTTTCTTTTATCAGCTGAATGGAATCACGTGGCTGTGTCTGAGTTCAAACAGAGGGGAAATGCAATTTTGCCATGTGCCTGAAAGGAGAGAGACTTGGTATATTTGTGAATATCTTTAATAACTTCCTCATTTCTAAACCCCACTTAGGAGGGTGCACAAATTGATACTTATAACTGTCATCTGAGTGTGAATAATAATGTGTGGTATTATAATTCATGTATTTTTTAGGCTACGGAGAAAATTTGTAATGCAGAATATTTGAGTAAGGCTATTGATTCTGGGGAATTATTCCCTCCATTTATGTCCCTGCTCTTCTGAGAATGATGCTAATTTATTTACATTTGGCTCCTGTATATCTTATTTAACTTAAAGTAAATACTAAGTTTTTGGATAATCAGAATTATTTGCTAGTTCTATTTAACTTTTAAGCTCTCCACCACCAACCATACACAAAGACATTTAAGGATCTCTTTGTGCTGCTGCCACTGCTGATAATGATAAAAAGTTCTACACTCTCTGTTATGCATTTTATTCTCAGTGATACCTTCACAGTGTCTTCTGCCCAATATACAAGATAATTACTGATTATGATTGGTATCTATTTTTGTGTATTATCCATTTCAATATATTTAAGATTTTCTTTTTGTAATAATATAATTCTTGCTTTATGAACATTAAAATAAAATCCCAAAGTACCCATATGCATGGCATGGATATCGTAGGTTGAACACATAGTAATAACTTGTAGGCTTTATAATATTAGGGCTGAGGTAAGTATGCTGCTTCCACTTATGGAAGCATATGGAAACTTCCAGTTTGCTTACCTGTCATTAAAGTCAAGTCATGGGGGATTCTCTGCCAATTGTTTCTCCCAGTTTAATAGATTTCACTTTCTCTACAAATTATTTTGTTCTCCATCCCAAAAGGGTAACATTGTTTTAGTCTTCAACATGTTTTCTCCTAAAAACACATATTTCATTACTTTTATTTTATTTTATTCTGTTTTATTTTATTTGTGATAAGGATACTTAACATAAGATCTAACCTCTTAGCAAATTAGTATACAGAATTGTTAACTATGTACACTCCGTTGCATGGGAGATCTCTAGGACTTATTCATCTAGCATAACTAAAACATTGTACCCTTAGACTAATACCTCCTCCTTTTCCCCTCCTCCAGCCCCTGGCAACCACCATTCTTCTCTCTGCCTTTATAGGTTTGACTGTTGTAGATTCCTCATATAAGTGGGATCATGTAGTATTTGTCCTTCTGTGACTGGCTTATTTCACTTAGCATAGTGTTCTCCAGGTTCAGAGATTTCCTTCTTTTTATAAGACTGAATAATACTCCATTGTATGTGTTTACATATCTTCTTTACCCATTCATCCGTCCATGGACATTTAGTTTGTTTCTATGTTTTGGCTATTGTAAATAATGCTTCAATAAACTTGGACATGCAGATATCTCTTTGATATCTCAATTTCAGTTCCTCCGGCTATCTACCCAGAAGTAGGAAAACTGTAGAATATGGTAGTTCTATTTTTAAATTTTTCAGAAACCTCTATACTGTTTTCCATAGTGGCTATATCAATTTACATTCCTACCAACAGTGCACAAGGGTTCTAATTTCTCTACATCCTCACCAACACTTGTTATCTTTTTTTTTAAAAAAATAATAAACATTCTAACAGATGTGAAGTAATATCTCATTGTGGCTTTGATTTGGATTTTTATGATGATTAGTGATGTTGAGCTCCTTTTCATATACCTGATGGCCATCGGTATGTCTTTTTTTGGAGAAGTGTCTATTTAGATCCTTTGCCCACTTTTCAATTGGATTATTTGTTTTTTGCTATTGAGTTGTGGGAGTTTCTTATGTATCTTGGGTATTAACTTCTTATCAGATAAATGGTTTGTAAAATATTTTCTCCCATTCTGTAGGTTACCTTTTACTCTGTTGTTTTCTTTGTTGCGCAGAAGCTTTTTAGTTTGATGTAATCCCACTTGTCTAGTTTTGCTTTTGTTGCCTGTGCTTTTGATGTCATATCCAAGAAATCATTGCCAAGGCCAATGTTAAGAAGGTCTTTCCCTATGTTTTATTGTAAGAGTTTTATCATTTCATTTGTTACATTTAAGTTTTTAATCCATTTTGAGTTGATTTTTGTATATGGTGTGAGATGAAGGTTCAATTTCATTCTTTTGCATATTCAGTTTTCCCAACACCATTTATTGAAGAGACTATCTTTTCCCCAGAGATATTCTCGGTACCCTTGTTAAAGATCAGTTGACCCATTATTTCATTTAAAATGTATTCTTCACTTTCCTATTTGCCAATCATACTTGTTTACATCATTCAAAAATCTTTTTTTCTTCTACCTCTCCAGAGTAAGTCCTACTTGATCCCATGACTCCAACATACCTGTTAACACATATATACATTTTAGTTTAGCTATAACTGACCTTTACTTTTAAAAAAATCACTGTTTACAGGTTTATGGGGCTTTAAGATTCATTATCTAAAACCCTCTATTCTAAATAAACTAAGAATCTACTTCCAGAATACACTGGCCTACTATCACCCCTTGACATCTTACATAAAGAACAAATATCACTTAACTCACATTGCAAAATTACACTTCTGTACATAAGCCTTCAAATTACCACATTCCTATTGCCTGAGAGAAATCATTCTAGGATGATAATGCCAAAAACAAGTATTAACCCTAATTAAGCCATGTGAGTAAATTAAGTGATACGAAAATACTATAACAAATAAAAACCAATACTTAAAATACTATTAGTAAATAATAAAAATATGATATAGGTCTTATTGACATGTTTATTTGAAGGATGTTTTAAAAATTTTGTATAGCAAAATGCATATGAATTTTATAGTACAATAAAACATAAAAGGCAATAAGTACATTTTAGAAAATTATATTGTTTCTCAAAACAATTTTATATTGTTTCGAAACAATAAAATAGATTTATATTTCTTTCACCAGAGTTCAGACAAATTCCAACCACTAATATTAGACTAGAGTCTTTTATTTCTTTTATGTACCAAGCGGAGTAAATCAAATGTTAAATATGGCCAAAGATAATTTTTGGAAAAGAAAACATCTCTTGGCAAGAATATAACCTGGAATTTTCTTATTAATAAACGAAGAGTGTGTTTGGTGGACTGGATTATGTTGTGCAGGCTTTCCCATGGACCAATGCCCAGTTTGAATATTCTTTTCTTGAATACATAAACAGATGTGCACAAATTCTTGTTTGCCATTTTCTTTTCTCGGAAGGTTTCAGAGGAAAGTTCCCCAAATAAAATATTCAATGCAGAAAAATTATTTAGAATGCAAATGTGCTCATTTGTTTTAGTTTCACCTCGTCTTAGTACCTACTCCATATTCTACTTTGGTTTCAATTTAGTAAACACAACTGTGTTTAGTATAAAGAGTTAATAACAGTCTAAATGGTAGAAAATAAAGAGCTGGTAGAGATCATTTCTTAATGTAAAATCAGTTCTATCATTCAATGCTTCATCAATATTTCTTTTTTTATTATTATTTTTTATTTCAGCATATTATGGGGGTACAAATGTTTAGGTTACAGATACTGCCTTTTCCCCACCCGAGTCAGAGCTTCTAGCGTGTCCATCCCTCAGACGGTGCACACTGTGCCCATTAGGTGTGAATATACCCATCCCCTCCTCCCCTCTCCCACCTGCCTGACATCCGATGAATGTTACTACTATATGTGCACTTAAGTGTTGATCAGTTAAAACGAATTTGATGGTGAGTACATGTGGTGCTTGTTTTTCTATTCTTCATTCAGTTTAGAGCTTTTGCCCTGTGAGAAGAGATTGATCGCCAAACCAGTTAATTTTTCCACATAGTTTTTACCATTTTGTTTGGCAGTGGGTATATTAAAGGTTTGGGCCATCAGATTGACAGGCTTTTAATGATTTTCTTGTAATGGCTAGTAGATGATACTTAAATAATTAAAATGTAGTTTTTAAAAAATCTTATTCTCTACTGCACCTCACCCCCACCTCATAATTCTAAGCAGTAATTACTGTGCCTGTATAATATTAAATATTAATATGTATAGGGATATACTCTCCAGATAAAAAGTTGGTGGTACGTAATTTTTGAAATGGTTATCCTGGCAAATTGGGAGCACATGAGATCTGTATGGTTGGCCCTTTTTATAGTCTTCATCATTAGGAACATCATTTCTGTGGTATCTTAGACCATTCGTATCTTCAGAAGTACATGTCCTTAGCTTCCCATGGTAAATCCTCACCCAGTAACTGCCAATATGTTTACGGATAAGTTTTCTTTCCATTTAGTGGCATAGCAACTAGATTTTAATCTTCACAAGTAAAGAAAAAAAGAAACTTTATTTTTAAAACGGAAAAAGGTAAAGCTTTTGGTTTAAAATCTGAGTAATTTATAGAAAAGATTAAAATGTTAAGATAGTAGTTTAAGTTTTATAATTGGCGGACCACCCAGCATGATAGTGTTCAGTAGTTATGTCAGGTTTTTTAACTTTTGAATATATTGAGACATCGTGGAACTGAAGTTTGGAAAAGTTGGTGGTTTGCGGGTTTGTATATTGGCAGCCAACTCTTCTCAACCTCTTGGTGAAATAAAGTTATTTATAACTCCTTCTCTAGTGTACTCTGTTTAATGTTGAGTCCAACTTACCGTTTTCAAAGCTAAGTACAGTAAAAATTATGTAACTAAGTATAAACACTTTTTAGCAGAAGAATATACATGAAATCAACATATAAAATGTTCCCTTTTTTCTGGTTGGCGATATATGATTGTGCCCATTTGAGCTATAACTTATGATGGTAAGTCCTAGTTTTGAGAAACTTTGTCATCTTGAACTAAGCATCATCTTTAAGTAAACCACACATATACACACATTTATTTCTCCACTATATTTTCATAAGAGAAAAAATAGTCCATGGAGAATTATAGCTTTGAGGAATGTGCTCCTATTCTGTTTTTAAAAATACAATTACATAAAAGAAATCAAGAGAATTACAAAACTAGCAAATGGAAGAATAAAGTACAAAATAAGCTCCTTAAAATGATTTAATATTTCTAGGTTTTCTAAGTTCAACATTTATATTGACTAAAATTAAATGTTAGGAGAGGGGTTGATGCCATACATTAATAGCTATATATTAATAATTAGCTGATGTGCTTGATGGGGGTCATGAAGTAGATACCTTCCTTCAAGAAAGTTGGCTCCAAATTCTAAAGGAAGCCTCTCATACTCTTAAGAATGAAGCTAAGTCCACATTATGGTGATTCTTGTTATAACCTTATGGGTGTCAAATCCTGAGAAGACAATAGTGCAACATATTGCCAAAGCATGAGTTTGGGTGATGGGCATACCTGGGTATGCACAGAGTAGATATTAATAAAAATTTCATTATCATCATTATTATAATTGTTGGATCATCATACCATAGTTATAAACACTGTGACTCTGGAGTCAAGAGCTTCTGAGTTTGAAGCCTACTAGCTGTATGACCTCATGGACAAGTCACTTAAATGTTAATCATTCGCAGTTTTCTCACCTTGAAAATGAGGATAATAACAAAAATACTAACCTCATAAATTTGTGAGGTTTGAGATGGTCTATGAAAGGCACTTAGCACAGTATTTAATACTCGTAAGATGATATATTAATTATAAGCAGTTAATAAATGTTGGATATCATGATAATTAAAACTGCCATTATTATTATTCATGATCTCTTTCCTTCAGTTTCCCCTGTATCTCTGACCATAACCTGGGTTTGATGAGTATAATACACCTACCAAAAGCTGCATGAATGGAATGCTTTTTTGCCTCCCTTTTCTGAATTAGGAGCATCTCAGAAGTGGTATTTAGTACCCCATGGGTGTGCTGCCCTGTGAAGCTTCATCAGTGCTCAATGGTGGAGTTTGGTTTGCTCTTCCTAGAGTCCTTCACATCTGTGCTTCCTGCCCAAATTGCCATTCACAATCAGGGTTGGAGAAGTTGGAGTGGTTGACTTCTGTTGTGGATTGATGTGAAATGCAACTTAGTAACCAGGCTCCTGACCCCAGTCTTTGCAGTCTCCAGTTGATTAGCACCATGCTATTGGAATAAATATCCTAAAACACAGCTCTGATCAAGACACTTTCGTGCTCAGAACTGTAGCTGCCTTTCTGTTACCGAGTGCACGGAGTCTATGTTAGTCAGTTTGGCATTCCAAGGCCCTTCTCAGTCGGGCCCCTGTCTGCTTTTCCATCTCTCTTTCAGCCATTCACCTACCTGTTCTACTCCACCCTAAATGACCCCCTTACCCCATATCTGTTTTCCCTACATTGCCCCTTTCTGTATGCTCTCCCCCCACCCCAAATGTAGGAACCGGTTCCCCTCGGCCCCAGGAAGAGAGAAGCTGAGTCACCGAGGATGCAAATGGCAAAGGAGTTTATTTGCTAGCTCGAGCTAGGGTCCAAGTCCCAGAGCACCAACGCAGTGGCCTCCCTAGGAACCAGGACCCCGCCCCGGGGTAAAAGTGAAGCTTTTATACTTTTGGTTGTGCACGACATACTGGTGGCATAGATACGCTGAGCCCACCATCCCCTTTCCCCCTTTGTCCATTGGTTCCTTTAAAAGTGGAGGATTGTTTTGACCCCTGATTGGGTGGTCCCAAGCCTCAGGATTTTCAATTTTTGCGCTGGCGCCAGTTCTGATCTGCGTTTGGGGAGGGGGACTGAGACTTAGGCCTACTCTAGGAAGTTCAGCCTGTCATGGAGTTACTCCTGCCCTGTTTTTTTTATTAACTATATTTGACTAACAACTAAAAGCAAGCATGGTGACAGAAGCAAATGGCATTAGTTAAAATCAAAGAGAACACATTTTTCTAATCTAAAACAGTTTCTGTTCCACACAAAACAAAGTACATTCTCCTACTATCAATTCCTGCCTTTCACAAACTTCTTCCTTCTCTCTCTCCACTTATTCATATCCAATATCATCTTTCTAAGCTGAGGTCAAATGGAGCCTTTCCCTGTTTCCTTAAGACATATTTCTACTAAAGGCTTTTTCCTGATTTGTAAAATATATATACATGAAAATTATACCTGAGTTATATATATTTAGTAAGTTCTTTTATCAAAACACTTAAGGCATAGTAAATCAAGATATTTTTGAAATCTGGAATATATAAATTATGTGTGTATACACAGACACACATACACACACATGTATATCATGGTCCATATCAATTTACCTAGGTAATTCTATAGCTATCGCTTTGAGGGCAGGATATATATCTAATTAATTTTTTGTTTTCCAAAATGTAATGGTTGATTGTACAATATAAATATCTGATGGTAGATTGGACTTGGAGCCTTCGATCATCTAAGACAATTCCTTGTACATTGTAGATATCTAAAATAATATTCAGTAATTCTTTGCCAATTGTTTTTAATAAAATTAATAAAGCTTTTGTTTTTAGCTTTCTTAAGACATCATAACACACATAAAGAAAAGTACATAAATCATTGTAAGTGTTCAGCGAATTATCCTTTACACACACCAGTATAACCACCACACAGATTAAGAAGTAGAACTTTCCCAGCACCCCAGAAACCTTCCTTATGCCATGTCTTGATCACCAGCCTCAATTTTCTCCTCAAAGGTAGCCATTATCTTCACCATAAATTTTATTTACCCATGCAATATGTATGGCACATTATGTCTGGTTTATTTTGCTGAATATTGTTTGTGAGCTTTTCTGGTGTTGCTTGTAGCAGTGTTTACTTATTTTTATTTTCCTTTGAATTCTATTATGTGAGTATACAATATACTTATCTGTTATAATGTTGATGGACATTTGTATTGTTGCCAGTTTGTATTATTATGAATGATGCTGTTACAAATATCTTTGCACACATCATTCAGTAATAATATGTACATATTTATTTTGGGTATATTCCTAGGATTGGAGTTTCTAGATTATAGGATATTCATATACGTGGTTTAGATAGATACTGCCACCTAAAGTTTTCCAAGTGGCTATACCAATTTATACTCCCACTAGTAGTGCAGGAAAGTTCCCACAAACTAACATTTGTGGAGCACACATATAGAAAAGTGCGTAAGTCATATGGGTTCAGTGGATGTTTTTCAATTTTAGCCATTCTGGTAGGTGTGTAAAATTGTGGTTTTAATTTACATTTCCCTCATGGTTAATGAGGTAAGCAATTTTTGATGTTTATTGGCTATTTGTACATCCTCTTTTATGAAATGCCTGTTCAAGTATTTTACCCATTTCCCTATGGGTTGTCTGTCTTTACTTCTGAGTTTTAGGAATTCTAGATATAGTTTGAGTAAAAGTCTTTTGCTGATTATATATTATAAATATCTTTACCTATTAATACTTTGTAGTTTGCCTCTTGACTATCTTAATGATGCTTTTTTTTCAATGTAGACTTAATTTTTTAGAGAAGTTTTAGGTACACAGAAAAATTGAGCAAAAGGTACAGAGATTTCCCATATACCTCCTGTCCCTACATATGCACATCCTCCTCAACTATCAACATCCCCCACCAGGGTGGTACATTTGTTATCCTCAGTGAAACTATGTTGAAACATTGTTATTACCCCAAATCCATAGTTTACATTAGGGTTAGCTCTTGGTGTTGTACATTCTCTGGATTTGGACAAATGTATAATGATATACATCTACCTTAATAATGTATTTTGGTCAAAAGAATTTCCTAAGTTTAATGCGGTTCATTTGATGAACCTTTTTCCTTAGAGTGAGTGCTTTTGGTTTCTTGTATGAGACATTCATATCTACTCTAAGTTAATTAATACTCTCTCCTATGTTATCTTTTAGAATTTTTATTATTTTGTCTCTCATTTAGATCTATGATCATCTGAAATAGAATTATCATGTATTGTATGAAGAAGGGCACAAGATTCATTTTCTTTATGTTACAGGTATTTAGTTGATGCAGCACTATTTATTGAAAGGACCATCATTTGTGTAGTGCCACATTTGTGGTAAATCCAATGACATATATATGTATTAAGAGGTTTATTTCAGGACTTTCCATTCTAATTTATTGAGCCATTTGTTTATCCTTATACCACAAATGTTTACTTGCTTGTTTCTGGTATAGAAATATGTTTTCATTTTTAATATAAACCTGCTATATACTGAAATTGCCATATTCACTCATTGCAATAGTTTGTCTGTAGTTCTATGTATGAAATTATGTAATCTTTTCTAATCTTTGTGTGTTTTATTTCTTTTTCTTTCCCTATTTCAATGGGCAGAACCTCAATTATAATGTTGAATAGGATTGGTGATTATCGGTTTCTTTTTGTGATATCATGCGGAAATCTTTCAGTAATTCAACATTAAGTATGAGGTTTTTTTTTAGATTTGTTGTACATGTATGTGAATATGTGTGAGTATCTTTTATAGATAAGTACTCTTTTTATTTCAAACTTTTAAAGATGATTTTAAAATCAGAAATGGATTTTGAATTTTATCAGATCCTTTTTTTCATATCTATGAATATACATTATTGTTATTCATTTCCAGCTTAATTGCTCTGCAGCAAGAGACCATAATTTCAATCCTCTGAAGTTTCTTATAACTTGTTTTATGGCCTAGCATATGATCAGCTTTAATAAGTATTGCTTATGCACTAGAAAATGGTATATTTTGCAATTTTGGGGTGCAATGTTTTATGTATTGAAATTAACTCAAGTTTTTAAATATATTCTCCCAGTCTTTTATACCCTGGTTATTCTTGTCTGCTAGGTCTATCAGTTACTGCAAGAGATGAGTTGAAATCTCCTAATAAGTTCACGGATTTGTCTATATCTCTTCTTAGCACTATGAATTTTTACTTTACATATTTTGAGGCTGTCATTTAGTGCATATAAAATTAGAGCTATAATTACTTTCTGATAAATTAATACTTTTATTTTTGTGAAATGTCCCTTTTTAGTAATGCTTATGTTCTTAAAATCTTTTTTGTTATTATAGTAGAGATATACAAGCTTTCTTTTGGTTTGTTTGGTTTATGTTTACCGTTTTTACTATAAACTTGTTTCCTTATATAAAAATTGTCTCTTGTAAGATGTGATAGTTATATTTCTTTAATTCAGTCAGACATTCTGTGTCTAGTGACTGGAGTATTTAATTTGTTTACATCAGTTTATTTACTGATACTTTTGGCTTTGATCTTACTATTTGTTTTCTATTTGTGGTTTTATTTTATGTTAATTTCTCTTTCCTTTTTTGCTTTTACTTGAATTAATCAATTATTGTTAATATTCAATTTTTATTCTATCAATGTTATTTATACAGGTTTTATTTCTTTAAGTGGTTACCCTAGAGAGCACAACATGCAATATGCAAACATTCTGTATATAGTAAAATTAAAGATAAGCCAGTACTTTTATTACTACTCAGATGGTGAAATGACCTAACAGCCCTCAACTCTATTGGCCCCTACCATGTTTTACATTATTGTTGTTAGATGTTATTATTGTTTTATACACTAATAATTCATATACATTCACCCACATATTTATCCTTTCTATGATGCTTATATTTTCCTTAGAGCTTTGTGCTTTCATATGGGTTTGTTTTCTTTCTGCCTGAAGAATATCTTTTAGTGTCTCCTTTAGTGTGATTTGTTGATAACAAATTCTTTAATTTTTGTTTCTCTGGAAACGTATTTATTTGCCTTTATTTTCAAAGGATATTTTAGTCAAGTATAGAATTCTTTATTGGCAGTTTTATTTTCTTCCAATCCTTTGAGGCTACCATTCTATTGTCTTATGGCTTTCATCGCTTCAAATAAAAAGCCAACTGTCATCTTATTGTTGCTCCTTTTAGGGTGATAGGTATTTTTGTCTGTGTGCTATTAGAAGTTTTCTCTGTTTTTGAATGTAAGCAGTTTTACTGTGATATACCTAGGTGTGTGTTTCTGTGTGGTTTGTATTTTTTGTGCTAAAAAGGTACTGGTTTACAGTACCTCTTGAAATCTGTGGCCTGATTCTTTTCATCAGTTTTCAAAAATTCAAAGTGATTATTTCTTGAAATATTGCTTTTGCCCTGTTATCTCTTTCCTATCCTTTTGGGGCTTCAATTATGTATGGGTTAGACCTTTTCCCATGACTCCACATCTCCTATCCTTTATTTTTATGTTTTTTATTATTTTTCTTTATTTAATGTAGCTATTTTCATGGAATTTATATTCCAGCTTACTAATTTTATCTTCTGCTATTAAACTTAACTACAAAGTTATTAATTTTCAGTTACTACCATTTTAGCTCTAAAATTTCAACTTAAATTTCTTTTATAATTTTTAGTTTTCTGCTGAAATTACCAACATTTTCATCACATTTCTAAAACATGTTTGTCACAATTATTTTAAAGTTCATGTCTGATAATTCCAATATCAGGATCTCCCATGGGTCTCCTGTTGTATGCTTCCGTTTTTCTCTTAGTTTTAGGTAATGGAGTATTTTCTTGGTATACCTAGATGGTTTTGATTGAATCTCAATATTATGCATGAAAAATTGTAGTGATAGTTTGAGCCTCTGGATGATGTGATCTTCTCTCAGGGAAGATATACTTTTGCTACTGACAGGCAGGAAGACTAGGGTCAGGTCACCTTAATCCAATTATGGACTGAGCAGATATTAATATAAAGGGTTTCAGTCTTACTGAGTACAGGGGTATTAGCAATTAAGGTTTAGCCTTAATGGCTTTCAACTAGTTGAGCTTAAATTCTAATTTTTGTCCCTCCGGCCCTATGAGAATTTTAGAAGCTTTGCACAACTTAGCCACTCAGCTTCTAATTTATGCTCAATTGCTTATTTTCCTAGGAGTGTTTTGTAATTGCTAAATGCCTCAGAAGGACATCGAATGTTTGGCTTACCTCTCTGGACTTCCCCTGGGATATTGGCCTCTCAATTCCTTGATGCTTGGGAATTTTCTAGTGCCTTAATTGAATTTTTTTCGTTCACTTTTTCTCTTTATTTCTGGTGAAAGGGTTGACTGGCAATAAGATAATTCTCTATTACCAGAAGAAGAAATGGATAAGAAAATCTCTTCAATAATAATTTATTCTGAATTCAAAACAGTCTCTAATTAAAATGATAAAGACAAGTTTAAAAGAAAATTACAAATAAGCTTTTAATTTTGGCTCAGAGTGGTATTTTAAATTTTGACAATCATGGAGGAACTCAAAACCTAATTGATTTTTTAAAACTTTAGAGTGGGCTGGGCACGATGGCTCACGCCTGTAATCCTAGCACTCTGGGAGGCTGAGGTGGGCAGATTGTTTGAGCTCAGGGGTTCAAGACCAGCCTGAGCAAGAGTGAGACCCCGTCTCTACTAAAAATTAGAAAGAAATTAATCGGACAACTAAAAATATACAGAAAAAATTAGCCAGGCATGGTGGCGCATGCCTGTAGCCCCAGCTACTCAGGAGGCTGAGGCAGAAGGATCGCTTGAGCCCAGGAGTTTGAGGTTGCTGTGAGCTAGGCTGACGCCACGGAACTCTAGCCCAGGCAAAAGAGTGAGACTCTGTCTCAAAAAAAAAAAAAAAAAAAAAGGGCTCTAGAGTGCATGGATATTTATTGCAGCACAATTTATAATTGCAAAGATATGGAATCAACATAAGTGTCCACCAACCAATGAGTGGATAAAGAAAACATGGTGTACACACACACACGCACACACACACATACACCCCACGGAATACTACTCAGCCATAAAAGTGAATGAAATAATATCTTTTGCAGTAACTTGGATGGTACTAGAGGCCATTATCCTAAGTGAAGTAACTCAGGAACTGAAAACCAAATGCCCCATATTCTTATTTATAAGTGGGAGCTGAACTATGGGTACATGGGGGCACACAGATTGGTAGAATTGACACTGGAGACTCAGAAGGACAGAGGATGGGAGGGGAGTGAGGGATGAAAAATTATCTGTTGGGTACGATGCACACTATTCAGGTGATGGGTATGCTAACAGCCTGGACTTCACCACTATACAATCCATCCAGGTAAACAAAAACCACTTGTATCCCTAAATTTATTAAAGTAAAAAAAACTTTGAAGTTCAGTTTTAGAGAAACATTAATCTTTTTCTAATTTCCAATTTGAAAAAAATTTGGTGAACTTTATACACTATTAGAAAAACATGCCAATTGTTAAAATGACTTGATATTTTTCCATGTTGGAACTAATGTTTAAAAAGTGATTAATATTGCCATTTACTGTAAGTTAATGAATACTTCATTCAAATACAGTTATGCATCTCTAAAGACGGAGATAGGCTCTAAGAAATGTGTCCATAGGCGATTTCATCACTGTGGGAACATCAAAGAGTAAACATACACAAACCTAGATGGTACATCCTACTACACACCTATGCTGTATGATATAGCCTATTGCTTCTAGGCTACAGGATGTGACTATACTGAATACTGTAGGCAATTGTAACCCAATGGTAAATATTGTGTATCTAAATATAGCAAAGGTACAGTAAAAATATGGTACCAAAGGTAAAAAATGATACATATGTATAGGGCAGTTCCATTACAATCTTACTGGACCACTGTTGCATATCTAGTCAGTTGTTGACAGAAATGTCCTTATATGAGGCATGATTGTGCCTTACTGAGGGTCATTTTCTAACTTAGTTTAGGACAAGTAACTGTATGAATGGCAAACTTCTATTTGTATTACTAAAAATATTTTAACAATTAGAATTTAATTTTTTTGAGGAGCTGCTAATTAATGTCAAAAAGAAACCAATATGATTTACCTGTTACTTTTATAATGAATGTGTTAAACATACACAGGACTTTGCTCAATATGGAATGGAAAATTTGGACAGTAGAGGGTGCAATTGTACCTTTAGTTCTATATTTTAGTTATTAGAAATTAGTATTTAATGGCTGCGAGAAAAATTTGAAGAATGTACTGTTTGTTGAAGCTGTACACTATGGAAGTATATTTAAACTAAAATGAATCATATAAAGAAGTATAAATTTTATAATCCTCTAATGCTTTGCTTAACCTTGTACTTTTAAAAAAAAGGCAAATTTAAATCTCAATTAGAAATTATTTTCAAAAAATATTATTTTAACTGAATAAAGAATATATTTTCTGAATGTAGAAAGTTATATATATATCTCAACATGACATTTGTCTTTTATAGAGCATAATTACTATTAATCATATATTTTTTTTTTCTTGGGAAATGATGCTTCCAAAAAGATTGTGTATATTGATAACTATATCATGAGACTCTCATTTCTTAGGAGGAAAAAATATAATTAAGAATCAGTAAAGATACATGATGCAATGCCAAGAAGTTCTTTTATTCAAATGGTTATTAGTGCTCCGTTGTTGTTGAATATCCAGCAGTTTCATGCAGTTGCAAATCAGAATCTCAGATTTCCATTTAGATTCTGAAGCATTATAAGATTGCAGTTTAAAGCTTCATTTATAGAGATTTGTGCAGTTACAGATGTGTAAAACTTTGAATATTTATCTCCAAATTCGACTCTCTTTCGTAGATAAGGATCTCTTATTTTTTCCATAGGGTAGGCTTGAGCTTAGGTTTTTTTTTTTAAGTTTGACAAAAATTACCTTTCTCAAGACCATATTCAAGTACAATAAATTTGAAGAACTTTGGAAGCCTTCTTGCTGACTTTTAGAAATTACTGAAAACATCTACCTGAGAAATAGTCCTTTTTTTCATCAACAAACTATCTATCCCCATCTTTAGGTTTGATTGAATAGGTATTTAACATAGCATTGTGACTTTATAATTATTGCTAAAACCCGAAAGTTAGCACTTCAGTGTTCAGTTGACTGTGGTCATATGCTTATGATTTTATTTGAAGGGCCTACTCTGACGTTCTATAGAAAAAGCAAGAGAGAGGAGACGGAAGGTAAGTATATCTATTTTAAGAATAAAGTTAGTGGATTAGAAATATTTTTGGAGATAAATGTGTTTGTGTGCATAAATTTGCTTCTTAAACTTTGTTCCAATATTAACATCCACTTCACTGTAAATGAAGTGACCAGGTAGGGCATAAGCATTGGTTAATAATCACTGAAGTAATTTATTAAGTAACATACTTGGAAGCATCTGCTTTCAAAATATCGAATGATATGAATAGTCTTCTAAAAGATGTACATGTTAAGAACTATTAAAAAGCACCAACTCCAAATAAAGCAGTCAGCCTTTTGAAGGAGTAGCTGGAATTGTGGAAGAAACAGAAAGAAATTGCAGAATTGCTGGTGCTGTGGACATTGCCAGTGTCATATAAAAAGAGCGCTGGACCTTGAAGACAATACATATAAGGCTAAAAGAAAGAAAGAATCAGACATGGCAATTTAAAAGTGCATTAAGAGAGCTGATTGCTAGGTGTAATTTGAAAAAAGTGATTGAGTGTCAAGAAGCATTATTTTCTAGAAAAAAATTTCAAGGTGACAGGAAGAAAACATGGTTATCATGGGTCTTAAGCAGCAAATATGTTGTTTAAAGAGTGATATCTTTTTGTGATTTTTCTGTAGAAGAAAACCACATTTTTAAACTAACTCTCTGATATGTTTGATTTATTATATACAGAAAGGCATAAACTAAGCCTCTGATATGTTTGATTTATTACACATTACACACCACCATCAATAAATAGGTAGAGAAATTGTTCCTTTCTCCCTGTTCTCCGTCAGAGAGGTATGTTGTGGATACTAAATAAATATTTGTTGACTTCATCCATTTATTCCTACCTTTATTTGTTTAATAAAATTAAAAAATATATAGTGAGAGCCCTCTTGTTCTGGGTGTTGATGGACAAAATAAACATAATTCCTTGCCTTCTTAGTTTACAGTCTAATGGGGCAGATACCTATTTAACATCTATCCATGGAATAATATAGAATTATAAATTATGATAAGTGCTGTTATGAGGGAAACTATCATGGGGATGATTGGGAAGGTTTGTTAGAGGAACTTATACTTAAGGGGAGAACTGAAGAATGGGTTTATTTGAGTTAATGACTAAGATGGAAGGTGGTGATGGGGTAGCGATGGGGTTGGGATTTGAAGATAATAACAGGTATTAGGAGAAAGGCTTCATAGGCAAAAAAAGAATCAAGTTCTGAAGTGTCAAAATAAAATTTCTTGGTGCTTGGAGATTTTAAAAAACTAAGAGATTAGTATAACATTTAGGCAATTAATTATTAATCAATTGCTCTCCTATTTCAATCCCATTGTAATTTTCCCTTGAACATTTTCCCAACCTGAGCAGCAATCCTGTGACTCAGCCTAATTTTAAAGAGAGGAAATGTGGTTATGGGTCAAATGGCAATGCTGGTCTTTTCCTGTAGGCACCAAATTTGTCATGTGTTCATGGTTTCCTGCCATGTCATTGGCTGTGGTTACGGGCTTGGGGAGATACCAGTGGTTGGCAGTACTCTTGGTGGGACTAGGACTAGACATTGCTGTGTGTGTAGATACCAACAGGGATTTCACAAGTGAGGATGATGTCTGATCTTTTTAATAACTTATCTGATTACCTTTAAACAATTAAATATAATGAATACCCAGGTTCAACACTTAAAGTATGAGTGGAAGGAATGTCTAATTGTTTAAATCAAGTGTATATATTTACTATTTATGAAATATATACAATAGTAAATATTGTATATATTTACTTTATTTTGGCGATTCATAATACATACTGGAAAATTAAAAGTACCGAGAATAATACATAAAAAAATCTGTTTTGTTGAGTCTTTCTCACTGCCTCCCAAACGTTTTTGATCATGGAACCCTTTTTCATTACACTTATCACTGTTTTAAAAATCTGGTGTTCTTTAGGTCACATTTTGAGGAAACACTGAGCTGTAATATATGCTTTGATGGGTGAGAGTTCTGAATTAGAGTCATTGGGTTGCTGACAAAGCTTTGCTTTGACCACTGGGTTTAGCTGTTGCACCATCTGTTACTCTGTGCTTTTTCTTGGTTATTTGTGGTTTCTTCATCAATTATTTTACTTCTCACAAGTTGACATTCCCTGATTATGGAATATGAAAATGTATGAAATGTGTTAGTAGTTTGCTTTGTGAGCAATTGGTAGTTAAATGAATATATGTTTACTTACAAATTTAAAATACAAAATTGTTTTTAAGAAAATTAATGTAATGAAAATTTTAAATGCTACTCTTTTCAATGCATTTTGAAATACAACTTTACTGTCTTCTTTTTTTTGTTTGTTTTCTGCTAAGAAATTGTACAGTATCCCATCAGTACCCCAGTAGAAAATATTAAATGCATAAAATCACCTTTTGGCATAATCTAAAATTACACTGTCTTAAAAATGTCAAACGATCTAAGACTAATCACATGATTTCAAGCAATCAAACAAGTGTCACCATTTGAATTCTGAGAGTTCTATGTGAAGTTTAGGATATTATCTTTTAATGTTTATGAGTTAGAGACAATTTTTTTTCTTGGTAATGATTGTTTTCCATATTTCAAGGGCTTTTAAAATCCTGTAATGTGATAAAGCTTGAGCTATGTCTGAAGAGAGAGAAAAATTAAAATGGTTTACCCTATTTCTCCACTTAGATCTTTGTCAAAGAAGGTGGAATGCAAAAGATTTGGGTTGCATCTACCTCATGTGCCCACCTTACTTTTACATGAATGAGGGTTGATCAGGAGGGTGTGGTTTATATATCATACCTATGTTATATGCATGCTTCTGGGGCATTTACAAGCATACACACAGACACACACACACAGACACACTGACACACACAAACACAGTTATTTATTTTCTTGTGGATCCCCATAGTAGCAATAAAATCTCCATATAGTTCAAGTATAAGGAGAGGCATAATAGAACTAATTAGACATTTCGAAGACCTTTGCATATATTTTGTTTTCCATAGCAAATTAAAGTGGTCTAAAATGGCTTTAACTACCATTATTTACTCAGAGATATGAAGTAGAATTTTCATGTGAACTCAGTCAGACTTCTATTTTAGTGATAATAAAAATGCCAAGTGAAGGAATAACTTTAAGAACAATATGCTGAGAATTGGGAGATTTGGGTTCTATACTTGCCTTTGCCTTGGTGAGTTGTTTCATTCCCTGGCCTTTAGGTTTATTTAAATTTGAAATTAGGATGTTGAATTAAATAATCTCTGTGGTCCATTCCAGCTCAAAATTCTGTGATATTCATTATGAGTAAAGAATAAAGACACTGTCTTAGTCTGTTTCATGCTGCTATAATAGAATATCAGAAATTGGGTAATTTATAAAGATTAGAGATTTATTTTTTATAGTTATGGAGGCTGGGAAGTCCAAGGTCAAGAAGCCCAGGGCCTTCTTGCTGCATCATCCCATGGCAGGAGGCCTAAGGGCAAGAGCACACACCAGAGGGGGCAGGAAGAGGCCCAAACTGATCCTTTTATCAGGAACTCACTCTCAGGATAACCAACTCACTCCCACGATAGCAGCACTGATCTATTAATGAGGCCACAGCCCTCAAGACCTAATCACCTCTTAAAGGTCCCTCCTCTCTGCACTGTTGCATTGGGAATTAGTTTCTAACACATGAACTTTGGGAGAGACATTCAAACCATAGCAGGTACCTTTGCTTTTTTTGGTGGGAGCTAGGATTGTGTCAGGTCTCAAATCATGATAGTGTTGCTATCACTCTTTTAATTATCTGTATTTGTGTGTGTGTATGTATGTGTTGTTTATGCCCTCAAGAGTGACAGCACTAAATTAAATAATAGAGTGAATGTGGAAATACTGTTATATTAGGTAAGTTTCACCTCTGACTTTTGAGAGAATGTTACTTGTTGTGTACTGCTGGAGGGTCTGACCAGTGGAAACTGGCAAATGAAAATAAATAATTTTCACTAAGTTCTCTATGTTCCTAACAGCAGCAATTGCTTTTCCTGTTACAAAAGTAAACATTTTGAATATTTCCTTGTCATTTTTTCCACTTAAAATTGGTAGTCACTATAGATGCTTTTCTAAGGAAGATAGATAGTTAGAATTTTGGCTGTATTTTATTCTATGGAAAACTTAGATGAATATTCCATAATAACTCTGATCTTTGGGTAAAAAATTCTTACATAATGCAATGACTCAAGAAAGAATATTCTACACTACTACCAAAAAAGTGTGAAAACCCCTATTGTATATTTATTTATATAGGATATTGAAACTATATGATACTTTATATATTGCTATTTTTATAACTTCATTATATAGTCATTTGCACAATTGTGTTTTAAGTTTAAATCTGAACCACTAATATTTAAAGTATTCATTACTGCCAGATTGAATGTCTATACTTTGAAAAATGAATTTAAAAAATCCAGTCCAGACAAGGAAGGAATTTTGGAACCTTTAAAAAATGTACATTAGGTAAGGTGACTGATAGTTTTATAGTTAGTTACAAATACATAGCAAATGTATTTGTCTTCTGGGTGTCAGCCTGGGGCTCCTATTCTTGTTCTAAGAGTAATGCTTTCATAAACATTGGGCACTATATCTTGGCCCTGGAATAATATCCATTTATTTTTACCAACCTATTGTTTCATTTAGCTGTCATTAGAAAGGTGGATTTCTGTATCTCGTGATGATTTTATAAAAGTCACAATATCAAGAGTTTCCTTAATGTGATATTTACTTGCCCATTAAGTTAATAAGAGTGAAGATCTTTACATATTTCCCTACTAAGTCTTTTGCCTGCAACTCTCTCTTTCCCCCAAATCCTTGACTTTCTCACAATATAAACAAATTTCTCGGCATCTTTCTGTTGCCCAATTGAGTCATTTTAGTTACTGCCAAAAATTTAATTCACTCAAACTTGTAATTTATTATCTTTCTTACATCTTTAGTATTTTCCCACCTTAACTAATTTTAATGAGTTTGTTAGGAAAATTTAGGTTTTCTTTACTCTAAATTTTGCTTACATAATGCATAGGAAGAGAATAGCCAAATAATATCAGTTGTTAAATGCTAGTTAAAGTAAAAACAACAAAAAAGAAAAATCATTGACTACAGAGCTATTCTGTAAGCCACATGATATCAAATCTGTTTTCTGAAGCAAAATTACCTTTGCAAATGTTTTTGAATATTTTGTGGAAAATAGTGATGCATTAACTTAGTAAGTGATGTGCATTTAATAAACGAGAAAAGTCACTGAAATGGAACTGAGAAACGAATTTATTTATCCTATAGGGAGATAGTATGCTGTTGCATGCTCATGTACCTATTCATTGGGATTAGAATTCAGTAAAATAGCATTTTTGTGAATAAAACATTTTAAATTATATTTTATGCACTTTAAAATTTTGCATTAATTAAAAAATACAGGAAACAAAATATTTTTCTTCTTAAAATATTTTATTTCTTCTGGTCATTGGAAATGGCAGCTTACTAAAGAGTATAAAGAAATGTTCATTTTGTTAGTGCATGAGTTTTCATGGGCACTAGTTTAGGCTGAGGCACAATAATAACTTGCCCTCATTTTAAGTGCTGGAATATAAGAATTTATTTCAACTAATATTAAGCATGACACTAATTCAGTATTAAATGCTAAGCACATTAGCAATTATGATACAGTGCACTATTACTTTCCAAGTCTCTGCAGTAAGTTTTTCATGATTAATGGTTTATTTTTTTTTCTTTTCCATGCAGAACTTATCATTTGAAGTGGTTTGACTTCAAAACAACCCAATCATCAGAATTTTTACTTATGCCATTTTAATATACATTTCTTACACCTGACTCTATCCACCAACCTCAATTAGAGTAATTGTATAAGAGTTAATTGCATGCAGGTAGTTGAATCATTGTGTTTAATCCATACGAAACCAACCTAAAGTTCCAGTTTTTGTAAAAACAATAAACCAAAAAAAGAACCTCGAATCCTTGTTTAACTTGTTAAAACATAATTAAAATTATATTGTCCGACCCCCCCCATAGGTCAAAGACAATTCCTGTAGTATACAATGGAATATGATGATTGCTTTCTTAAAACATTCACACAAACAAATGTGTAAGTGGGTTTGTAATGTGTACAAAATAATAGGTATTAGCATTACAGATTTTCCTTGGTTTTACTTTTCTATCAGTAACTTTGAAAGTAAAAGTCGAACGTATTTATAAACTCGAGAAGCTCAGCAATCCTGAATTAAATATAATGACCAACAGTCTTGGTTTGACTAGGACTGAGAGGTTCTTAGATCTTTTAGTTTTAAAACCAGGACAATCTGAAGCAGTTCTAGTATTAAAACCAGAATGTTCTAAGGCAAACCAGGGTAAAATGGTGCTGGAATAAAGACAGTTTTGGAAAAAGGAACTTTTTAAACATCTTTTCCTGCCCTTTCAGGATTTTTCAAATTTCTCATCTGTCTACCTTCCCAACCCCAAAGTCAAGCAAGTTAATGTTAAAGGACACTTTTATCTCCTTGGATCCAGAACAAGACAGCAGCAACACTTGTAAGTCTTGCAGAAGGCAATGAGGGGTAGGGGATTGGGCTCTATATCAAATGGTCTGGATTTAAACCCAGACTTTGCCATTCATTAGGTGGGTTATTCTGTGCCTCCATTTCCTCAGATATAAATAGAAATATTAATAATATTCAACTAGAGGTTGTATGAATAGTGTCTGTCATGCATTAAAATTTAAAGGAAATTAGTTACTTTTATTGTGATCTTGATTATGATTCGCAACTTAGAACAAGCCATTATGTCTGCCAGTAATAGCTTTCATATCTAGATTCTTAGGAGTACTTGCTACTTTTAGCAATTTTCTGCAAAGTGTGGCTTCCATTACCTAAAAATCTCAGCTATATTTTTGTTTATTTGTTTGTTTTCCCTGTTCAAGATATACCATGAAATGGTAGAAAAAAATTTCAAACTTAGGACTCTTCCAGGAAATGTAGCATCCATGGAATGGACAAATGGATGATAAAATTATCACAGTTCTTTTGGGGCTAATTATGTTTTTAGTGAAGGATAATAAATTCTACAGACTTTATTTTTTAATGGCCAGTATTATAATAAAGCTAAATTATTGAATATCCCATTAAATGATTCTGAGATCCATTAAGGAAGACATGGTACTATTTATTCTTGATCATGAGGTTTGGGTGCAAAACTGAAGAGCATATTGGAGTTCTAACATGCCACAATTTGGTCTGACTACCAGTAGGACTTTACTTCTGTTAAATCTATGACAAAGACAGACTGCTGAAAAGCAGGCTGTGAGTTGACTATGGAACTCTAGACTGTGAATTCAGTTCCTTCAAAATTGCATCGTTCTACGTGTTAGCATCTAACATCAAGGCCTCAGCTCAGACAGGCATTGGGAAAAGAGTTCAGCCCATGCTATTCCCCTCCACTCCATTCCAGATGGAATTTGTGATAGATGTTTCCTAAGCAGAATGTAGACTTGTGCCTTATCTTTGATCTGGTAATTTAGCCAATTAAGTTTTCTATGGGACACATAGTAAAGATAATTTGTTGAAATGTAATTGCAAGATCTTGATTTTTCACATAAAGTTTATTTCCAGCATTTACTAAGTACAGTGCAAAAGATGTTTAAGAAAATATTAGAATCACTGAAAAGGTTGAGATGGAAACCTGGCTCCTCAAGATCTAAACAACCAGTCAAAAACATCATTGAAAAATTTACTTAAAATGTTTATTTTGACTTTAAGAATGAGAGAGAAAAGCCTAAAATTTTGAAATTTGCATATATAATTATAAAGCATTTAAGGGGAAATGAAATTATTTTTATAATATAGGCTAACATAACTGAATATAGTCTATACCTTGAACACCTTTTAAAGTCAAAATTGTAATGAATGGATCTTTTTAGCCATTTACTTTGTGTTTGTTACAAAAGACTCTTAATATCAGATTCATCCTAAAACATTTTGTATCATGAAAATTCCATTTAAATTAAAATATAATGTGGATACATCCTATGTTTCATGTAGATATACTAGCTTAAATAGTGAAAATTATTTACACAAGTCAGTGTAAAAAACCTCACTTTTGTTCAAAATACCTGAATATTTTTGGTTGAAGTGCTATTTTTTATTTTTGTTTTTGGGACAAATGCTTTAGTTTCTATTTTCCTTTGTATATATAGACAGGCTTTCTACAAATGAAGAAAACCTCTCTCTACTTTGTGCTGCTCAAAGACATTAAGTAACCCCATTTAAGCCTTAAATGAACTCTAAAAACAAAACTCTGCTTAGCAGTTGTCTAATGATGTCCCCTATACATTGCTTTGGATATATTTTTAGATATAAACTCTTGGCATCACAGACCCCAATATAGATCTATAGGAAAAAGTCATTTAGTCTTAAAGGTTTTCCTATGGAAATAAAGAACTCCCACAGGTTGAATAAGATAAGAATTTGGCCTTTTGCCTAGAAGAAGGAAATTGTCATGGAAGCTCTTTCAGAATACAGTCAGTTATACAAAGCCATAGTACTTCTGCTTGGTTTACTTCTAATTGAAACAACAATAATTCAGAACAGTTATTTACTGCTGTCAGTGTATGTATGTTATTCATGTTTCTTCCTTACAAACGAAAATGTTTCGGGAATTATCCACTTTATATAATACATTCTGAAATGAATGCACTTCCGAAAATACATGTTGAAAAGCAGGAAAATTAAGTGTCTATGTCATCTTTACTAAGAGAATTAGATCATAATCCGTGTGAAAGAATGTTTAGGATTGTTTATCCTTTGTCATTTATATCTCCAATCACAAACAAATACACTTTAAATCAAACAGCTTGTTAACGTTGGTTTTTTCTTCCTTCCTTCCTTTTTTCTGTAAGCTCAAATACAAAAAGTGTGTATTCAAAAGCAAAAGTAAGCAAGTTTTTTGATACTAATATTTGTATTCTTGGCTAAATTTAGATTCCAGTGAATAGTTGTGCATTGTAATTCAGTTTTAATTTATTTTCTATCTACTTTGTTTTAATGTTAAGGAATGACCAAATAGAGCATTGAAGATTATAATACTCAGTGCCCAAGAATAGTAATTAAGAGGCTGCTAATAAAGCTGCTAAAAATTTGATGAGTTGCTGAAGATTTAAGCAAATATTAGGAATTTAGGTAAGTGTTGGGTAAATATTTGGGGATTCTAAACATGCGTTCCCATGATGGGAGAATAACCCTTGGACAGAAAGGATGCTACCCAGTTGTCATCACTGTAGGAAATATTGTAGGGGCAGGGATGGGGGTGGGGGAGTGGGTGGGTGGGGTGACTGGTACAGTATGGTGTGCAGTTTAATGTAGCCCATTTGGTCTTCCTTCCCGTTTAGGATTTTCCCTCTTCTTCAAAGTTTGTGTCAGGATTTCTTCCTCACCATTCAAGTGGAAAGATACATTCCTAACAGCTTGGTTGTCAGGAAAGTAATATTTTCAAAGGTATGGTTCAGTTTCACGGTGAACTTTTTGGAACTCGGGAATGATTTTTTTAACTCCCACCTCCTCCCCCGCCAAATTCAGCAACTGGAAGAAGCCAGGCCCATCAGTAAACTATTCTCCAAACCCTAGTCCAAAGCCAGAGGGATGATGGAGAAGCTGAGCAGCCTTCTAGGGCCAGAATCCGTTTTTGGCCATTGCCCTAAAAAGAGTTCCTTAATTTGAGTTTGGAAGGGGCAGAAAAAATGAGTCACTAGCAGGAGCTACCAGACAGTAGCAACGCTTAGGGGGGGAAAGTTAGACACCCCCCTTCCTCCAACCCCAGTTTTCCAAAGGCTGTACAGGAGAATCCCTCTCTGGCACGGACTCGCTCTCACCTTTTGAGAGGCAAGTTTCTTTTCAAGCATTAGCCACCTGTGTGAGGCGCTCCCCGTGGGAAAGGTGGCGTGGGAGAAGCGAAAGCTCAGTCACAGCGCTCGGGAGCTTTTCTTGGTTGAGGCTGGTGGTCCAAATACCTTCAGAACTCAGAGCTCTTAGGATGCAGAGTCCTCTCTGCTCTCGGATGTCGCCAGGATCGTAGCTCAGCATTCTCAAGACTGGTGTGCTCTGGAGCGGCTGACGCCTGCCCGCTTTGCACGGGGTCCTGCCTGTCCTCGCCCTCCCAGCTCCCCACCCCCAAAGCAGTGCTCCCGCCTTGCTCCGCCCGCACATCCCCCAGCGCGCCTCCGAGGTTTATCAGGTCCTCACACACACGGCCGGCTTCCTTTGGCGCCCGGCGCGAGTGACCCGGCCGGACCCGCCGCTGCCTTGGAGCCCCATTCACGTCCCCTCCTCCCGCTCCCCGCCACCGCGCCTCCCGCCTCTGCGCCCCCGCGCTGCGGCGCCCACCGCGTTTCAGGTTTAATCCCCGGTTGGACCTGCTGTTCTGCTCATCCCCACGCTCAGCCTCTCAGTAAGCCCCGAGAAGTGGAATCTGCACACCGCAACTCTCGGTGGCTGGAGCCGGCGGACTGGGCATGCTCAGAAGCCAGGGCTGGCTTTGGTCTCAAGTAGGAAGCTTTTGCACTCGGGAGGCAGCGACGACTTTGGGGAAAGTTGATCGGAGAGGGGAGGAAGCCCCAAGACGCGGAGCAGCGGCAGGAAGGAGCCCCCGGCAGCCCGGAGGAGCATGGGCACCCTGCGGGATTTACAGTACGCGCTCCAGGAGAAGATCGAGGAGCTGAGGCAGCGGGATGCTCTCATCGACGAGCTGGAGCTGGAGTTGGATCAGAAGGACGAACTGATCCAGAAGCTGCAGAACGAACTGGACAAGTACCGCTCGGTGATCCGACCGGCCACCCAGCAGGCGCAGAAGCAGAGCGCGAGCACCTTGCAGGGCGAGCCGCGCACCAAGCGGCAGGCGATCTCCGCCGAGCCCACCGCTTTCGACATCCAGGATCTCAGCCATGTGACCCTGCCCTTCTACCCCAAGAGCCCACAGTAAGCGGGGGTTACGCGCCGGGTCCGTGTGGCACCCTGGCGGTGGGGAGCTGCGGGTCTCTGTGTTGTCTGTCGGCCCCCGCCCCTCCCGCTTGCCATGTCTGTCCTCATCCTCAGGAATGTTTCATTTTAACGGGCACTTCTTACGGGGCTGTGCACGTTTCGCAGAGCCAGACTCACGGCACATACGTTGCCTTCGTGTCTTTGTCAGATGTCAAGGTATTATTTTTAAATACACATATACATTTATATATGCCGCCTAGTGTACGTAGAGTTTGAACGCGCCCCAGGTGTGTGTCCGACCGTGCGTGTGAGTGTGACGGGAGAAATTAAAAGCCCCGTCTCCCAAAAGCCCTGGCAAACCATCCCAGCCGGAAAATCCTAAATGCAGGCTCATCAGACTTGAAGTGAAATACGTCTGATAGCTCCCTTACTTTCTATGCTTTTGTGGCTCTCGCGGATTTCTCTACCTGCTGGCGCTTCACGCTGGTACCTTTCAAACCTGAGGTTCTGTCATTATCAAAGTGTAAAAAATAAGCAAATATCCATATAAAAGGGAAGTATTTTTTGATTTCTTGAGTTGGATGACATTTACAATCCATAAGTGGAAGACTAGTCTGTTGAATTTTTAAAAATATTTTTTCGTAACATCTGAGGGAGAAGATTGCTTATTTTCCTTCAGGAATTTGCATAACGGTACTAATGGAGCAGTTCCAGCACCCAAGAGGGTCGCATGTTTCCAGGGTCAAATACAGAGAAGTACACTTACCTTATTTACAACGTGGACACATTGTTTGCCTTACTCCTGGCTTCTAATGCAACCACTCTGGTATTGTTCTAGCATTTTAGAGAACTGTGTAGTTCTGATATCAGTGGGCTTCAGAACTTGGTTTGGGGAAAAAATTGAATGAAACTTGTTATACAGCACTCAACTCAGAATCCATATGGAGAGTAAAGAAGCAGACATAGGAGGTTAACATAGAATGAGGGAGAGCATACAAATGAATGGCATTTTTAATTAGTAGATAATGACATAATTGATAAAACCGAGGATTTTGCTACTCTTAACTACATCACATTGTCTGGGTGACACGTGTTACATAATAATACAAAGTCTCTTGAAACCCTTTGCTTCATAAAGACAAGGAATTAATATAAAGAGAAAAAGTAAATACTTGATTACCTCTATTTATATTTATTGGATTTTTGGGGGGAGAGATCAGGAGCATGCACTCATTATACTTTTAAAAACTTAGAGTTATACCTATACATAGTGATTCTCATGGAACATTTGCTGTTCCTCATGCAAGTGTAGCTTAAGGAGGAGTTTGTATTCTGTGAGGGAGTGGAGAAGAGACAATAAGGATAAACATACCTGAGATTCTGACCTTACCAAGTTGCCCTAATAGTTCAGCAGACTTAGATTTGCCTTAGAAACCTGAGTGATCTGAATCGACTTCAACTTTCTCTGGTAAATTAATTTGCAGTCCTGACATGCTTGCCTGTTTTAGCTAACAAGATACATGACCATCTCTCCTGGGCCAGGTTTTGCATAATGAAAAAATAACTCGAAGACAGCTCCCTGCATCTTTAAGCATTCCATAAGATTTCATTTTAGTATCTGCAGGACTTTGGAGTAACAGAGCAAACTCTGCTGTTATGAAAAGACCATTTTAATAGGGTTTATAATGAAGCATGACCAAGTCGGCTGATAACTCCAGTTAAACGTTCTATCAGAGAAGATCTAAAGGAATCTAGGCAGTAGGGAATGAACTGGACAATGTGGTAAGTTTTAGAAACCTCTCAGTGTTTGACACGTAGAATAACTAGATTAAAAAGAAAAGTCCATGGTGGAAAATGAAATTAGTGTGGCAAATAATTTACAACATCCATTATAATAAACATTTTATTCATTGAACAATGTTGTATGTCTTCATATTTATTTAATAACCTGTGTTTTAAAGAACTCAGCTATTAAGGTATTGCCATGATGGATTTTGTGATTCTGAAGGATTTTATTGAAGAAAATGATAGAATGTCTTCTAAGCTTAAATATTTTTGGAAAAACATCTGTTCTTTTTTCACACTTACATAAAGAAAACTAGAATAAAATTGGCTTGAGTAGTAGAATGTGTACCTTTCTTAGGGGAAAAAGAATTATATTGTATGCAAAATGATTATATATTAGGTCATTTTAATGGCTGTACAAGATAGCTCCACAAAGAATTAAGAAAACTTGCCAAACCAAAGAAGACCTGTTTGCATTTCAGTTTATTTCACCATGAATAATTTGAGTACACAGACTTATTGGCAACAAGTGTTTATGTTTTTATATTCCATCTTTTCTGCAACTTAAATTTAGCCATCTTTCTTAAACTTACGCATAGATTATTATGAGTTCAAGTTAAAACAAAACCAACTAAATAGACTAAAATTAATTTCAAGTTCACATTCATGTTAGTTTTGATACTGTTTTTTTTTAAATATAGGTAACTGCGCAGCTAATGTTCTGTTCAATTATCTGATGCATGCAAATATGTTTGTCTAGTTTTTGCTTACTGAGGTTACTTCTGAAGATTATAATTTTTTTAAAAAATTCTATTTTCTTAGTGATTTTTGATCATTTAAAAACAGTGTAAAATGTAAACTAACTCAAAACTTTAATCATCTTAACATTTTTGGTTTGGAATTTTCTCTTGAAGGTGGGAATTGGAGGGAAGCCTCTGTCAAATTCCAGCACAGAACGAGGGCACCTTGCTACACCTGTGAGGTGGGAGGAGTGTTTTTGTTGGTCTCTTTCACAATCTGTATAGATACAGTCCTTAAGCCCTTCTTATGTTATGAAAGGGAAGCAAAGAACTGATGTAGCAAATTGGAATCTGTTTTCCACTGCTACCAAATAACTACTTGAGAACGTAAAACTACTAGACTGTATATTTTGAAAGAAATTGAGCAAATTCTAAAAAATTAAAAAAGAAAAAAAAAAGCCCAAGGATCCATTATATAAAATCAGATTGCCTGTTGATTGTGTATATAGAATGGGTCTTACGGACTTTCAAAGTAATTTTATTTCATAGCATTTTATTCCTGAAAATTGATTCTGTAATAGGTTAGAACATCCAGTTTCTGATATTTTGATCTAAACCCTTTACCTATTGAAAATATTCCCAAATCTTTTTCATTTTGCTGTCACAGGGTTCTATGTCATTTTGGTTGCGCTATACGGATTTAAATTCCTAGAAGTTGTTAGTGTCTCTGTATTTATGTTAAGCTATTGCTTTTCACTCCAGAAGTAGCTGAATTTCAGAGAATTACATGTTCTCTTCTTTTTTACTTTTTGATTGTGAAGTACTTTAGAAGAGTTGAAGATAAAAAGAAACATATTTTCTCATTTTTAATGAGGCATTTTATAAAGATCTTATATGATCTTTTCAACCTTGACACTAATATAGCTCAAGAGAAATCCAATCTTCCTAAAGGCTGTATGTTAAATTCTGTAGGAATTTGAGAGAATTCTGGAATTCTAGTGTAATCAGAAATGGCATGCTATTAAACCATGAATTTCTTCAAAGGTAGAAATTAAATATTCCAAATGTGCCCTATAGCTCAGTTCAACACTTTTATGGGACGTCTGCCATGTGTAAAATATTGTAAGGCATTAGAGGTGAGAGATACATAGGTCCTACCATTAAGGAGTTAATAAGAGGTTAACAGTGCTACACAAGTAAATAGTCTAGAAAGTAGAGTAAGGTAAATCACAGAGGAGATAACTAAGACAGTTGGCAAAATGTAATCAAGCCCATTTAATTTTATGGTATCAGAAATTCTTGTGGATGTGGAAGTATTTAAGATTTGAAGGATGGCCACGATTTAGTTGAATGGAAATGAGACGAAACAGGGAGGGGTGTGGGGAAGATAGATTAGCAAAGAGATAAGACAGAAAAAGTAAACAGGGCACATCTGGGGATTGGCAGCAACTAGTGGCTGTACTAGAGTACTGTAGAAGGAATTGAGGAAAAGCAAGTTTAGGCCAGTGAGAGTGAGGATCTTAGTTTATATGATTTTATAAAGTAGGTGAGAGGGCATTCTGCTTATTCTGCTTTTTAGAATAATCAAGAATTATTTATGTGGATATGTTTTACACTGAGGACTAATTATTATCCACTAGTAAAATTCTGAATCTCAGCATTGTCAGTTTAGCCCTCTAACACCCACCAGCACAGTCCTGATAGTAGTCATAACTATACTAACTAGATAAGAGTATTTAATTTAATCAAGCCACAAATGATTAAAACTCTTAAAGAAACCAAGTTGCTTTTTCCACTCACTTCAAAATGTTCCCTTGAAAACAATCTAATTTTATGCCATAGACTAGCACTGCAGATCCTCACATACCTAAGTAAACTGGACATAGATGAGAATTGAACCTGAAGTTGGTTTTTGTAATTCATCTTTCCTGTGTTTTTTTTTTTTTTTGTGGAGGAGTTAAATTCTGACCTAACGTTATTCTAATAGAGTTTCCAATTTAAGTTTGATCATTAATTTGACATTACACTCTATGCAGTAAAATTAAAGTCGTGGAAGCCTTTATAAAAATGTGTAAGACCAGGTTGCTAAAACCCTGTTAGGGTGTTTGGAAGCATAGTCAAGTTGCGTGCCCCCACAATGGGGCTTATAATGACAATACTGACAAGCCCTTAAATTTAATAGCTCTGGAGACTGCCTGAGAATATAAATGACCAGCTTCCTTGCTCTACTGGGCCACATTTCCAAGCTCCTGCTACTTGTTATTTTGCTAGAGAGTTCAGTTTGGATTCCTAATGCGAAAGAGTACAGGAACGCAGATGATGTTTCCGTTGTTGCTGTTTGCAGGTTATAAGGCATATGGACACATTTTTTTTTTTCTTCTGCCTAGCAATGGAGGGTCTCCATGGTATCCTAGCAACCAAAGAACACCAGGCTGCTGTTCTTTCTGCCATCTCCGCTATAGGTACTGCTGCCCATCCCAAGGAACTGGGCCTATTGCTAGCATTCCAGACCCCCTGACTTGAACCTTCCGTGCTCAGAGAACGCAAGACGATGTAATAAATAAGCACATGCTGAAAGCAGCATTTACCAGTATGCTCAACAGCTTATTATGCAGTCACATCTGTGGCATTTTGAATCCTAATCTGAATTGTTGAGCTGGTGCTGTTTGCCACCCCTTCCCTGACAGACCTTCCTCACACCCAGCCTTCTGCCACTGGTTCTCCTTCCCTCTCACCATCTTCTATAATGACTGCTGTCCTCGGCATCTCCTCAAAATTTATTTTCTGAGAAGTTAAGTATGCGCAGCCTGTTTGAACTCTCTAAGTATAATTTTGTTTGTAAGAGCGGAGGAATGTTCTCCTTCCAAAACTGTCATGTAAATATAAACAATAGCACCAAAACTGTAGCTACACAAAACAGATGTTTTAACACGAGGTGGGACAAATAGCACACTCTCAAAAGTCTCTTATTTCTGAGTGGGTTTTATTGTTATAGTTATTAATAGGAAAAAAGCAGGAGAGTAGAGTGGGAAGAAGAGATGTGTTTGGGGGAAGACAAGAAAGAGCAAAGCAAGATGAATTTTGTTAAAGCTCTGCCATATTTGTAAGGAAGTTGGAAAGGTGTAGTAGACTTTGTGGGTGAATAAATAGATGATAAGACTGGAACAGAATTTGCAAGTAAGATGGTACTTTGTGGATAAGGCAGTCATAGAGAGGAGACACCCAAAGTAGAGTATGGAAAGGGTTGCCTTATCATGGAGCCGTACTGAAGATGTTTCCCTTTAGACCAATGCTTGTTTTGAGTGCTTCATTTTGTCACTTTGAGAAATCCCTTAATCTGAAATCTTTGTGCAGTCCACAGTGCAGAGGAAAAGGAATGAGGGCAGCAGGTTAGCATATCACTGTTTCTGAATTAATGTGTCAAGAAATGCACTGCCCTTCATTATAAGAGTGGCTAACATTTGTGGAGCACTCACTCTGTACTAGGTGCTGCTCCTGTGCTTTACATGATTCATTTGTTTTAACACTCAGCACTGGGAGAAAGATTCTGGATTATCCCCATTTCACAGCATGAGAAACAGAACTCGGAGGCTCAGAAAAGCTAAGCAACTTGCCTGAGGCCACACACTTAGTAAAAGGCTGAACTTGAATTTGACCTCAAGAGCCTTTCTCCAGCTGTCCTGCTTCCCAAAAGAGTGTGGGGATTACGTAGTTGCGGGAAAACCTAATAAATAACATATACGCTGCTCTCAGGGGAGTATCTGTTCACCAATAATTAAACAGGAAGCAGTACTTTGGGAAAAGTGGAAGAAATAAGATAGGACAGTGGTTCCCAAACTTTGCTGTACATTAGAATCACTTGGGAAACTTTAAAAGGATCCAGTGCCTACGTTTTACCCCCAACCAATTAAAATCATAATGTTTGGGAGTAGAAGCTAGGTTTCAGCATTTTAAAATGATTCTCTGGGTAACTCCAATGTGCAGCAAAATTAGGGCATCACTCTGTTAGGAAGATGACAGGGTGTGTATGTATGTGTGTGTCTGTGTGTATGTTTGTATGTGATATTAAACAAAAGACCAGGATAAATTTTCATCTAAAGAGTTAAATGTCTCTATTGGCTAAAACCTTTAAGCACTAGGGGCTTGCAAAAGCAGTAATGACTTTTGACCAAATTTAAGGTGTATACTATTTAGTTAATGTTTTATTGTTTATTTTCCCAAATAAGTAATCATTACTCTACCTAGCCCGTTACTTCTCAACCCTAGCTGTATATTATAATCACCTAGGGAGCTTTAAAAAATGTCTTTGCTGGGGTACCACCTCAGAAGCCTCCGAGTTAATTTCTCTGGGGTGGACCTGAGGTATAGCTGTATTATTTTAGCTTCCAAGGTGATTCTAATATGCATTCAGGGATGAGAACCTCTAGGATCACCTATTAAATGGTGGTGGTTACAGATTACTTAAATTCCATTCTCTGGGGAAGCACCTTTCTTGTTTTCTTGTGTCCAACCCAAACCCCATTCTTGCAGTGGAGCATGGCAGCTTCAGCTCCCCAATTCTCATAAGCATCTGGACCTGTCAGTGTCACTGTGATCTCTGGGGTGGACCTGGGATACACAATGTGGCTGCAGCTCTGTTAAATGGGTAAGTATGTTTCCCCTTGCCTGCCAGCTATGAGTCCTGGCTGCTGTCCAAATGTGACACACGTTAGGATCAGCCATCACCCCAAGTTTGTTTTCTATTCTCACTGAGGGCAGCTGCCTCATTAGCCGGTAAGACTGTTTCCTTGGGTCCCAGCTACTGCTATACAGTGTTAAGTTAATGAAGGTGAAACAATGATGAGTGCCTCTTGGAAGAGTAGTACTGGGCTTGTAGCGCCTCTCCTTCTGGTATGTGATGTCTCTGCAGCCAGCTACAGTTTTTTTTCCCTACAGATATTTTATCCTTTTAAGGCAAACAGCCTGAGCTCAGGCTGAGGAGTACTTTCCAAGGCTTCAGGGAAAGCAGAGCTAACATATCAACCTCTCAGCCCCCTTTCCAGGCTGTTGGGTTTAGGTGGACAGATCTGAGCATTGCTGGCAGGTGAGAGGTCTGAGAGGATACCTGCAATAAGAGATCTTGGTGTGTCCCTCAGGAAGACTCCTGGGGGAGATGAGAATTCCTAAACCCTGTGGTCAGATCTCACTGCTGTCCCTATTGCCAGCTCTTTGTGTCACTTTCTTGCCCTCTTTCCCCTTATATCACTGTTAAAAACTCCCCAAGCTCTTCCTAATGCTCTCTGATAGGAGCCTATTTACATTTGTAATTTAATCATTATCTTCTCAGGTGAAGATCACCCAATATAGCACTTTATATAAGCAATGAAAATAGCTAATATAGTTGCAAATACTTTTTTGGTAAAAATGATCTTAGAATCAGAGTCAGTGAGGAGCTTTCTGGTCTCTTTCCCTCTCCTTCTAAAATACGAAAATGTATTCCACTGACAGCATGTTAAAGCAGAGTAGATATAATAAGGCTGCCCAGAGGACTGGGGACATTAATTATTCAGGGAAGTTAATTATAAGTAAAGTAAACACTTTCATTATGAATACAGCTTCGTGTAGTGCGTTTAGTTGTTGGACCTAAATGGGAGGGATAAGAGGAATTAGCAACAATACAGAACATGACCAAAAGCATGTGTTCACTTATTATGGCTTAGCAGTCAGAAGCAGAATGATGGGGAAGAGCTGGTGGTAGAATACTGGGAACATGCCTGGGTCTCTGGATTCTTTCATTCTAAGATATGAAAGGATGGGCGTTAGTATAGAAAAAGAAATTAGTGACAATTTAGTGCCAACATAACACTACTTTCACCTGCGTCAAAAATTCAATAATGTTAATTACTTTTGCCTGTCTACAGATCATAAATGCAAATTAAACTTCATCAGATGGCTTTAAGATGGATGTAATTGTATTAACTTCTATATAAAGGTGAGATCACTTAGGCCCAGCCAAAGCATAAATAAATAGCTTAAATTATTTTTATGGGATTATAATATATGTCAACAGCAGATCTCCTGATGTTATTGACTGTCTAATGTTTAGTTTCATTTTCCCACTTCTAGACCATACCTGCTCTTAAGAAGTAGCATTATACTTCTTTGAACATGAAGTAATTATAGTATCAGCCAGTCAGTTTAATTCGGTTAATTGTATTCAATGTCAGTGATGACAAATATGCTCTAGTTAAGCAAAATACTTGTGCTATTTCTGAAACAATTGTATTATGGTAATATCAAGCTTTCACCAGATCTAGGCCAAGGAATAATGAGATAATGTGCGGGAAAAACATCTTTTCTGAATATATTGTACATCATCTTAATGGTCCAGTTTTATCAATAAATTATGGTTTTGACAGTGCTTCTAAGTCTGGAATGCAAGGAAAGAAAAAAGAATTGTCATGACAAAAAAAGAAAAATGGGAATTCTGAGTTTTGCCTCTCTGGACTTATTGTTACAGATGAACTGGAGGGTGGGTTGGTCATTTGCTACTACACCTGCAGGTGGCTGGCAAACATGCTGTAAAAGGAAGCATAACTCCATACTTCCATCTTCATAATACACACATTGCCTAAGTCATTGGAGACTGAGCAACACATTTTGTATTATAGTAAGTCAGAGAAGATGACCTTAGATTAGACCTGTGCTGGTTTGACAGGGTGTCACCATATCCTTCACAAAGGAATATTAAACATCTGAAAGTGACAGGTACCCTTTTGCCAAGCCTGTGATGGCAAGCCATTATGTCACTGGGTGGAGAGAAATATAAGAAACTATGCTTTAGAATGCACACTGCATGCACTATCAGGGTATGGAACTTTATATGAGCAATGGTCTTCATTCTAGGTAATTGCTACTCTCTTATTATGGAACTCTCTGAGGATACCAAAGCTTAGAAAAAGCCCAAAGACACTTACATGAGTAAGAGTAGTGTTTTTGGCTGGAAGATCCATTCAGTGAGTTCCTTTTTATTTTGACCAAATGTATTTTACTTAATAGAACTTTTTCAGTTTTGAATTGTTAGAGGAAAATATTTGCCCCCCATAGCATATAGTATAGTGCAAAATGAAAGAATAGTTCAAAGTTTCTAGTCATTCATTTAATAGCAAGCTTGATATAATAAAAATGTACTGCTGAACTCCATTATACATTTGTGTGAGCAATTCTTCTTGTTATAGATCTGAAAAGCTTTAGAAATAATGTGAAAGAAACTATGCTATGACTTTTTCTTAAATAGCTTTAACCTTGGTGAGGAAATAGTCGTTTTTCTTTACTTAAAATTTCACTTCAGATTTTTTGTTCTTCATAAAAGGAAAATATGACATGAAAAATTATAACCTGTTTGATTCTGCCTCCCAGATGTTTTTAGCATTACTTAATATGGAGACCTATACTCTGTTGTTGGAAAAAAAAAAGAAACAAACAATAAATAATTCCTTGTTTATGTAGTACTGAATGCCATAGAACTAAATGGATGTTACTTTGAAGCAGTCCTAATGGAAGGGAATGACAAATAAATAAAATAACAAGCTCACTGTGAATGGATTATCTTTTATTAACTTTTGATACCTTTTTACATACTTTATGAATTTATCTAGCCTTTGCCTTTTTGTTGCTTTGCTTAAAACATTAATATATTTGTTTTCCTATCCTTTTGACTTTTGGTGGGAAATGCCTATCCTAAAGAAAGTGTTTTCTTTTTGATAGATAACAGCTAAAAGAGTATAATCCATGCCCTTCCCCATAACAATAAGTAAAGAAAAAACTTCCAGAAATGGAGAATCTAGGCATTTAGAAGCATTTCATATATATATATATATATATGTATATACACACACATACATATGCACACATATATATATTTGTATTTGGATATCTGTTTACATGTTTATGAATAATTGTAAGAAATAATTTCAAAAAATTCTGATTTTTGGAGAGTATCCTATTATTTCCATCAAAAGTTACATTCCATTTATAATATCATGATTATTTTAAACAGCTTCTATACCCTCAGAAATGAAGAGATCAAAATAACCAATATTGAAATATTTTAGTGACTATCAAATTTGGTGTGCAGACAAGTGAATCAAGTTGAACAAACACATTGCTAACAGCTTCACCCTAAACTATAAAACAAAAACACTGCTCATCACAGAGGAGGCTACTCTTCCCGGGTGACCCTTTCTCTTCTGTGGTTTGTTTTGACTTTTGGTGCTACCACTGAAGTCCTGTACCATGTAAATAATCTATCATAATAGAGCAGTGCTCCATCTTCTGGATTCCTAAGGGTTACTGTCGGTGTGATGGATGGAAAATGACTCAAGTATCCATTTATTTGTCTTTTCAAGAGTGGGATTCTTTGCTAGACTGACTCAGAGGTTATTAAATAATATCTAGGGGAGCCCTTGCTAGTGAGTTTTTAAATCAACTATGACAGGATTTTCCCCCTTATTCTTGACTCCCATTAGTAGATTTCAACACTTCTTTTTGTAGTTCAATCCATTGCTTTATCATCAGGAAGGGGAACAGCATAATAATAACTTCTCTTGCTCAAATTTGTCTCACCTTTTTTTTTTGCCCCCTGGACATAGAAGCAATTTCTCTCTTCTCCACAGAAATCCTTTATAAAGTTAAGGCAGTAGTTGTTACTTTTTAGCCTTGTCTTTACTGATAAACTATTGATGGTGACGATGATAATTACTAAAAATATTCATCTTACTATATATGCCATCTCACTTAATTCTCACAGCAATCTGATAAAGTGGGTACTGTTACCATCCTAGTTTTTTTTTCAAATGGAGAAAATGAGGCACAGAGAAGTTAAACAACTTGCCCAACGTAAAGCAATGGGCTGAAAAACTCAAATGCAGGTTTGTGTGACTCCAGAGCTCAGCTAACTGTCCATATGCTATATTGTTTAGCTATTTGTTCTAACAACTCATTTTTTAGTGGATGTCCCTTGTGCCATTTTGATCCTTTTATACAGTTATTTGGTCATTTTTTTAATATACCCTATACCCACTTACCCATGATGGTCATGGGTGCATTCTCTTGTAGAGACTGGTACACCTTAGTATTGTGATGGTTCTTAACAATAATACTGTATTGCTGTTATATTCAATTTTTTATCAAATATAACTATACATATTTAAAGCATTTTTTACTGTTTCATACTTAGAAAGTTCTCCCCATCTTGTATTTATGCTTTTTTTGGTTTAACATTTATAAGTAGCCTATGCTTGTCCCTATTGAATCAAATTTCTATTTTGAAGGAAAATTCCCTCAATTTGCCAATGATTCATTTACTTACTTATTCCCGCCCTCCCCAGGATTGATGCCTTCAATTGAGTATTTTTAGAAAGTTTATCAAATACTTTCTGGTTCTTTATTCTGGTAATTAATAAAAGTTTCTATAGATTGGTTTTTGGTTGTTTGTTTGTTTTCTCAGTCATTTCCCAAATATTTATTAAGGAACTACTATAGGGTAGGACTATACTAGATATATCTTCTTCTCACTCACAAATCATTTAATACCTGAAATTGGTGACTATAGAGTATGAGATAAAAAAGATGCTGCCTTATTTCTTCCAACATAGATTGGGCCCAGCATACTTGGGCTGGAATCATGTTTCCAATTCTCAGTGTTTGACTTTGTAATGCTGTATAATTTTCCTTCATCATATCCATCAAAGTTTGAACTTCTATATTTTAGTCATTATTTGATTAACATTTACTTCCCCTAAAAGATGTAAGTTCCATGAAAACAAGGCCAATGTCTCTGTTGCTCCATGTTATATCCTTGGAGCCAGAACAGGGCTGGCATACAGCAGATGCTTAATAATTCTTTGTCAAATGAAGGACAAGATGAAGGCTCTTCCTGTTTCTAGCCCTGGGGCACTTCATCTTTTAAATTTAAAACTTGGAAAATTGGAAACCTATGTCACTGAGCTCAGTAGAGCTTTCAGGCATGTTTGGTTTGGCCAGAAAAGTGTTTTATAAACTTTCGAATTTGAATGCTTTGGCATGGATCGCCTGTGCCCCACAAGTTTATCCAGCCCCTGCCTCTCCATGCTGTTTTTATCTAGCCCATGCCCCTTGTTTATATTATTTTCCTGGCCTCTGAACACACTGCAGTTTTTTACCTCTGGGATTATAAAGTCTTGAAAAGTCTCTAATAGTTTGAAAAATCTGTGATTGTAATGTGTCTTTCCAAGGAAGCATACTTGTCCTCCAACTCTAATAAATGTCTAGTGAAGTCTCAAGCTCTGCAACATAAAACCTCATAAATTGCTTAACCTTGAAAAGTAGATGGGTTGATTGCTAAGAAATAAAGGCGTGGGATTAGAGGAAATAGTTACAGGAGAATCTTTTCTTAATTCTTAATTTCTTTCACAGACACAACCACAACTTTCACTAACAGAATACTTTTCAGGTTTAGAATAATAGTTTATTAATTCTGATTACCCAAAAATTCTCATAGATCTTAATATTGTGAAATGATAGAGACCATTAAACTCATGGTGAAATACTTTTTAATTAGGTGTTTGCCTCAACATTAGTCAAAATATAAACAGGAAATATTTAAAAGCTGATTTCGTTTGCATATTGTCTCTTAGCTCTTCAGGATGGAAGCTTCCTGTAAATAACTTTTTTATCTCATCTGATCCTATGGTTTTATGAGTGCCTGAGGTTATTCTTTTAGAAGGCCTATGTACCAATGCAACTGTAGATTTTGTATATGGTAAGAGTGAGGTTTGATAATAACTTATATTCATTGGCTAGAAAAATGAATATGTGTATGATTTTATTTGTGCCTCACAAAATCTGAGTGATCATCACCATTGTACAGATGAGAAAATTAAGGACCAAAGAGGTGAGGTAATATAAACCAAATCCAGTAGTTCTTAAGTGACAGAACTGTAAATCCAATAGGTCATCAGACTCAGTTCAACCCCCTTTCCTCACACTTTATGACGTTAATGCATTCATGAGCTTTCCTTAAGAGTCCACTGAGTCCTGTGGTGCAGCAGTGCATTTATGGAAATTTCAGGCAAGTGTACTCAGAACACAGCTTATACAGTGCATAAGTACATGGGCTCTAATTTAATTGCTACTTTACCATTAACTAGGTATGTAGCATTGAGTCTGTCTGCGCTTCCATTTCCTCATTATAAATAAGGATTATAACATATACCATTATTAGAAATAATGTTTTTATGTTCCCTCAGCACAGAGCTTAAAACATAATATGGGCTCAATAAATGGTTGCTGTTGAGGTTATACTAGTATCTTTTTTATTGATTCGTTAAACCAATTTTTCTATTATTAAAGTGCTATGAACATCTCTAAACTGAGAAGCATGAGATGGAAAGACAGGTTCAGTAATGACAAGGTCCTGGAAGAGGGCCCAGTACAACCCAGCCTGGCTTTGCTGGGTATGACTCAGAGGAAGACTGAGTGACAGCAAGAATCCTACGTGACTTCTGTGTGGGCTAACTGTAGGCAAGAAAGGTTGAACATAGGCAAACTTGAATTTCCATAATGTAATTTATTTGAATGAGCAGTCATAGGCCTACAGAGAAGTCAAGGATGGATTGGCTAAGTTTGAAATGAGTGCCATGTAGTTAAATTATGTTACAAAAAATTGTAGTGAAAATAGTTGTAGTATCTCAAGGGCAGGCTGCACTCTAAAGACAGGAGGATTGTATAGTGATCATTCTGTGCAGATGCATTTATGTGAAATTGTAGTAATATTGTTCTTGGCATTCATTTTAACACATAGGGCCATTGTAAATGTAAACTATGATATTGCTGCTCTGGAGTAGTTTTAAAGACCCAATGCTTTAATTATTTGATTTCAATCCATCAGAAGTATTTGGAGCTAAGTGGCTTTTCTGTTTCCTGAAATGTTTGCATAGAAGTTGTTCAGTGATAATGGATTTCTATTTGAAAACCATTCATTCCCAACTTGAATATTTGCTGTCCAGACTGAGAGGCTATCAGATGCAGAACATAATCTTAGCCTATAAATGCTTTCTGTTAATGACCTTGGTACTGTATCTCAAGATATCTTTTCAAAAACAATATGATTGTAGATAAAAGCTGTGATAACAGCCCTGTTAGCCTGTGGAGGAATACACTAATGCTGTTGGACAAATTCTTGACAGTCATGATGAGCTGATAATGGAAAGCTTTGGAATAAAAATACAAATACTAGTTTATTTTGAAATACGTAATGCAAGAAAGATTATTTTTAACAGTTTTATTGAGGTATAATTTACATACCACAAAATTCACCCACTATACATGTACAGTAAAAGGATTTTTAGTGAATTTATAGAATTGTGCAACTATCACTACAATCCAATTTTAGAACATTTCCAGACCCCTCCAAATTACCTGGGGCCCACTTACAGTCAATCCTTGCTCCACCCCCAGCCAGAGATAACCCTTGATCTGCTTTCTTTCTTTAGAAATTGCCTTTTTTGCACATTTCATATAAACAGGCTTCTTATTTTACAAACATCAATTTACTTGAATGGCTATGTGACATCAATTTATGGTTTATTCAGTGAAATTTAGAATGTTAAGGTTGTATTTAGACCCAAGGCATTTGTTGCTACATTAAACATTAAATCCCATTAGTGTCAGAAAAGTTCAATTGGCCCACTTTTGTTGGTTTTCAAGTAATGGAAAATTTAGTTTTGTACCTAGATCTGGTATATTAGTGTGGTAATGACCTGATTAACAGTAACAACAATAATAGTGGCAGTTTGTCATTTATAGAATACTTACTGTATTAGGCATTCTACAAGAGGATTAAAATGAATTTTCCCCTAATCTTCGTAAGAATCTAAAAGATAGCATTTGCTCCATTATAGAGACAACAAAAGTAAAGCAAACTTAGAGAAGTTAAGTAATTTGCCCAAGACACTCGGCGCGGCTGCATCCAAAGCCTATGCCTTTGGCTGCTATACTAAGAGTTGTTTGTCTTGATGTACTGTGGTAAGCAAACCATAGGGCTTATTATACCTTTCTACAACTTTCCAGTTGTTTTCGTTTTCTCAGCACTAAGATACATCCCTGACGTTACCCCCCACCTTGCCTTTTTGGCTTCCTGTGCATCTTCTGCCATGGAGTGTTAAGAGAGAGAGTCCACGAGATAAAGATGAGCTCCAACCCGTGAGGTGAATATAGAATTGATCAGGGAGCTGTTTGTGAAATGACTGAGGGAAGGACAGAGAAGAGATTTGAATCATGAAATAAAGGAATAGACAAGTGTACATGAGAGAAATGTAAGACAAAAGAACTTTACAAGGTCTGAGAGAAAGGGAGAAATTTCAATTCTTTAGATGTGCCTGAGGTGGTGATTTCATGAAGCAAGTGGAGGTTTCAATTAAAACTCTCTTCAGGGTAGAAACCATTTTTAAAGGAAGAATGCTAATGGGTTCTTGTGGCAATGGGGCTGAAGCAGTTGAAAAAGACTCACTGGCCTCCAATGCAGGTGGTCCCAACTCCAGTGGGACGTAACTCTGACTTAGGTGGCTGCAGCTGACTCCACTTTGTCTCACTACAGATCCTGGCTTGCCACCTGGCTGGCTGTATTCCCCAGAAGCCTTTGCTCTGATGCCAGTCAATCCTGCCTGGTGCAAAGGCTTCTGGGTTACTAGCCAGCTGGGGATGCTGCCAAATCTGTTGCTTATTCAGGAGTAAAATGAGGTGGCATTGTTAGCTTTCTTTCTTATTGTGCAGGTACCAGGAATGAAGTTTCAGTTTGAGAGAATAAAGAATAATCTTACTTTGAAGATTCACTGGGGATTGATAAAAGGGATTTCAGAGACAATAAACTACTACATGTGTTTGCAGTATGCTGCAGATTCAAGCTCCAGTTACACAAGTGGTTGGAAAACTTAAATTTCATTGACCAAATTTGGATTTTCATATTAAAATAAGAAATAGTGAGCAAAAGTGAGTGATGTTTATATGTGGTCACCAATTTTTATAAATATATAGGTACAAGGCAATTAGGAATTCAAAATATTAGAGGTATACATATATGCACACTTATACAAAGAATTCTGAACAGTTTCATAAAAATGCATGCAATGCAACAAAATTTTCAAAAACACACCATAAATTATTTTGCAGGTTGATACTGTTGTTTCTATGTGTTTTGTTTATTTGCAGAATGCAGTATGTAGGCAGAACATAACAGATAGATACAGAGACCATGTGGTTCTCAAAGTATGGGCCCTGGACTGGCAGCATTAGCATCTCCTGGGAACTTGTTAGAAATGCAGATTCTCAGATAACCTTCCAAATTCCTTGAATCAGAAACTCTGGGATAGGCCCAGTTATCTGTATTTTAATAACCCCTTTAGCTGATTCTGATTTGCCCCAAAGTTTGAGAACTCCTAGCATAATATAGGATGGAAATTTAGAACTAGATGTAGCAGCCCATGCCACAGACACTGTTGAAGGCAGTTCATCCCACTGCCCAGAACAATGGAGCAGAGACTCATAGTTAAGAGCTGCCTTTGCTTGCACTCTACTATGACTTGGCATGTCCCCTCCTATTCAAGGCCTATCTGCTTTTCACTTCTGGGAGGCCTTCCCTGCCCACACCAGTCAGAAATGCTTTCTCTTTTGGGATACCTACAGGTTTGAATTCCTATAGGTCTAACATTCTTTTAGTACTTAATATTAAGTCATTTGTTACTTATTTTATACATTTATTTTTTGTATATTTATATGAAGATACACACACACACTCAAGTATCACCTCTTCAAAGATACCTCTGAACAGGACTACAGGGCCACTTTCATCCCATACATTCTCTATTGCATTACCCTACGTTGGTTTCTTCATAGTACTTCATTACCTGAAATTATTTATTTATTTGTTTCCTGGTTTGTTGTCTGCCCAGGGAGCTCTGTGGGAGCTCACCTTTGTTGATCCAGGACCCAGGTCCCAGGACAGTGCCTGGCACATGGCAGGGTGCAATGAACATGAATAATATTTGTCTATCCTGATCTAGACTGTAAATTACCAGGGAACAGAGCTTGTGTCTCCACCTTAATTTAGAAATACGTATGTAAATACCCTAGCATAGTATCGAGTGCACAGAAAATACTCCTGTAGTATAATTTTTTTTCTGCTCTTTTCCCTTTCATTGTTCTTGTATTTCTTAGCTTCTAACTGTTCTTTGCACTGAGCCTGTACTTGGGGATAGATGAACATAACAACTGAGATAAGAGTATTAAAGCTTAGTATTAGCAATTAGAAAACAAAATGGAATATATCAGTGTTATCCATGTTTTGATTTTGTACAAATTATTTATTGAATTGGTGTTTGGTTTTGAAAAAGCTACAAAGAAAAGAAATTCTAAAATTTGAAATGCATGCTAAACAATTAAAATCTGTGACATAATATAAGTTTATAATTCTTACCTGAAACTTTTGAATCCCAATGTGCTTCAGAATCCAGATTTTTTTTTCATGTTTTTGAAAGATAGCATGAAAGAATCTCATAGAATAGATTCTGTAATACCCCCTGGGGGTCTCAGGAAGAAATTCATGAGCAAACACATCTGCATTTCTTCAGCAAAACATGTGGATATTTACCTAAATAGGGAAAATAAAGGCTACAGAAAGCCGCCTGGTCAATTCAGGTCAGGTTTTGTGATCAACTAAGTTCTCGGCAAACTTATAAGGCTTTGGTTTTTTTTTTTTTGATTTTGTACTTAAGAGCTTATGGGCCTTACAGACTGTAAGGGGAACTAACATTCACATTTTAGGTTGTTTTCATCTTCAAAAGCTATATTATTAATAGTCCACAATTAACATTTGAGGCACTTGATGCTCAGAGAGATTAAACAACTTGATCAAAGTCACAGTGTTGCATATAAATGAAATCTGAATATGAACCCATATCTGGCTGAATCCACAGCCCTTACTCTTTTCACTACATAGCACTGTCCCTTAAAGTCACGTGTTGAGTTAGGAAAGGCCACAATGGTTGCTAAGTGCACCACCTTCGTTGTGCAATTAGTGAGAAAGAGGTATAGAGAGGTTGTGTACGGTAGCATCACTGCTAAGGGGCACAGCTCGGGACTCAGGTATCTTAATATCTACTTCTGTGCTGTCTCATTTTCCATGCTGACTTCTAGTTTCTAGATGTTTCTAAATTATTGTTTTCGGAAATCACGGTGTTGGAGATGTAAAGGCAGTTTTCTTATACTTTCTGTCTCTTATATCAGCTCCCAAAATGTTTTGGTCAAATTGTTTGGCTCTGTGTGTTTTTGTGATCAAATACCTAAGTGCTGATAATGCACACTTTCCCGGGTTCAGGCCCTGGGCTTTGTTTACTTGGGCGCAGCTACTGTGTGTTGTGACTCCCTGTTTCCTTAGTTGCCTTCAAGAGTAAAATAAGCAATTCCATTTAAAATTAATAGCCCAATCTTATTTTTGCCTTATACACTTGGGAAAACCTTATAGTTAACTGCAATTTCAGTTATTTTCAGCACAATTTCAAGGGAATCCTTTGATAGCAGCCAGCCAATGTGCCCTGCTTTGCTGCATTTAGACAAACTCGTGTATTGGAGCAGTGTGGTACTCAGTACTCAGGGAACTGCATTTTGAATCAAAGCAAATTACCTTGCTGTCTGCTTGAGCACTTTACAGATTCATACACCTTCCCAATAAGCTTTGTAGGTATAAAGTTTTTGTAAATCAAGAGTTTGAAGCATACTAGAGACATTCACTAGACATTCATACTAGAGACATTTAAAGTAGAAACAGAATTCTTCATTTTACGGAAGGCAAATGATTCAGGAAAAGGAAATCGAGGTCTTTTGGCAGACTAGAAGGATCTAGAAAATTTTAGATGTATTGTTTTTACCTTTTTCCAGGGATAATGAGGTTTTTCTTTAATTGTGAGGCTTTTATGATTTGTTTGTGCCTGGATTTATATGCTACCTACTTCCACGAAGGATATGTTTGTGATGTCATTATATAAAAATTAGAAATAGGGAATACGTTATTTTATTTCATAAATTTAGTAGATTTTTTAAAGGCAAATAAAATTAAGGCATAGCAGCTTAAAGAGAGAGAGAATAGGAAGGAAAAGAAAAGAGGAGAAAGGCAAAAGAAGGAAAGATGAGGATTTTAAACAGTTCCAGTGCTTTGTGTAATGAGCTCTTCGTTCCTTATCCCTCATCTCTCTAATCATTGAAAATAGAAATTAACCTTAGACTGCACTTGCTCACAGACTTAAGACTGAACCTGTGCTTACACTGACTAATTTTTAGGTCAGTAGCCCACTCGGCGTTCCAGCTGGCCCCACTCTCACAGAAACGAGTGAGTCAGAAGATCATGGTGGTTTAGTACTTGGGCTCTGGAGTAAGAGAAACATGAGTTCAAATTTAAAGTTTGCCAATGACTGTGTCCTTTACCTCTCTGTGCCTTAGATTTCACATCTGTAAAATGAAAGGCAGCATAGTGTACTGAGTAAGAACATGGTCTGTGAATTAGACCTCAGTTGGAACCTCTGCCAATTAAATGCTGTGTTACTTTAGGCAAGTTGCTTGACATCTCTGTGTCTTAGGACCTCCATCAGTAAAATAGGGATAATAATAGTGTCCATTTCACATCTCTGTCAGGAGAATTAAACAAGATCATATTTGTAAAGCACTTTGAACAGTGCCTAGCAGACAGAAATCACTCAGCAGATGCTAGGCCTCCTCAGCCATTATTCCACTAACCCAGTAGCTCTCAACTGGGAGTGACTTTTGGCAATGTCTGGAGGCATGTTATTTGTCACAATTGAGGGGAGGGTAGATGTGGGATGCTGCTAAATATCCTACAATGCATACAACAGTGCTCACAACAAGAAATTTATCTGTCCCCAATGCCAATAGTGCATTAGTCTATTTGGCAACCTAGTTCCATTAGTTCTAGGGTGCTGCCCCACTCTCTCTACCCTAGTCTGGACTCTCTACCCAGGTTCCATAACTGTCCCGCTGATACTTATAGTGAGTCTTCCCTTGTTGTCAATTCTCAGCCCAGGTGGATCTTCAGCTGCAGCTAGATGCAAGATTGTCTGGTTTCTGTTCTGGTTGGCTCACATCTGCCATGAGTACACACCACGCTGGCTGACCATCTCAGTGATGACTTTCCTGAGGCAAGGATCCTTGTTGGAGGAAAACGTGCAGGCTGCAACCTGAGCCCCTTTTCTTTAATGCACCTTAGGGCTGGTGGTGTCACAGAGTTTGTGGCTATCTGGCAGACTGACTCTCAACCCCACTTCCTTTTACTCTCTCCTTTTGTCTCCTTTCTGTAGGGTTTTGCTCTTTGTTCAAAGTTCTCTTTCTTCCCCTAAGCACAGCAGTGCCCACTCTCCTTCAAAGTAGCTTATCTTTCAGGAACTTTTGATGTAGACCATCCTCTTGGTGGACATAGAACTTGGGTTGAGTACTGCACTCAGCCTTCTGGAAGGTCCACAGGCAGGAAGGGAAAAAGGCCACTGTCTTCTCCCTGAGAACTTTTTATCTCTTAACTCTCAATGTTTTAATTCTCTCTTAGATCCTGGCATGAATCCTGAGAAATGGGTCTTGGACTACCTCCTCTAGATCTCCTCCATCCCAAGTTGTCTGGGAAAAAGACAAATTTCTTTACATGAGAAGTATCATGGGAGGAGCATGGGCTTTGTGATCCCCTGACTTATGTTCAGGTTCTTGCTGTGCCCCTTATTGGTTATGTGGACATGGATGAATTATTGTTAATCTCTCTGACATAAATTTCTTCTTTTGCAAAATATTTCTAATAATACCATCTCAGAGATTGTTAGGAGAGGCAGTGTGCATAGTGGTTATAAACATGGTTCCTAAGGCCCAACTCTCTTTGAATTCATGCTCTATCATTCTCTGGTTGTATGTTCTTGGGAAAGTCACTTAAATTCTCTGTGCCTCAATTTCCACATCTATAAAATGTGTCTAATACTGATCTCATAGTGTAGTTGGGAGGATTAAATGAGGACCTACTGAAGAGTCCTCCCATGTGCCCATTCATTCACCTTTTCAGTGTCCCTGAGGTCCTGAATAGGAGAGACTGTGGGATGGGTTGTGAGTGGCAGAGAGGACATGCCAGGTGTGGTTTGGGTGGGGCCAGGTGGACTGCACTGGAAGCCAAGTGATATAGTGCAGATCCTCCTCATGGAGATGGGCCCCTGGACATGGTGGGGGAGGTATAATGAGAAAATATGGGCCCATATCAGCCTTCTTTCAGAAGCACTGATGCTTTGGTATAAGAAGGTGTCACCATATGCTGAGGCAGTGTACCTACCTTTGGGATAGTTTGGGGAAAAAAACCTTAAACATTTCGCTTTTTGAAACTACCAAGTTGTCTAAGAAGGATTCTTTACAACATTTAAAGGACACTCCTCTGCTCCACCCAGATCCTCTTGGTTCCCTTTTACAATCTCTGCATGCCTTTCCCACTTTAAATCCACTTTTACTTCCAATGACCTGAATTTACTACTCCTCTTTAGTGGACTTTCTTTGGGCAGCTGGCTGATTTTTGGTGTCAGCAGAGAGTTGGAAGGGTCTGGGTGTTTCCAACAACCCAGGGCAAACCTTGCAGTGACTGGCATTTATGGGAGCATAAAAGCTGGCTTCTCTGCCTCAGAGAGAGAATTTTTCCTCCCGAGTTCCCTTGCTGCACTCTGTGAAACACACTCTGGAACTTTGCCTGAAGTTGCACATTGGTTGGCTTTTTTTTCCGGAGAGCACTTCCTTAGTAAATTTCTTGCACAGGAATCCTTGTCTCAAGGCTTGCTTCTGGGGACTCAACCTAAAGGAGCCCTTCTCTGAGGCTCACCCCATATGTGAGATGCACACCAACACGAATCCTCATTCCTAAGGGAGATCATCCTGGGGTGAGGGTCAGGGATGGAAAAAGAATTGAGGAAGTTATTTCTACACATTATATGGTAAGAAAAAAGCACCCGTTTTATAATTTGACGTGAGTGTACATGGTTATATTAAATTGGCTTTGTCTTAGATACCGGCATTCAAGACACACACACACACGCACACACACACACATTTCATTTTAATAACTAGCACTGCAACAGTGTGGGCATTTTCCCCCTAGTTCTTAATACATAATGTTTTAGTTACATAAATATTAAGGAGGTGTGTGTGGACTCTCTTGGGAATCTAACTGCAATTTATGTCCCTTATTCTCTATGGAAAATGTGTTCTTAACTCAAAACACTTGACCTGAGGGAAATAGCTTAGTAATATAATAGAGATAGATGACCTATATTTAGGTATTCTTTAACCTAGTACCCTATGGAATAAAGTTAGTGAGAAATTCATTTATTTTATTTATTTATTTCGAGACAGGGTCTCACTCTGTCACCCTGGCTAAAGTGCAGTGGCATCATCATAGCTCACTGCAACCTCAAACTCCTGGGCTCAAGCAATCCTCCTGCCTTAGCCTCCCAGAGTGCTAGGATTACAGGTGTAAACCACTGTGCCTACCCAGGAATTCATTTATATTGCAAACATTTATGTGCCCACTATGGGCCAGGCACTTTGCTAGATACTGCTAATAAAGAGGCTGTCATTAGAATATGTTCTTGTCTCTGAAAATGTGTAGGATTTTCTTTTTTTCCCCTGTAGACTAACATTTTTTTTATCATACACCTTTCCGTAAGTATAATTCCATTCATTGGGTTAGGCTCATAACTGGCCCTTTACCTAAGAAAACTGTGTCTTCTGTGATTTTTAAAAAATTACTTAACATGTTTGAGTACATAAAATAGGGAGGAATTAGGAAGGTGAAAATAGAAAATGTCAAGTCTAGCCTTAAATTGGATGCTGTAGCCCCTTGAAATTTGCAAGGGAGTATTCTGGGAAACTTACAAAATAGTTAATGTTTCAAATACAGTAATGACTTGAGAAATCATACTGAGCGACTTAAATGTAAGTTCCGGAAGTTATCCATTTCTTGTTTTGTTCACTGCTAAATCTCCTGCGTTTTTCAGTCCAAATCCTACAATTTCTCCAATATGTCACACTGAATGAAATACAAATACCTCATTGGTTGATAAAATACCAAGATTTTTTCAAATGCTATAGCTGTGACTGTCAGTAAGTGTAGCCCTGACTTAATATGTATGTTCCTATAAAACAAAACACATTCTTTAAAATAATCACACTTCAACTAAATACTAACAGGTTAAGAAGCCTTTCAGATTTTGGGGATTAGGAACAGAGTAACTGATGGAGAAAGTGGTGATGGCTTTGTTACCCAAACTGTGGGAGGCAAGACAGGAATGTAGACTCCTGAAGGAAGATGGAGACAATAACTAAAAATTCTAAGGAGTTGTTACAAATGTTGCATCAAGAAAATCTACACCCCCTGGAGATTAGCCCAAATGCTGAGGCGTCACTTAAACAAGCTCCTCCCTGGGCTGTGTACAAAGGGTGATTCTGAGTCTATTTCTCTTATTTCTGTGATTGTAGTCACAAGGAAAAAGTGGTTTTGGCCAATGGAGTAGCTACTGGCTTAGTTGTATAGTTTGATCCCTTTCCCAAGGCACTAGGGAAAGATGGAAAACTCCTTTCCTGTTACTGAATGTTTGTGTGCCCCCCAACACAGAAGTCATATGTTGAAGCCATAGCCCTCGTACCCCTTATGCAACTGAATTTGGAGATAGGGTCAGATAGGGTCTGTAGGAGGTTATTAAGATTAAATGAGGTCATAAAGGTGAGGCCCTAATACAACAGAATTAGTGTCCTTTTAGAGATACCAGAGCACTCTCTTGCCCTTTTTCCCTCTACCATGTGAGGGCACAGCAAGAAGGTGGCCATCCACAAGCCAGGAAAAAAGGCCTCAGCAGAAGCTGAATTGACTAGCACCTTGATTTTGGACTTATCAACCTCCAGAATTGTGAGAAATAAATTTCTGTTATTTAAACCATTCAGTATATGGCATTTTGTTATGACAGCCTAGGCAGAGAATAATACAATCCCAAATACAAACTCCAGATTTCTTGTCTCATGTTTCAAGAACTTTGTATTCTGTTTTCAGAAGTTAAAATTCTATCATTTTAGTATACTGCATAATACCTAGTTAAATAAAGATGAAAGATCAAACAGATGCATATATTTCTACTCCCTCCCAATACATCACTGAAACAACAGTAAGAGTAGTTTTTAAAAAATGCTTGATTCTGCAAGGACAAAGAAAACAGAATTGAAGATCACAGTGAGAACATATTGGAAGCTGAAAAGGGATGGGAGAAAGACTCTTCATTTATCAGATCAAAGACACTGAAATTGCTGAGACACAATTGGATTTTTATTGTTGAATTTCAGAAAGTATAGGGACTATGGGCACTAGTTACCTTTGAGTCTGGGGTAAATATGGGACCAAAAAGAGATGAATTATTTAAAATGTGTAGTAAAATTCAGATTGTCTCCCTGACTTTGAGAAATTGGGCATCTGCCCAATGGAGTGCTGGCAAATGTTTAACAACCAGTTCTCAAAAACAAAAAGTCATGATTTATAGTGTTTGCCAGTTTCTGTGGTATAAATACTACCATCATGGCCAATGTCAAGTTACTAACATGACATCACTGAATGCAGACTTGGGAAGAACTATGAGTAGCATGCCTTTATGTTGTTTTGCCCTCATACAAATACAATTTGCAAATTACTTCAAGAGCATAGACAATAGTACAATGACTAGTAGGTGATGAGGATTTTTTGTATTTATACATTTTAATAGAAATTTATTTAATTGAATATTTATATAATTTACTTTTTATAGTGACTGTTTAACAACCAAAATGACAATTTCTGAAAATTTAACAGTCTGCTCTTATGAGTTGGGACAAGTTGACTCCTATAAACTACTGCAATAGCAGCCCCATCCCTTTTCTGTCAGAAGACTGGATGTTTATTACCTGTGAGTTTAAAATAAAGAGTCTGTGGACTTGGAAAAACTAGGCAGAGTTAAAGGCAAGGACCTTGAACCTAAAATAGAGCAATTAAATGGGAGTCTGTGACTGAATTTAGAAATCTACTCATTCTTATTTCCCATCCAGCCCCTAGTACATTGGTAGTGAAACCTGTTCCCTCCTGGTAGGAAACTGGAAGCATCTGGAAGCATCTTTTCTGGGCAAATTGACCAACTGAAGGGGTGAGGGACAAACCCTAAAGATTTTGACATTGAGATTCCACAAGGAAACACACTAGATAGATCACTTTGTGGAAAGGACCATAGTTAACAAGCCCCATCTATGGGCACAGAGATTCTAATCAGCATTTTTAATGATGCAAACTTAAACATCAGTCAAGGTTCACAAGACATTTGAGCAAAGCATATAGTGTGAAAGAGAAACAAACACACACACACACACACACACACACACACACACACACACAAGACAGAAAATAGCTGCTTGGAGACAGAAACTGCACAGAGAAGAAATTTTTAAAAAATAATCTATCATAAATAATTTCAAGAGATAAGAGAAAATATATGAACAAAACAAGAAGAGGATACTGCTAAAAGAGAAAGAAAAAATGACAGAGCACAAAATCAGCTCTTGGAAATGAAATGAAGAATATTCTAGCAAAGTGAAAACTTAATGAAGAGTTGAAATTGAGAAAATCTTCTAGAAAATTGAATAAATGGCAAAAAATTGGAAAGTAGAAAAAAGTTGGAAAATCAGAGAATCCATCCAGTAGATGCAATAGAAAGAGAGAAGATACATGGGAGGAGGGGGTCATAAAAGAAAAATTCAAGAAAATTTCCTAGAATTGAAGGACATAGTTTCCAGATTGTAAAAGTACATTAGGAGCTCAGTGTAGTGAAGAATTAGACCCACCAATGAGTGCATTTCATCATGAAATTTTAGAATACTGGGCAGACCTCAAGAGGAAATAAATTTCCATTCAAAGAATCAAAAGCAGAATGACTTTTTTTTTTTTTTTTTTTTTTAAAGTACATTAGGAGCTCAGTGTAGTGAAGAATTAGACCCACCAATGAGTGCATTTCATCATGAAATTTTAGAATACTGGGCAGACCTCAAGAGGAAATAAATTTCCATTCAAAGAATCAAAAGCAGAATGACTTTTTTTTTTTTTTTTTTAGCTAAAAGAAGTTGAGTAATGCCTTCAAAATTCTAAGGGAAAATGATTTCCCAACACAGAATTTTGGACCTGATAAAATTGTTGTTGATTGTAATGACAGACTGAAGACATTTCAGACAGTCTAGTTCTGAAAAAACTTACCTACTACACATCCCTTCTCTGGAGGGTAATAGAGGATGTGCTTCACCATAAAAGAGGGAAAAGATCAAGAAAGTGGGATCCAGGAGAGGCAAAACAAGAGTGAGGTGACAAGAATTCCCAGGTTGATGGGCAAGAGATGCTGTGACTAAAGCTGAGCATTAAGCTTCAAGAGCTCCTGATCCTAACTGCAGCAGGGCCAGTGTCTTTGGGATTGACTCCACATACATAAACTTGATAGCGTTCCTATTATGTATGGCTGTGTTGAGAGGCGATTTACATACCTGTGGAAGAGTCTGGGGTGAGTACATGAAAAACTACCTAAAAAAGAAACGAACACAGAAAACGACAGCTGTTAAAAATCAGAGAACAAAATGCCCTTCAGGAAAGGAAATTACTTATGGCATGGCTCACAATTACTCATGGCATGGCTCAGCCACTAGGAGCGAGGAGTGTTTATATGGTCATAGCAATGTTAGGAGTCGGTAATGATCTGACAAAACTTAGTATTTTATAGTAGTGGGAGGGAGAGGAAGAGGTGAAGAGTGTGTGTGTGTGTGTGTGTGTGTGTGTGTAGTGGGGGTGGTAGGAAGGAGAAAGAGGGCTGAATCATTTTCTTCCATAGTATGAAATGAATAGATAATTCCTAAATAAAAAACATACAGTAGCAATATAAATATGTTAGGTATATAGAAGGGAAAAAAAAAAGAATTATCTAAAAAAACTTTAAAAGCCATTGTTTTTAGCATGCAGAATTTGGGTCCAGAGTGGGAAACTGTGGTTGTATCAAGCCTTCTGGAATGGTTTTACTCTTTAAATCATCTTTATGTATAGCTTCACTAAAAATAAAAACCAAATTAAACTATATCATAATATTGAAGGGCATTACTGGGAAAATAATGAGTGAGAAGAGATAGTTGCACAAGTACGAAGAAACACTGAGAGGTGAAAGCCTTTGGAACATATTTTTGATGCTTCTGAATAAAGCTACACTCCCCTTTCTTTTTGAAAAAAACGTGTTTTATTTAATTAAAATTTATTCAATGGTAATTTATGGATACATATGAAAAACATTGTGAAGTGAATAAAGATGTTGTGAAAGGGTATGTACAATGTGACATCATTTATGTTAAATCTCCAAACACAAAATGATACTATTTATTGGTTCTTCAGTACAATTATAAAAATCTCCATATGAATGATTGCCAACCTCAGATATGTGGTATCATTTGATGAAGGTTGGAGGTAATAGGTGTGAGAAGTGAGGCATTAGCTATGTCAAATTCTTTTTGATTCAGAGAGAGAGAAAGAAGGGAGAAGAGAGCACTGACTAAAATATTACAAAATGTTAAGATCTACTAAAATTGAATAGTGGCTACATTGGTGTCTGTTATGTTAGTTTATGTAATTTTCTGCATTATTGAAATCCTTCATAAGCTAAAAAGGAAATGAATGAACACTGGTGATCCTAAATCTGGAGATTGGGGACAAATAGACATTTTAAATATTTTTCCCTTTTATAGAGAAAAAAATTTAAAGACTTTGTTCTGAATCTGACAACCTAAAATTACTAGGTCAATCAGTTTTATTGAAAATGTTAGTAAGTTTTGCTATCTTATTGTTTTAGTGAAGACACAACTCCAAACATTAACTAATCTACAAATAGGGATATTCAAGATTTGGTGTCCTATGACAGTGGTGCCCAGCCTTTTTGGAACTAGGGACTAGTTTCATGGAAGACAATTTCCACAGACTGTGTGGTGGGGGGAAGATGGTGAACGATGGGGAGCGGCTGTAAATACAGATGAAGCTTTGCTCACTTGCCCACCACTCACCTCCTGCTGCGTGGCATGGTTCCTTTCAGGCCACAGACTGATATCGGTATGATCCAGGGGTTGGGGACCATAGTCCTATGGCACTTATCTTACAGACAAATGAGAGCAAAACTAATGAATATGTGATTTGATGTAAGAGCCAATTCAATTCAGTAAATATTTACTGAATTTCTGCTTAATAGGAGACATGACAGGCAAATAGCAATGAACAAGTTAGGGTCCTGTCCCCCAAAATGATTTCTACTATGGGAAAAGATGCAATAGAAAGTAATGATTAGCTGAGGGCACTGGAATTAGATAACTGGGTTGGATCCCAGCTCTATCAAGGTTAAATATTTATTGAATTTTGGACAAATTATTAAACTTCTCTGAGTCTCAGTTTCCTCATTATAAAATGGCAACAATAATGCTACACACTTCACAGGATTGTTGCAATTAAATTACTGAATCCAGGTTAAAACACATGTTATTGTGCCTGGCACTTATAGTAAATTCTCAGTAAATGTTAGTGTGATTGAAAATTGTGAATAGATTAGAATTACAGCTCTCGAGGGAGTACATCATTTGAGATAGGATGGTTCAGCTAAAGAAACAGATGTATACAGCTTTACATGACTGAACATTTTTTGCTGGATGGAGAAATTCTAGGAAACTCCCTCATAAAATTTCAGCTTGGAATAACAACTTAACCTAGCTTCATGAACAAGCAATTTCTTAAGAAATCAGCACCTTTCCTGGAAGAGGGAAAGCCTGTGCCAGCCTTGCTTAGATTCACTCAGGTCTTAAGCAGCAGAGACAGATAAAGTCCCACTGTGGGGCCAGCCATAATTTAAATGAGCTTGAATCTTCAGATAAAGGCCTTGAAGGACCTGTAGAGTGAAGCCAGGAATTAGAAAAAAAAAAAAATGTAGTTTGAAAATATCACTGAAATGTTACTGGGATAACAAACCTTAATGGTGGCAACATCAGAGAAATTAATTTTATAGTGTCTGCACATTCATTTACCAAGCGTTTATTGAGCATTTACTGTGTGATTTCCAATGGCCACAGTATTGGGGACACACTAGTGAATAGACAAAAAGGTATTTTAGTTTTCAGTAAGCTAACAGACACCAGACAGACAGACAAAAAACAAAGACAAAACAGGTAGTAAGTAGCAAGTGTTTTGAAGGGAATAAACAAGCTACTGTATTAATGACTGAGTGTGTCAGGTGGTGGGCTACTTTAGATTGGAGAGTCTAGGTAGGCCTTTATTTGATTGGAGATTGCACTGATGAAAAGGAGGCAATTATGAGAAGATCTGAGAGAAAAATGTCAGGGAGAAGACCGAGTAGAGAGGTCCTAAGGCAGGAACAAGTTTGGCATGTGTGAGTGCCAGCAGGGTTGGAGCATAGAGGGTGAGTGGGAAGGCAGGGGACACAGGGTCAGAGGCAGGTAGAGAGTGGGTAAGGAGCTTGGATATTTACCAATGCAACAGTGACTATTAGGAGGATTTTATAGTGGGGTATGACATCATCTGATTTACAAGTTTAAAAAGATTATTTTTTCATTTTAAGAAACTTAATAGAAAAATGAGAGCAAATTAAACACAATGTAAGTAGAAGAGAGAAACTAATAAAGATCAGATTAGAAATCAATGAAATAGAAAACAGTAAAAACAATAGAAAAAAAAATCAATGAAGCCAAAAGTTAGTTCTTTGATCAGATCAGTAAAATTGATGAATCTCTAACCAGACTTAATCAGGAAGGTAAAGAGGGAGAAGATGCAACTTACCAATGTTAGGAATGAGGGAGAAGCATTTTGTAAATTTTACAGATGTTAAAATGATAATAATAGGAGATTTTTTAAACAATTTTATGCCAATAAATTTTACAACTTACCTGAAATGGACAGATTACTTAAAAGATGCATACGATCAAAGCTCGCTTAAGATGAAATAGTTAACCTGAAGAGCAATATATCTATTAAAGAAATTAAATTTGTAGTTAAAAACCTCCCCACAAAAGAAGCTATAGGCCCAAAGGGCTTCACTGGTGCACCCTACCAAACATTCAAGGAAGAAACAATGCCAATTCTCTATACACCCTTCGGAAGACTGAAAAGGAAGGCATATTTTTCAAGTCAATTTATGAGGTCAGCATTACTTGATATAAAATGAGAAAGAGACATTAGAAGAAAACTATAGACAAATATCCTGCATGAACATAAACGCAAAAATTCTAAACAAAATTTTAGCAAATGGAATTTAACAAAATAGAAAAAGGATAATTCATCATGACCAACTAGTATTTATCCCATGAATGTAAGGTTAGTTTACCATTTGAAAATAAATTAGTCTAATTTACGAAATTAACAAACCTCCCCCCCAACAAAAACCCTATGTGATCATTTCGATGGGCACAGATAAAGCATTGAAAAAGTCAATATCTATTCCCGATAAAAGCTGTCATCAGAAATAGGAGGGAACTTTCTTAACCTGATGAAGGCAAGTACAAAAACCCCACAGCTAACATCATACTTAATGGTGAAAGATTGAATATTTTTCCCATGAGATCAGAGGAAAGATGAGGATCCTTCTCTCTCTACTTCTATTCAACACTGTACTGGAGGTTCTAGCTAGTGCAATAAGCAAGGAAAAAAAAAAGATATTCAGATTAAAAAGTTGAAACATAAATGGATTTATTGACAGGTGATATCATTTAAGTAGAAAATCTGATGGAATCTACAGAAAAGTCATTAGAACTAAGAAGTGAGTTAAGTAATGTGCAGTATACAACATCAATATAGAAAATATATTGTATTTCTGTATGTACAATAAGAAATCAAAATAAAATACCTTTTAAAATACCATAAAAATATGAAATACTTAGGGATAAATATGACAAAAGATATGAAAGACCTGTAAACTGAAAACTACAAATCATTACTGAGAGAAATAAAATACTTAATTATATTATTATAATATTAATAAGTAATATAATTATATGTTAATAATAAAGGGAGAGATGTAATACATTCATATTCCTTTCATAATATTGTTGTTAATTCTTCAAAACTGATCTGTAGTTTTAAGGAATTCCAATCAAAATTCCAGCAAGCATATTTGTAGAAATTGACAAACTGATTCTAAGATTCATATGGAAATGCAAAGGATCTCAAAATAGCCAAAAGATATTAAAGAGAACAAGTTGGAGGACTACTGCTACTCAAGATTTATCATTAAGCTGCAAAAGCAAAGCAGTGTGTTGTTGGCATAAATATAGACAGAATAATGGAACTAATTTGAGAGTCCAGAAACACACACACAGACACACACATGGACAAGTAATTTTTGACAAGTGGAAAAGCAATTCAGTGTAAAGGGGATAGATACTCTTTTCTACAAATGGTGCTGGAACTAGTGGATATCCACTTGCAAAAACATGATCCATACCTCATACAATAAATAAAAACTCAAAATGGACCATAGACTTAAACATAAAACCTAAACCTATAAATGTTTTGCATATCAAATAACTATCTTTTAGAAGAATACATAAAATAAAAACTTTGCAGGCAATGTTAGAACAGGCAATGATTTCTTAGCTATGACACCAAAAGCACAATTTATAATGAGAACAAATTGATAAATTTGATTTTATCAAATTAAAGACTTCTGTATTTAAAAGAGAATTAAAAGGGAAGTAACTGACTAGGAGAATATATTTGTAAATAATATATCTGCTAGGAGATTGATCTGGAGCTATTTGTAGGATGGTCTAGAGTTTGGGGGATGTTTTTGGCAGGGAGACAAGGTAGGGAAAGCTAATGAAGTCTTAGCTTGGAACTGTTGAAATAAAGGTGGCAACATGATTGATAAGACAGGGACTGCCTATTGGGCTTGTGGGCTAATACCGATTGGTTGGTGGATGAGAAGTTGGGCAAATGACAGGATACAGGATGCTTATAACACTAGCTGAAATCCAATAATGTTGTGCATTTCTAAGGGACTTGACTCCCCACTAAGTTATTTTTTGATTTATATGTGCATTTTTAAAAAAGATATTTGCAAAGCTCTCTGATATAGGTATAGCACGAAGAAACTGAAGTTCAGAGAAGTTCCACTTTTTACCCGAAGGTAGAAAACTGCAGAGTCAAGAGCAGAGACCAGTTCTTTTTTTCCTCCTGATCTGAAGATCTTTCTTGTAAAGCCACACTACATGTCAAGAATGAGCTACAGTCAGGGTGTTATTTTCTCTTGGCCTGCCACTATGCACACCTACAGAGCCAAACTGAATTGTTGTGGTTTTCTTTACTTTGTGCTGAAAGTCTTTTGTTTTCAGGATGCAATGTAAGGCAGGAAATAGATTAAGTACAGTGGTATATGTGTTATATGTGTAAAACTGGTAAAAGACCTTTCCCACATAGTAATTGATCATGTCTTACACTTCTTGGGTGAAGGGGGTTCTGGCAGTGGAGTCCCAAATCATCATTGTATCACAGTGGTAAGCACTAGACTTCTCACATTTGATACTTTAAAAACATTTACTGTTTCCTAGGAAACAATGCCTTGACTACTGTATAATCAAACTTTATCATAGATACTAGTTATACAATTTCTCAGCAGAAAAAGGCTTTTGGGTTTTAAAACAGAAATAAAAATGTAGGTTGTTGGAATAGTATATGCTGCTTTTTCTAGTTCAACAAAGGAGAATAAAAACCCACAACCTCAAAATAGATCCTTCCACTAAAAATAAATATATAAAATACAGATCTTGCCAGATTTTATCATCCTCATGAATTTCTGAATCTGGATTCCTTTTTTTTGCTTTTCATTAGATTCATAAACACATTTGCCAGAGATGTTGCTAGTTAAAATCTACGAAACTATTGTGACATATAAGGCTTGAACCAGATCTGGATGTATTATGGAAATAGATCTGATGATTAAAGTACCAGACCAGCTTGTTTTGTTCAGATATTTAATTTTTATTGTAAATTAGGAAAATTGGGATGGAGTGGTATTAGAGAATTAAATGTAATATTTCAAATGTTCCATCTTCTTTAGTTTACTCTTAAATATATTTCTATACACAATATGAATTTAATATCAACCAGGTTAACCTAATTTCCATTTTTCCAAATTCATATGAATGCTATACTAGCTTAACATGGTACATGGGTAGATTTTTTGAAAACACTGTTAGCATATTATGGTGTTATTCAATATATCCCAGGTTGTATTCAACAGAAATTATAATAAAAAATTGGAAAAGCTCTATGGGCTTCAACTTGGCGGTGGAAGAGCTTAATTTTGATTTTAGCTACCAAAATCCCTCATTAACTGATGACATGGAACAATGATTTTAGACCTCTGTGCCAATTTGCCTTTGTTGTGTTTTTTTTTTTCTTTTTTGCATAAAGTACCAGACACCCATAGGCTTTGCTTTTCCTAATTTAAACTATAATATGCAGGGAAATGTGCATTTGGCTTTGCAGTTAAACAGACATGGATACTAATTCAGTCACTAGTGAGTGAAGTTCAGAGACATTAAGTGACTAACCTAAAGGTGAACAGCTAGTCAATGGCACAGATAGAAAAAGGAGCTTGTTTTTATGACTCTTCAGTAATGCTAGTGCAGTTCCTACTATATTTTTATGTTTTTATGTTCCCTCAGAGTTTTTCAATTGAGCATAAGGGTGGCAGTGTGTTATGCAGGGTGTTAGCTGTGAATAGCTATTATCCCACCAATAAAACCAACCAGAGCTATCTTTTTCCTGTCTTCCCTTCCTACATCCTTACTGCTCTCTCAACATGCAATTTTGCTCCTCACAGGAAAGAAAAATTATCAAATAAAAACTGTTAGTGAAATTAGTTAAATGTGTTTTTTTAAATCTGTATTCATACATGCATAGAGAGCAATGGATTTTTATAAGTGAGATCTGATTTAAAATACAAAACAATTAAAATTTGCAATTTGCATAGTCAAATTACATTAGCATGTTATAAGTAGAAAGGAACTGTTTTAAACATAAACCAGCCACAGCAGTAGGAATACTTTGAACATTCTATTTAAAAAAAAACTAAAAAAAGAAGAAAAAAACTGAAAGCCTCAATAAAAAAATGTCATTTTTGCCAAACATAACTCAATTCCATTGAAAGTAGCTATTTCTGTAGTAGCAGTTGGCGTTGCACCTATGAGCTTCACACTCAGAACACGAGATGCATTCAGGGAAGGGGGATTTCTAGTGGAGCATTTCAGAAAAAGTCGGTCTATATATAGAGTTAAAATACTGCTTTGATCATTTTAACTAAAACTATGTCTCTTTCCTGCCTCATACTTACAGTTTAATTAATTGATTTTCTTAGCTCAGAACAGTCTAGACTTTAACATCCTCTAGTATTTAGCTTCACTTCATTTATTCAACTCTGTTCCCCACTGTCTTTCAACATGAAGGTTGTACTCTAGTTAAAACTTCCTTAAATACTACATTACTCCTATACAACATGATTTAGGTTAGGTATGCGAAAGAACATACTGATATGGAAACTTAGGAGATTATGGAAACCCTTTCTGGTGAGTTTTTTAGGAGGAAGGGAAATGGATTTTTTTTCCTCTGCAATAAAGACTAGAAATAGCCTTATTGATTTTTTTTTTGAGGGGAGGGATGCTTCCCAACTCTATGATTTCTTAAAAAGAGGCAGTCAACAATTTGTCAGTTGTATTGATTAGCTGCTGCCAATGAGCTCGCGCATGTGTGTGTGTGTGTGTGTGTGTGTGTGTGTGTGTGTGTTTGGAACAGAGTGAGGAGCTGGGAGAAGGAGGGAGCGGAGACAAGAGAAATGTAAATGACTCTCTTTCTTTTACAGCTATTCCTTAGTGGTCCCAAAACATTTTTAAAATGTACTAGAAGCACTCAAACAGATAACACCAACTATGATGGGCGCAACTGGTATTCTAGGTGGTCATTATAATAGAAAATGTTCTGATTTTCCTGAGGATAGAGGAAGAGGCAACTTTAAATGTCCCCCCCCCCATTAGTCTACTCTTTCCAACTGGACAGTAACTGAAGCAGACTGAGGGGATAGATAACGTGCATACTCAGACATTTTATTGGTTTCCACAAATGACTTGGAGGCAGATGGGTGGGCCATTAAATTTAGCATTTTAAGGAGTTACTGATAAAAGTATATTTTCTTCTGCAAATATGTTTATTACTGCTGGATTAATGTAAACTAAAACTTACTTGAATATTTGTTTTGACTCATTCGATGATTATTTACTGATATATTATGTGCAAAGTATAGAGAAGCAAAAATTTGAAGAATGAGAGATGTTATAATAAATGTTACTTTAAAAAATTATAAAAAAACAAATAAGAGAGAGAGAGAAAGAGAGAAAGATATCTCTGGCAACATTGTTCTTTCCAGCCAAACTTGAGAGGAGTGGGGGTGAAGTGCTTGATCACAATAAATTAATATGTGGGACTAACTTGTAAGAAAAATAAAGAAGAGCTGCCAAAATTCCCTTTTAAGAATTGCGATAGTGCAAATGTGGAGAAGAAAGTTGGGGAAGAGTGTAACAATACAAAGTCAAGGCAAGGTTGTTGGGGGTAGAGGAGTCTGAGTCCAGCTATAGGCTGGGGGAGGGGAGAGCTTCACTGTAGGGAGGCAGCTCTGCTGTAGTGGCAGAAAAGTACTGGGCTTGTACTCAACGGATCTGGAGTTCTTTCTCATCTCTGCCAATTGGTAGCTAATTGGGATAGGTGGGTGATTTGCTCAATTTGTTCGAGGCTCAAATTAAATAACAACAGTAAGGTCAATTCGCGAATGGTAAAATGCTGTATGAATATGCCACACCATCCACGATAGATTGGCAGGGCATGCAAACACTCTGTCCCTCTGAATTATTTCAAGCTTGTATTACCCCCCCACCCCCTCTTGCAGAAGAGAAACAAAACAGAGGACACCGGGATGATTTTCACCTCACTCAGAAAGAGTAGAATGTAATTACAAACCTTCAGAGAACTGGACCTCTTCAGTCCCTCAAGTCACGGCTTGTTGGGCTTGTGTATGAAATGAAGGGCATGAGCTAATTCTGAAAGGACATTCCAGTAAATTTGGGATAAACAATATTCATGCATCATGGGAATTAAAGCCATTTGAAAGTGACATATAGGGAGGTGAATGTTAACATGATGCAAAAGGAATACAGAAAAGCTGAAGGTGAGAAAGCGACCAGTAAAAGGTATATGCAGGAATTCTTACAGGAATTGAGTTCTGAGCTAGAGGTGGAAGAGTAAAAGCAGGAACTGGGGGGTTGATGGTAGGAAGCAATTCCATTGAACTCCCTGGAGGTGGTTGAATTCAAGAAGTAGTTAATAGACCAGCTGGGGATGATGGAAAAGGTGGGAGGCCGGACCAAGATGAGTTCTGATAAGATGAGCAATATGGACCCACGGGAAAATTTCTGAGCAAGGCAATGGCATTGCTATCTGAGGAAGATTGTTCTACCATCTAACATCCCCATGCAGGATGAGCGGGGATGGCAGCTGGAGAATCAGATAGGAAGCTAGTGAAGGCATGAGGTGGAAGGGTTGATGGAGGCATGGAATCCTAAAAGCAAGGGAGTAGGGACATCTGAGACACAGTGGAGAAGCATATTTGACACAATATTCCTGTTTTTAGTTAACCTGCGTGTGACCATTTGTTCTGCTCCCCTATTCTTGTGGAGCAAGGTTTGAAGAAGTTAATATTTCTGTATTGTAACGAACAGAGAAATACTTCATGGAAATTTCACAATTTCCGTTACTCTGAATCCTAATTATAGACAACATGGACTGTCAAACACAGTGAGGTCTTTAACTCTGTGATAAAGCAATCAAAGATCTGTCTGCTCATGCTGTGAGTCCCGTCAAGCTTCTGTTTTCACAACAGAGTGAAGTTCTCCTTCTTACCAGGAAAGTCTGTAATGGTGCTACCTTCTTATATATACAATATTTTAACCCATTCTCTTGCTCTGCAGGTGTTAGCACTTGTCAAGCCATATTTTTGGCAGGTGATAACGGAGGTCTTAAATAATGAAACAAGTGACCTAATGAATAATGATCACATTTTGAGAATGTGTAATTTGAGCTAAGCATGTTGCTAGGCACATCATGGGCATTTTTTTTATGCTTGCTACCATTTGTTGAATGCTTACTATGTGCCTGGTACTGTGTGCTAAGCACCTCGTGTGGATAACCTCATGTAATTTCCCCAACTATTAGAAAGTAGCTGGAGTTATTCCCTCCATTTTTTAGATAAGTGAGAAAAGACAGTTCTCCCTTGGAGGCATTGCTTTACTACAATAGAACCAATTCTTGATATCTTTGTAAGAGGACTATGCTCATATAACCCACCTTATTGATTCCTTAAATAAAATACATTATGTAACAGCTCTCAGTGGAGTAAAGATGAGATATGGCTGAGCTTTTAAGTTATTTTCTTAGACATAATTGCAGTTCTGTGTTTAAAAATAAGTCAAGAACATCTGCTTCTTTCTATGGAGATATTTGGTGGCTTCTTTACAACTGCTCTAATTTTTGTGGCTGTCTGAAAGTAAGCTGTGTCTCGAGGTAGTGATGTTTTTATCACTAGGGGGCTTTCACCAAAAGCTCGATGATGACTCATTGCAGATGTTGTAGATGTTGGATGAAGGGAAGGAAAGTTGAATTAAATGACATTTGAGATCCTTCTTAACCCTGAGATTCTTTGAGAATCTAAGTTCCATTAAATCTATTTCAGGACACAGTTAAGAGGAGAGCAGGAATCTTTAGGTCAGGGTTTTATAGCTTTTGGCCAAAGGCCATTCAAAGGTTAATGGAACAAAGAGAAGTGGATATAATGGGATTTGGAAAAAAATAAAAATATTGGAGTAACTTTCTGAGCAAATGTAGGTAAATTAAATGTAGGTAATTTAAAGAAAGGGTAAACTGTAGAAAAGAAATCCTCGGATCAATATAGTGCTATGTCATTTTTTTTTCTTTTATTTCAGCATA
>NW_012152285.1:2245354-2277073 GCF_000956105.1 Propithecus coquereli | reverse complement strand
AAAGCGTAGAATTATTTTTTCCAGATCTGTGAAGAATGATAATGGGATTTTGATAGGGATTGCATTAATTCTGCAGATCACTTTAGGTAGTATGGACATTTTAACGATATTGATTCTACCAATCCAGTGCTATGTCATTTTAATTATAGAAAGCAAATTAACCTCTGGTTAATTTAAATAGAGTTAAAAAGATGGTTCTAAAATTGATGTTTAAATTCCGTGAGTTTTGAAAGTAGCTTAAATTCTCACGAAAGCATTAAAAATGATAATAATAACTTTATTATCATTAGTAGAAAGCTTTTTCAGGGCAATTTTATCTGTGCTGAACACCGTATTAAATGTTTTACATGGATTTTCTCCATAAAAATTTTTACACTAACCCCATGAGATAAGTATTATTATTAGTATCAATTTTCAAATGAGTACTTCAAGGCTTAGAAAAGTAAAGAAACTTGCCTAAAGACAATTTCCTGATTAGAACCCAGCTCTGATTCCTGTATCTTCCCTCTGTAAACTACTATTATTCTCATTGTCTCTGCAAAATATTCTATTTTATCTACAATACATGACTACACCTGTTGTGTTTATTTATGGTTTAGCTTGCCATAGACTAAAAGCATTCTTCCTTAGATAAGCAAGGTTAATCGAAGGGAAAAGCAACAGCATATTGATTCTGAATGTTAAGCTCCAAATTATTTCGGAACCTGGTCTCTTAGTAACTGATATGTGATTGTTACATTTTAGATAAAATAAAAAGGAAATCATGTGAGATACTAAGCCATGTCTTAGAACTGAATATAGGTTGTGTTGGTCAATAAATAACTGCCCTTAGAAGAATTGTTCATTTCTTTCTTTGCTCCAAAAACACAATAAACTTACTGTGTTGGTAGTTTGAAAATGTAGTCTTCGTAATGTTCACTTGCAAAATCCATATTATTTTTAACATAGAGTGTATGCTGTTGCTATTCATTACCATGGTTCAATTGTAACCACATTCATCTTAGGTAAAATAAAATTTCAGTGAGTGATGAAAAGTGAAAGAAAATATTCACTATCTTTGAGTTATTGATCTTTGTAATTTTCACTCCTTTATACTTTTGCCTGAAAATGTTAACACATTTTATAAATCTTAATTCGCTCGATACCTAGAAAAATCTTTCTGAATGTCTAGAATTCCCAATTGAATTTTGAAGAAAAATCTGGACTATCAAAAATACAAATTTTGGACTCATGGTACAGATGTGTACAGTTAAATATGCTTATCAAGGAAAATGAATCATGCCTTAGTCTCAGAAGGAACATATTTTGACAGAGAACTTTTGGCAAAACAAAAATATATAAAACCATTTTCTACTCTAATTAAATGACCCTATTCATTTCCTGTTTTGATTTTGGACATTATTCCAAGACTATCTCTCTAGAGAGTGTTAAAATTCATGGCCTAAAAATATAATGACAGTTTTAACCTCACCACAAGGCAAATATTTCCATTTTATGGTAAGATCATGTTGATATATATTAAAATAAAATGATACAGAAGTAAGTTTAGAGATTTTACAGTTTTAAGTAATATTTTATTATTGGATTTATGTACAATAATTTACTGATTTATTTTTCAGTCAATAATCTAGAAGAGCTATAATTTATGCCCATCAGTTGAGAAGTTAGTATCTATTTGCAAATAGAAAACTAATCTTTCCTTTAGTGAGAAGAAACAGTCATCATGAACTTGGACATGAAAATTTACAAATGATCACAAGATCCAAGTATCAGCAGGTTCTCAATATATCAATGTCAATAAGATTTTACTTTAAAAATTGTGGGCTGGGCTTGGAACATGTCTGTAATCCCAGCAATTTGGGAGGCCGAGGTGGGAGGATTGCTTGAGCCCAGGAGTTTAAGACCAACCTGGACAACACAGCAAGACCCCATCTCTAAAAAAAAATTTAAAAAGTAGCTTGGCATGTTGGTGCATACCTATAGTCCCACCTACTTGGGAGGCTTAGTCAGGAGGATCACTTGAGCCTAGGAATTTGAGGTTATAGTGAACTATGATTGGGCCACTGCACTCTGGCCTGTGTGGTAGAACAAGACCCTGTCTCAAAAAAATAAAAATCGCCCTTTTGCATTTATAATCTTTGGAATATTTATTGAAAAAATTTTTTTCAATCTTTTAAGAAAAGCTTTTGAAGCATTTTATTATTCTATGAAAGATAGTTGTGGAACAGGGTAGTAGAAGTTGCTCTCTAGAATTTAGAAGTTTAGTTATATCTAAATATAAATAATACAGAGGTCAGTATGCTCACCTCTCCTAAGATTATTTCCACTTTAATAGAGAAAATTACATTCAGCTAAATAATGATGAGCAGTATAAATATGAGGAAGGACAAGGTTTGGGGAGTTGTTGATTTAGGTTTTTTGGTATTGCTAAAATCACAACAAAATATGAGGCCCACCGTGAAGAGAGAAAAGGAGTTCAAAGGAATGTTTAAGGTCCTAAAGTCAATCTTTACATATATCACCATATTCTGTAGGTCTAGTGTGCAATTTTTCTCTCTGTCCTCCTTCGGAACATATTCAAATACTTTTCTAGTGCATTTTCTGGCCCCTGTTTTTGAGCAACTTGCCAGCTCTGTCAAATTCAAGGAATTTCCTGGGCACACGCCACGGAGTTTATATTAGATGGTTTTCAGTGCCCATCCAGGCATGACGTTCTATGGTTAAAGTTTCTGTAATAACTTGGTACATTTGACTTAGATACATAACAGACCAAGCAGAATCTTCAGTAAATTGTCATCTTTGCTTCCTGTTAGCATATCTGCTAAACACCTACTAAATGTCCCTTACTTAGTTATTTTGCAAATATAATTTAATAAAGCCAAGAGGCATTGTATTAATTTCCTATTGCTGCTGTGACAAATCATCACACATTTAGTGACTTAAAATAGCACGAATTTTTATTGTATAGTTTTGTAAGTCAGAAGTCTAATCAGTATTTCCGTGGGCTAAGATTGAGGTGTCAGCAGGGCTGTTGTTCCTTTCTGGAAATTCTAGGGGAGAATCCATTTCTTTGTCTTTTCCAGCCTTTAGAAACTACCCACATTCTTAGCTCTTGGCTCCATTCCACCCTCAAAGCCAGCCGTGCTTGGTCTAGGTCTAGGTCCAGATTTTCTCATATAGCATTACCCAGATCGTCTCTTCTGCCTTCCTCTCTCAACGTAATCACAAGAATCCTTGTGATTACACAAGGGGACATCTCATTCTGCTTTCCACAAGCATGAAAAGATTTTGTTTAATGTTTGAAAAGTGTCTGTGATGGAGGAATGTATTATATACATTTTTGCTGGTATATTTAAGCATAATTTGGGGCCCATGACTTTTTGGTTCTCCGCATTCCACATTGTCTAGGATATATTCAAACTATCTCTAATTAAATAACTATAGTAATGAAGAAACTTAATACCAATAATAACAAATAACTTTCACTGAGTACTACACTCAGAGCTGAGAACTTTTTATGTCTTATCTCACTTGATCCTCATAATGGCCCTCTGCAGAAGGTATTGTTTTTCTCCCATTTTGTAAGTGACAAAATTGAGGATTTGAAATTTTAAATGATTTCCCCAAAGCCACTCAGCTCATAAGTGACAACCATAGTAACACAGGAAATGTGACACCAAGACTGGTGTCAAAATTCCTTGAGGCTATGGATATTTATTTGAAAACGTCATCATCACCCATTAGCACAAAACTGGGCACCCATTAAATTTATGAATGGTCTTGCACAATGATATACTCCATTAATTTTCTGCCTGGCACATTTAATGGATGAGATAAATATGGTCTTAATGACACAGTATTAAGGAACACTGCTACACTGATTGTACTCAGTGTTCTCTATGGTGGTGATTGTTGGCATCAGCCACAAGAGCAGGCCCCCATCATTGCCAGCCTTCTGCTTCTCGTATTGTACGTACATCTGTTGTACCTTCTGTTGTACCTCTAGCATCATCTCCCCACTTAACATTTTGGCAGAAACTTTAGAAACATCTGTTGCCTTCACCCAAGTACAGACTAGCCGCTGCCTATCAAACGAGGATGGCACTTGGCGGTTCATGCTTTAGTCTTCTTCAGGAGTCTTTTTGGTGCAAAGCAATGGGACTAACATCCCACATGTGTAGCAAAGGGCAAAACCCATGTGAAAGACATATGGTAGAAGAAATCGCAATTATGCAGCACGACCTTCTCCCAAGCACTGTTGAGACATCCATCTTACTGGGATGCCACTTATAGACAATTTCAGCATAGCACCAGGAGGCTTTTGTTCAAACACTGTTTTCAATCCCAACTCTTCCAAATATCAGCTAGGTGATGTCAGCCAAGTTCCTTAACCTCTTTGGGGATGAATGAAAATCTAACTCATGTGGGTTGCCTCTTGTGGCTACACACATATGATTAAGATTTGGTGTCTGGTCCCTAAAGAAACCATAATTTCCTGAGGGAAAACTCACATATAAAAACCTAAATCGTGTAAATAAAAATTACAAGCTATGGATAATCCTTACTAGACATATTCTTCTTGGTTTTCTTGTAGGAAAGAAAAAAGCAACTGGTGACATCCAGAAACTGATCTGATGATCATAGCTAGACCTCAAAATTATTGCAAACTGATTTGACACTTACATTTAAGCCACGTTGTTCTCCTATTGAACATGAACAATCTCATAGACCACCCACTTCAGACTGGGCCACTGCACAAACCAAAAAATAGACCAGATATCTCCTTCTCTCACCAAACCAGGTATCTCCCTCTATCGCTAATTTCAGTTTTAGGTTTGCTCTAGTCTCCTGTCTCTATAGATAAGATTTATTGAGATATCTACTCACAGAATTGCCCCTACTTTTTGACAACACTCAGTCTACAGTGAACCTCACCTTCCTTAGAACCTCCTCAGAATAATCCAACAAGAACCCAAATTCTATAATAGGTTCCTTCTAATATCCTCTTACTGAGATGCCTCGTAGTTCCTGTGGTATGCGTTCTCCCTCTCTGCAAGGAGTAACAAACCCAACTTGTTCTACCACTGCTAGTGATCTTTTGCTGATGGGCATTAACGCTTCCAAAAACTAATTCTATCGATGACTGAAGTCAGATAGTTGTGTAAAATCATATAATTTTATAAGTCTTAATTAACTTTGTTCTTTAAAAATTATTTCTTTTATCCATACATATAGTTTTAAAAATCAGCAAGAATAAAGGGGCTTATAATGAATCTCAATATGTCCTTGCAGGTTCTTACCATTCCCAATCCCAAGAGGAAACACGATATGGGGGTCAATAAACTCATTCTGATCTGAAGCTTCACTACTGTACATAATTTTCAGGAACTCCTTCTTCCCTATTCTCTGCTCATTGCATTCTCTTAGACCTTTGTCAATGTACTGTCCTGTTGATATTCTCTTCTGTGGACACACATTTGATGTCATCATGGTTTTTATTATTAATATTAAGTTATTTTCTTGTCCGTGAAATATCATGTGTGAATGTGTGTGTCTTGCTCTTTCACTTTTGTTTTATAGAAGTGACCTTGATTGCCTTTTCACATTAAGGAGAGCGAGGATTTATTCTAGGAAAGTTGACCCATGTTATGGGGCTGGGACTTGATAGCACAGGGAAGGAGATACTCTTCAAACTTTTGATACTTAAAGACCAGAATGCTAAATATTTTGTTCTTATTTACCAATTTTTAATTCTGCCCTAACTGGAAGCAGTCATATATGAAGATTTTTATGTATGAAAGATTTTATGTGTGAAATTTATTTTTAGATTAATGACAAGATAGCTTCAAATTGTAAAAACAGCATAGCTTTCACCCTGATTGCCCTACAATCTTTTTGTTTGCTTGCAGAAAAAAAAACAGGAGAAACTCTAAAAAAGCTCGATGAAAGATTTTAGTTAACTTGCTGTTTAGTGACCAATCCAGTTTGCATATCATGTTTCTCCTTGACTCCCTGGGCAGAACTGCTCACAAACAACCTACTATTGTGTTCATCTATAGTTCCACCACAAAGAAGCTCACCACGGGGCTTAAGTCTGACTTGCAAGGTTCTAAGTACTTTACATATTTTAACTCATTTAATTCTCATATCAACTTTTACAAGTCAACTTACATATTCTCCATAAGGCATTTAAAAGACTGGAACTTAAAATTTTTCCTTTGCTTTAAGAAATGAGAGATGTTTATGATACTTAAAAAAAAAACTACCCTGGTTAGAACCGAGTATAGATAATAATGCCCTGTCTCATTTAGTTGAACCCAGAGTTGCACATATACCCAACTATTTTCAAATATGAATTTGAACTCTAAGTCACTCTATTTGCATGGAAATTAAAATCTATCCTAATATTTTAAAAAAAGGTTATTTATTTTTATCAGTTTTTTTGTGGGGGACATTAAAATTATCTGAATTTTCATTTACTCTCTATTGTCATAAGTTATTCCATCTATTTTATTATATCTGTGGCTTTGCTTTGGAAAGCTAATGCCCTGTAAGCTTTTGCCTCCTGATTTTCAAAGGAAAAAATAAATAATATGGAAAATTTATGGCAGCAGCATGACTCCTAAGCTGGACAGATTCCAAGCTGAAATGTCTAGAGTCTATCTATACTTAAAAGGAGGGAACATGGTATTGCAAATCAAATGCATCTAGTTTTCTAGGATCTAATAAACAGCCTTTTGTAGAATATTATTTTTAATTACCACGGACTATGTTATACATTTGCAGTAATTGAAGTTAAATACTTGGTAATTAGAAGTTAGATTTTATTGCTTATGTAATAAGAAATGATAAGGCAGAATATTTTAAAAAAGAGTAAAAATTCAATATTCATGTCTCAAGCTTATTGCTAATAGGCATTGATTTAGCAGCAAAGACTTTAATTTAATGAAAGCTTATGCTAATGGAATGAAAACAAATATATTTTAACGAGTTATTTTTAGTTACTGGTAATGATGGCCTGCAAGAAGCCACCTTGTCTTCAAAGTTTTAGTATGACCCTAGTCTTGTCTCTTGGCTATCTGGAGAGTCTTAGTGAATTTTTCAGGTGATCTCATGAGGATAATGATATTTACATATTATGTTTACAAGTACTCTGTGACTCTTGACATGCTTTTATATGCATTATCTCATTATCTTTACCACGACCTCCAGGTTTTTCAAAGTAAGAAAACACAGTAGAAAATATAAACAGGAATATTCCCAACTATCTGCCTGCAAAAGCCTTGAAGTCTAATTTGGGGACAAATTTCTTCCACTTATAGTTCCTCTATAAGGTAGAGTCAGATGAGAAAGTCAGGTACATCCTCAAGGAAAGAGTCTCATGAAGTCTTTAGGAATTTATGCTTGCATATGACACAGACTGGAGATCTACAAGTCAGATTTGAACCATACTTATATTTTATTTTGCTAGCAAGTCATTTTATAAGTTTTTAATTTGATGTCTTTTCATAGCAAAGTTGTTCCAATCCCTTCCAATCTCCATTCTCATTGGTGATGACCTCCCTACCCCTGAAGGAAGGGCCACCTTGTTCCTTAACTCTAAGGGGCTCCAGTCCTATCATATTTTCTTTGAATAGGGTTCCCAGGAGCATCAAAATGTAGGACTTTCTGAAGACACTAGAGTTTCCTACTGCTGGAATGGAGGTAGTGAGACCCTGTCTCATTGAGTGCAAGCAGGAAAGACTGGTGACTTCTAAGATGGGCTTTTAAGAATAGACTTCATTCTAAGAGTTTTGTTTAGATAGGCTGACTCATAGGAAACAACTGGAAAATTGGGGACCTGGCTTGCTTAAGACTTGAGTAAATCAGGTCTTGTATTTATACCACTTAGCTACTAATCCAATTGTTCAAGTCATTTTGACTTGATGACAAGCCTGTGAGTCATCTTAATAAACCTCTTCTCTCCTTCACCTCATGTAGCTGTTAGAGACTTCTCTGGCTTCCCTTTGTAAATATTTCCCTAGGATACTTTCTATTCTTCATCCTTGCAGACTCCCTCATAGTCCAGATCCCAATCATTTCATGACAAGCAATCTATCTCTCTGTGAGACGCCCTGCCTAAGTGTCTCCAATGCCTCTCTATAGCCTTTATAGTGAAGAGAAAGATCTTTGGCATGATGTAAACAGTCCAACAGGACTTCACTCCTTCATCTCCTCTCCATCATACACATTCACTATCAAACTGTTTATAATTCCCTGAATACATTATTCTATTTTATGTCCTATACCTTTTGTTACATTATCCCCTGTGTCTGACATTCCTTTTGATCTGAAACAACCTTCTCCCACTTGGCTGGCAATGTGTTACTTTCTTCCTTTTAAGGCTTACATCCAGCATCACCTCCTCAGGGATGTTTTCCATGGTTCTCCTGTACTGGTGGTCTCCAACAGACACAAAGTGGGGAGACTCCAAGATTTCCTAACAGAGTATCAGACATGTCTTGTGCCCATCTTCACATACTCTCAGCCCACCTTTTTGCTTTAGCCACTGTTGCAACAACCGACTGCACACAGGTGTAACCTGATAGCACCCATACCACAACTGTACCTTACCTTTCTCTTTGTTGCTCACTCCACTTCTGATGTTCACCTACATTATGAATCTAAAAGGAAATGGATGTTAACACCTCATGGGAAACCCACGACCAATGGGAGATGGGTGAGAGTGTATACTCTCCTCTTCCGTGTCTCCCGTAGATAATCCTGAGATAGAGTAACTCTGAGAGACAGACTTTCTGCTATTCTGACTTAATACAAAGACAGAGCCTAGACAATCTATTATATTAATAGAACAGTGTTTCTCCACATGTGATTTGTGGACATCAGGGTGTGTGTGTGTGTGTATCATACATGTTATACTTATTATATATAGTATATATACATATATATAATTTAAGGTACTCATTAAAAAGGCAGATGGTAAAATAGTGAATTAAGTTTCAGATATCTCACCATAAAAAATGATAGGTAAGTGAGGTGATGAACATGTTATTAATAATTAGCTTGAATTAATCATGCCACATTTTATACATCTGTGAAAACATAACATTGGACCCATAAGCATATATCACTATGATTTGTCAAAAATAATATTAATTTTAAAAATGCATGTGGCTGGGTACTAGCCCAGATCTACTAATCCAAATCTCTGGCTTGGAGCCTTGGGGCCTACATTTTAATCTGTCCAGATGAACCTTGCAATAAAACTTGAGACATAGATGAGTAGATGGTTAGAAATACCCTCAGCGATTACTGTCTCGTGGGGACAATCCTTTCCTCTGAGAGATCCCAGGTGATGGGGGCCAGAGTGCAAACATTCTCAGTTATCTGAAAGGGAGTCTGCATGTAGATGGCAAAATCAACATTTTGCTGCCACCAGTTTCACAGGCTTGCTAGCCACACATGTCAACTGTAGTGGCTGGGCCTGGCCAGAAGCCTTGCTTACACTACAGCTGTGCCACTCTTGCAAAGTAGGGTACCTTTTCTCTCCCTGCTCTTATCCACTGGTCCTGCAACTTGATGGTAACTACCACCAGTTTTGCACTTATCACTTCCGGGCACCTAAGCCATTATCCTATTTACTGTACTGCAGTCTTCACAACAACATTAGAGATAAGTGTTTTTTTAATGCTTATTTTACAGAGGAGATGACTGAGGCTCAGATAAAGTGTGGAATCATGGCCAAACAGTGAGAAAATAACAGAAAAGAGACTCAAACCTGAGTTTTTCTGCAGCCACTCTGCAGGCTGCTGTCATGCAAACATTTGCTGCCTGGCTTTCTGGACAAAAGCATGGGAAGCTTTGATTTCTAAAACCGTGGCACAGCTAATATGAAAAAGAGATGGCCTAGTTCTTTATTTACTTATCCCCTACAAGCTTTTAAACACGATTTCAATATCAAAGGGAGGATATTAAATCTCACTCATGTGAATTATGATGAACACTAATTCACAGACTAAAAAAATCTACTGTGTAAATGGGTAGATAAGATATGTATTGTCTAACTTTTGTGAAAAAAAAATTACCATTAAAAAGATAAATGGGACAGGTGCCAGTGAGATAGACAGTACATTGTCAAAGCATTAACTTGAATCTAAAACAAACAAACAAAACTCAACAGCATTATAGCTCTTCTCTTCTTAATGAATTTATTCCTGGACCTTGACATAAAACTTTCTATGACTTTTATCTCCCTACTTCCTTATTTAAAGTGAACTCATAAGAAAAAAATACTTAAGAACTCAAAATACTTAAAGATACTTAATACTTAAAAATACTTAAAGATCTCAAACTTGAATTCAGAATTTTAAATTTACTCAGTTGATTTTATTTATTTATTTTTTTTCCAGAGATAGGGTCTCTGTTGCCCAGACTGGAGTACAGTGACCAGATCCTAGCTACTGCAACCTCCAATCCTGGGCTCCAGCAATCCTCCTGCCTCAGCCTCCTGAGTGGCTGGGGACTATAGGTGTATACTACCATGCCCAGCTAATTTTTTTATTTTTTGTAGAAACAGAGTCTTGCTATGTTGCCCAGGCCGGTCTTGAACTCCTGGCCTCAATCCTCCCACCTTGGCCTCCAAATTGTTGAGATTATGGATGTGAGGCACCATGCCTAATCTCAGTTTATTCTTATATCTGCCATCATCAGAAATCTGAATTGCATTCTTGTTGCTTCCCAATTTAGAGATTTAACGATCTGTTTGTACTTTTAAAGACTTCAATAAAAAGGAACCAAGGACTTAATATGCCAGATGGAAATTTTTGCAAATTAATATACTTACCGGGATTTCTAAAATCTATGTGCAAATGCAGGCAGTTTTGTCATTAGACTTGAGGAAACCTGTATTCTGATCAGGGTTGTAGTACCAATTAACTCTGTTCTCATTAGCATTTCCATTTTTAAAACCAGAGATTGAATCAGATGGACTTTGGTGATTTCTTATAGATCAGATACCTTTTGATTTCTTTGAAAAATGTAGCACTCATTGTGATATCCCTGTAGTAGACCTGGGAAATGCTTTCAAAGCATGCTAAGCACTTTGTATTACTGTAAACTGCATCAGAATGTGGAAAGTTGAGCACATATGGCAGGATAATAGTGGAGAAAATAATAGTGAATGGCAAACTTTTGTAGTTCCACTTCTATCATATACTTAATGGACTATGAGTCTATAGACTTTCTGTAGAGCTATTTCTGGAATAGAAATATATATTTGAATTTCTTCCCTGTTATTAGATATTCAAATAACATCATAATTGTATCTCTAAACTGCACTGTGATCTAATTTAACATCTGGAATGACATACCACTTTCCTCAAAGTGTAAACTCTAAAATATTGGTTCATAAACTACTCTCAAAAATACTGCTAAGTATAGAAAAGTAAAATATCACAGAATATACTAGTGTATTAATATATACAGTTCAGAGACTCTTGGGAAGTGATTTAATGGATGAAGAATTTGGATTTTAGCAGCAACTTGCACAAGTCATTCACTCATTTACTCGACAAATATTTTCTCACCAGACATTTATTCCTTGTTCATGTTGGATTTATGGTATGAGGGGAGATATTGAACAAGAAATTTCAAGTATCATGAATTTTACAAAAAGAGAAGTCCAGGGAGCTGTGGGAACTTAAAAGAGGAGTTAATTCATCTAGTTTGAAGGGATAAGTCAGTGGAGGATATCTGGAAAAACTTTGCTGATGAAGGGAGTTTTAGCAGAGATCTGAAAACATAGACAGATAATAAGCCAAGGAAAGATTTGGGGATACTGTTTTAGACAGAGGGAACAGCATGGCTTATCTGAAATTTTTAAGGCAAGAGAGAGTGTCCTTTTGGAGAAACTGAAAGAAGACTAGTACAGTTGTAGTAGAAATCCAAGAAGGGAAATGAAGCATGTGGTAGACTAGAACTTGCATGGGTTTGAAAGTCATTGTAAGGATGGTGGCCTTATTTAAGGGCACTTAGAGTTATTTAAGGGTTTTAAGAAGAGGTGGGGAAGAAAGCAGAGCATATAATCAGAGTTGTATTTTTTTAAAATAACTTTTTATTTTGAAATAGTTTAAGACTCACGAGAGTTTGCAAAAATAGTTTAGAGGGTGTTTGTGTACCTTTAACCCAGTTTTCCCAATGATAATATATAACCATAGTATGGTCCCCAAATCCAGAAATTTATGTTGGCACAATGTAGTCTGCAGTTTTTAAATGCAGAATTTGTCTTGTTTTATTTAGTTTGGTTTTGGTGTTTAAAAGTTTACTATAATGTATAGAGAGGACTGGAAAGGATTAAGTGTGGATTCAGGGGAGCAGTTTGGAGATTAAGAAGCAAAGACAGTTGATAGATGAAGGTATCTTAACCTAGAAGTGGCATGGATTTAAGAAATATTTAGGAGGTAGAAATGATCAATTAATCTTGGTGATTGGATAGGGAATGTGAGAGAGGAGATATGACACTTGTAGATTAGCATTCATGTGCGCATATGGTAATAAAATTCAGCGGAAACCAAGCAAGTGGGAAGGGGGAGAAGGGGATGAGTAAATTCACATCTAATGGGTACAATGCACACTATGTGGGTGATGGACAAACATAATTTTGACGCGAATTGTACAAAAGCAATTCATGTGACTAAAATGTTTGTGCCCCCAGAATATTCTTAAATAAAATAAAAATAAAAACAAATATAATCTATAGATTTTTATTTTGAGTAACTGGGTAGGTGGTGATGTTTCTAGTTGAGGTTGAGAGTCTTAGAGGATAAACAGATTTTTTGGTGGGGAAAGGATATCCATTCAGTTGTGACCATGGTGAGCTTCAGGTACCTGTGTAGGCAAGCACCATTTCTGTCTGGAGCTCTGGGAAGAGATCAGGTGTGAGATACAGATTTAGGCATCGTCAGCATATAGACAGTAATTTCAGCAAGATTATCTAAGGAGAATATGCTAAACAGAAAAACAAGGTTTAGAATAGAGCCCCAGGAATTATAAATATTAAATGGGTTGGCAAGAAAGGAGGAGCTGGAAGAAAGACTGAGAGGGAACAGCAGAGAAAGACAGAAGAGAGAGTCAGAGAGAGAGAGAGAGGCGGGGGGGAGGTGGGGAGAGAGAAAGATATGAAGAGACAAAGAGACAAGAGAGATAGGGAAATTAACGAATTTATATCATATAAGCCAAGGAAAGAGAGTGTTTTGGAGAATAAATATCCTAGTAAGCTCTGTCTCTTTTCTTTGACTTCATGTGAAGTCATGATGGAAAGGTTTCTTGTGGTTCTCTATGTATGTGACTATGCATATACAAACACCTGGGCCATACCCCAGGCCAATTGAAATCAAATTTTCCCCTTAGATGCCAGGTGTCTGTATTTACAAAATATCTCCCCAATTGACTCTGATGCTGGGTGTGGATGGAGAATGATTGGAACATGGAAATACCCTGATAATCTTAGGAGTAGTCAGAGGATTCTACAGTGACCTGAAGAAAGATATGACCAAATAGAAACTTTATTGATACCATAGAAGGAAGGGCATGCCAAATAAACTTTCCTGAAAGAAAAGAGGCAGCAGGTAAAGAACTAGAGGACAAGAAATTTGGAGTTGACTCACTGAAGTGTGAAGTTAGCATCACAAATCCTAAAGGGGATTGGAGGTTGGTGTTAGTGAGGAAGGGGTTTGATTTATAGTAGATTTATGCTATGACAAACTGAGTGACAAGTTCAGAATGACAAGCTGAAATAATATGTCTCAAGACCATTTGATATTAGATGGGGTGAAAAGATCATATCAGTTTAAGTAAGAGATAACTGAAGGCTGAATTACAGCTTTAGTTAAAGGAATGATGTAAGGAAAGGTTGTTGATTAAACATTGTGGGAAGAAACACATTTGAATTTTGCTAGACGTATGACTGGGGATGATAGTAAGTTAAAAATTACTTTGGGGAATTCCACTAGGAAGAAAGGTTACATATTGGTGATTCCCATAATGTACTGTGGAAGCTTATCATTGAGTGTATCAGGGAGAAGAAAACCGTATGGCAAATTGAGTTTAATTTAGCAATGGAGCACCTGATTCCATGGTATGTAGGCAGAATTCCAAGTGGGCATGAACTGAGTATGAATAAACAGGTAGCTGAACATTACATCATTTTCCAAAAAGTAGATTACTAATTAAAAGTATTTACTGTTTACTTACGTATTTACTCCTCATCATGTTTTCAAAATAATTTGAGGTAGCCAAGAAGCTGGTTTTTAGTGACTAAAATTATCCATGAACATATGGAATAGATAATAAACATGAATAATGGTAACTTCAAGAGTCAAAAGTGAAATGAGATATTCATTTTATTAAGTATGAGCAAAAGCTTTGCTTTACTGACATTTAGAACTCCAAAATACCATATTCAGCACAGAAATCTTAATGATTCTCATGGTGCAGTCATTTCTCTGAATGGTGTCATCTACAATACAATTCTAAACTTAGGAAATAAATGGAGGGGAGGGTAATGAGGCTTATGTGATGTTGAGTGAGTCAACATATGATTAATATTGAGTCACTTTCATGTTCTCTGTTGCTTGCCTTTCTGCATAATGGTTTTTTATCTGCAGCAACTTGGCATGAGAATCAAATCTGTTAAATAAGTTTCTTGTATGGATTATCCTGTCAGGTTGCTAACAAGTGTATGTCGTCAACATTAAGGAATTCTTCTCAGTACAAAGATAGTAGTCTAATTTTGATTTAGTTAACGTTGATTGCCATTTTGCCCTGATAAATGAGGAAGAATCCAGGCTGTTTGGACATTCAGGATTTTTTTTTTTTTAACAGGTGACACGACCTCCTCTTCATGTGAAGTTACCATAATAATAAAATTTGCAGACTTTGTATCTATTTAGTATGGTATGTCTGTGTTTGTGTATAGTGTTTTAAATGTGGAAAATGACAGTAAGTATTATTGGCCTTATTTTAAAGTAATTCTGTTTCCAAGCAAGTTTTAGTTGTTGTGATACCCTTAGGCTTAAAGTGATCTGAGGAATAAAACCATAGTAAATGTATCTTTAGGTGATTTTTAAAAATTAGCACAGTGTAGAGCAGTGCTTATTGTTGCTAGACTAAAGCACAATATTCATTTTAAAATGAATGATTGAATAATGTCAAAGCTAGAAAGACCGATGATTAAAAACTAACTATATCAGAATATATAGCTCTGGCAGGAATCAAAAGGAAAAATTAGCCATTCCTTGTCTTTGAAACGCCTCCTTCCCTCTACATCCCTGACGTCCAGTGCCTTGGCCAGCTTTCTATATCTCTGGTCTTTGTCAATTTCCTTTGTGGAATCCTCTCCCTCCACCCCGCTTTTAGGTTTATTTGGTCCTCAGGAACCAGTAACTTCTCCACATCTAACCCATCTCAGTAAACATCATACTGTATAATCAGCAGCTTAAGCTGGAAATAAGGGCTGTTTCCTTTCCCTCATCCCCACATTAATTCTATCAGTAAGTCCTATGTCTTCTACTTGCAATATATACTTTTGGGTTATTCACATTTCTGCCCATCTCTGCTGTCACCATCCTAATCTAGGCCACAATTATGTCTTGCTTGAAAATAATGTGATAGCATCCTTTCTAAGCTCTCCTTCCCCTATCCTTTCGCCTGCAACTGCTGCAGTTCATTCACTGAAATCCTAGTGATCTTTTAAAAATAAATATAAATCACACCATGTTACTCACTATCCTGTTTCATTCTTTTAATAGCTTCCCATTTCACTAAGAATCCAATTCTTTCCCATATCCTGCAAGGTCCTGTCTAAATATCTAAACCAGCCTCTGCTTGTGTCTCCAAATTCGTCTTCAGCTGGCCTTCTTCTTGATCAAAAGGCTCTAGCTCATGGGCTTCCTTCTCCAAACTTGAGCCGCAAAATATTCTGTTCCTTTTGCTTTCAGCGCCTTTCCCTGAGATCTCCAGAAGGGTGGCTCTTCTTATCCTTAAATCTTAGCCCAAGTGCTGCATTTTCAGACAGGTCTTTATTTTAGATCCCAAATAGATCCTCCCTTTTATTCTGCGTTCAGCACCCTTTCTGTAATTTTCCAAACATTTTCTCTATTTTAATGATATATTTGTTTACCTCTGTGTTAACAAGAGGTACTACTAGAATTTGAGCTCTAAGAATATGAGGACTGTTTATTTCACTTATCCCTGTGCAAGCTGCCTAGCACAATGTCACATATGAGGCATTGAATGAATGAAAAGATGAATGAATGAACAATATAAGTGTCAGGCTGAGAATACCACTGTGTAAAGGCTAACTGATACACCTGGAACAGTGTGGTCTTCAGGAAGGGCTCTGGGTAGAAGTTAACTGTTGCATTAACCATTTTTCTAACTAGCATAACTGATTTGTTTCTGTAAATTTTTGTTGGGAGGATAAGGTGAGATAACATGTACAAAAGCACTTAAAATAAAATATTGTACTCAGAAGTCTTTCTCCTACACAGTTCTCCTTGTACCTAGACACTATCCACAAGGAGAGTACGTGTCCTCAGAGATTCCCTCCTCTTTTCACGTTCCTTCATCCCTTTCCCTGCTCTCCTTATTCATTCCAGAAAGTGACAAAAAGTAGAGACTGTGACAGGGCTGTGCAGTGTGTGTCCAGCAATGCCTGCACCTTTAATAGCATATTCCCACCTGTGGGTAGGTGATAACCCCACCACTCCATGTGCGAGTCCCCTGAAGTCCTAGGAATATTCTGCAAGTGCTACCTCTTGTCTGCCCTCCGAATCCTTTTGTTCCATCTAGCTGCCTTAGGTTGGAGAGCCAATGTCTTGGGCTTAGTTTTAATTTCTCTGCTCGAACTCCCTTTGGATTAATTATTTAAGCCGTTCATCTTTAGACCCTACTTTTTGTTCAGTGCCTCACAGCCTCAGGGACCATCTCTCCTCCTTCTCTAGCCTGTCCCTGACTTCTGAAAACTTGGCCTGGCCAAGACCTCAGGTTCCCCCTTTGACTAGCTGGAAGCTTTCACACACTGTTAGATCACATACTTGCAAATGTTAATATGTTGTTTGCAATTCTAGCATATCATGTGTTATGAACCCCGTGTCTTCTGCATTTATTTATTATACTCACTTCCTTGTCTTCATGGCCTGCCTAAACTTTTTTATGGCTTCTCTGTTTCTTTTTGTCCTTCTGTCAATGATGGTTGTGACCTTATTTTCACAAAAGATACATTTTTAGGAGTGGTTTTTCAGATTTGTAGGTAGGACTTACTTCCATAAATACTGTACTGATGTCAGCAGCAACTCTAGGTCACTCTTTAAATCACTTTGTGGATAATTATGGTTGTGTTTTAAACCCATCAGTCACTATTGCCTATATTTACTTGCAGTGGCTGATTTTGAACCTGGAATTGTTGTGTTGGAAATATAATAAATATTAACTGTTTGCCATTGAAAGGGACCAACCTTTAAAGGACAGCATGATACATGATGAATAGTAGATTCAAGTTATAAAATCACTTTTATTATCTTCCTTCTTCCCTGCCTTCCTTTCTTCCTACCCTTTCTGTCTTCTTCAGTGAAAATTTAAGGTAGCTAACTCAGATTATAGAGTACAAACCATATTACTAATACATTTTAAGTTTATAAATCTTAAGGTTATAAATATTAGATTTCTACTGTAAAAATACTTATATGGAAAACACTAATGTTTAGTAACTTATCAGACTTCTCTGAATTATACCTCCAAGACATTAGTTACATTAATTATAAAATGCTGACATTTTGCAGTTTTTATGAATATTATGTGTTTTTAATTTTTTGCTTCTATACTTTATTATTCTTTAATTTTTTTATCTGAGAATATTACAGGGGTACAAACATTTTGGTAACATAAATTACTTTTGTAGAGTTTCAGTCAAAGTTATACATGTGCCCATCACCCAAATAGTGTGCATTGTGCCTGTTAGGTATGAATTTACCCAGCCCCTCTGCCCGCCTCCCACCTGCTTGATTTCTGTTGAGTTTTACTTCCATATGTGCATATAAGTGTTGATCGATTAATTCCAATTTAATAGTGGGTACATGTGGTATTTATTTTTCCATTCTTGCAATACTTCACTTAGAAGAATGGTCTCCAGTTCCATCCAGGTTGTTACAAAAGGTATTAACCTTTTAATGCCTTTAATACCTTTTGTAACATAGTTCACCATTTTTATTATGGCTGAGTAATACTCCATGGTGTACATATATCACATTTTATTAATCCACTTATGTATTAATGGGCACTTGGGTTGTTTCTATATCTTTGCAATTGTGAATTGTGCTGCTATAAATATTCTAGTGCAAGTATCTTTTTTATAAGATGTCTTTTTTCCTTTGGGTAAACACCCAGTAGTGGCATTGGTAGATCATATGGTAGTTCTACCTTTAGTTCTTTAAGGTATCTACATACTACTTTCCATAGAGGTTGTACTAGTTTGCAGTCCCACCAACAGTGTATAAGTGTTCCTTTCTCTCTGCATCCATGCCAGCATCTGTTGTTCTGGGACTTTTTGATAAGAGCCACTCTCACTGTAGTTAAGTGATATCTCATTTTGGTTTTGGTTTGCATTTCCCTGATGATTAGAGAGATTGAGCATTTTTTCATATGTTTGTTGGCCATTAGTCTATCTTCTTTTGAAAAGTTTCTGTTCATGTCTTTTGCCCACTTTTTAATGGGGTTGTTTGATGTTTTCTTGCTGCTTTGCTTGAGCTCTTTGTAGATTCTGGTTATCAGCTCTTTATCAGATGTATAGCATGCAAATATTTTCTCCCATTCTGTAGTTTGTCTATTCACTGTATTGATTATTTCCTTAGTTGTACAAAAGCTTTTTAATTTGATCAGGTCCCATTTATTTATTTTTGTTGTTGCTGTGATTGCTTTTGGGGTCTTCTTCATAAATTCTTTGCCTAGGCCAATATCTATAAGAGTTTTTCCAACATTTTCTCCTAGAAGTCTTGTAGGTTCATGCCTTAGGTTTAAGTCTGTTATCTACTGTGAGTTGATTTTTTTGAGTGGTGTGAGGTGGGGATCCTGTTCTATTTCAGTCTCCTACATGTGCCTATCCAATTTTCCCAGCACTATTTATTGAATAGGAACTTTTTTTTCCCAGTGTATGTTTTTGTCTGCTTTGTCAAAGATCATGGCAATATGAGGATGGTTTTATATCTGTGTTCTCTGTTCTGATCCATTGGTCTATTGAATATTATATTTTTATCCTATAAACATTATAGGAGCTTCCTTTTTCTTTGGAATTCAATTACAAATATTCACCAAATTGACAGTAAAGTTTCATACACTTTATTTCTCCTCCATATTTGTACATTGAGGCTATCTGAGGCAGGCTGTGTGATAATAGAAGGAGAGAATGGGTGAGAGAAAAAAAGGGTCTGGGCTGAAGACAGAGAAGAGAGAACAAATGTGAACATGCTATAATCAAAATAAGTTGAATTCCATTGCTGAATTCAAGAAGTGTTTCTGTATTAGAGGTTATCATTCTGTAAAAGCCATAAAGCATGCTCAAACTTCTGTAATGTGGAGAATGAACTGGATCAAAAAGGGAGTCTGTCTGAATGAACCATCATAGAATTTTTTAAACCATAGAATTATTGTCAAATGGCCAGTTTCCTGCTGATGACTGCTGCAGTGAATTGTTGAATTGTTGTTAAACTCACCTCTTATTCAGGTGAGTTTAAATATTAAAATGACTGAAAGTATGAGAAAGAGACAAAGAGAGAGAGAGAGGGAGAGAAAGAATCAGAGACTAAAAGAAAGAAAGAGACAGGGAGAGAATATGAATGAGTGAATATGAACATGCATGTAATAAAGGAAGGTTTGAAAAATGTTTTATTTCAGGCTGGTAGTCAGTAGACTCAAGTTCTACTTTAATCTCTAACATGAACTTATCAGGCCAGGCATCCAGCCTCTTTGTGCCTTTGTTTTCTTAGCTATCAAATAGGAATAATAGTAACATCTGTTCTACCTGCTGCACAAGTTTGTGGCAATAGTAGCATGAGATGTAAGATGTGGAACTGTTTTGAAAGCATCAAGTACTCTCTGCAGAGAAAAAGTCATGTTATCCAAGCATAACATTTTTTTAAAAAATTATTTTAAATCCAATGCTAACATTTTATATTTTTATCATGTATAACATGGTGTTTTGAAGTATATATACACTATAGAATATCTAAATCTAATTAGCAAATACATTACCTCACATAGTTATTTTTGTGTTGAGAACACTTAATGTCCACTCTCTTTGCATTTTTCAAGAATACAATATATCATCAACTGTAGTTACCTTGCTCTACAATAGAGTTCTTGAAATTTACTCCTCTTGTTTAACTGTATTTATGTATCCTTTGGCCAACATCTCCCAGTCCTCTCTCCCCACTTACCACCCCAGCCTTTGGTAACCACCATTCTACTCTCTACTTCAATGAGATCAACAATTTTAGATTCCATATAGGAGTGAGATCATATGGTATTTGTCTTTTTGTGCCTGGCTTATTTCACTTAACATATTTCTTCCAGGTTCATCCATGATTTTGCAAATGGCAAAATTTCATTTTTTTATGGCTAAATAGTATTCCATTGTATATATATACCACATTTTTTAATCTATTCATTCATTGATTGACACTTAAGTTAATTCCATAGCTTGCTATTGTGAATATTGCTGCGACACACATAGGAGTACAGATATCCTCTTGACATAGTGATTTCGTTTGCTTTGGATGTATACTCAGTAGTGGGATTGATGGATCATATGGTAGTTCTATTTCTAATTTTTTGAGGAATGTCCATACTGTTCTCCATAATGTCTATACTAATTCACGTTCTCATCAACAATGTATAAGTGTTCCCTTTACTCCATATCCTCCTCAACACTTGTTATGTTTTCTTGTTTTGATAATAGCCATTCTTTTTTTTAATATTTATTTATTAATTTATTTAACAGTAACAAAAATAAACCTACTACATGGTAACATAATTTACATTTTTAGGAAAAATTTTCCAAAACAAAAAATAACATTGAGAAAATGACATTGTATGTTTTTACATCTCTTCACCATTTAGCTTAATAGAGGATAGCTTGATTCTCATATCTGATTCTGCATTTACTGTGTTGCAGTGTGCTGTTTTGTTGAAGTATATAAACAAAATCTAGCTTCACTCAGGTCCATAAATAATAGCCATTCTAACAGGTGTGAGATGATATTTCACTGTGATTTTGATTTGTATTTCCCAGATAATTAGTGATGTTGAATATTTTTGATATACCTATTGCCATTTGTATGTTTTCTTTTGAAAAGTGTCTGTCTATTCAGGTCTTTTTTTCATTTTTAAATTGGGTTATTTGTTTTTTTGGAATTGAGTTCTTTGAGTTCCTTATTTATTTTAGATATTAGTGCCTTGTCATACGTAGAGTTGGCAAATATTTCTCCCATTCTGTAGGTTGTCTCTTCACTCTGTTGATTGTTTCCTTTGCTGTGCAGAAGCTTTTTAGTTTGATATAATCATGTATGTCTATTTTCCTTTTGTTGCCTATGCTTTTGAGGTTTTATCAAAAAAAAAAAATTCATGCACACATCAGTGTCATAAACCATTTCACCTATGTTTTCTTCTAGTAGTTTCATAGTTTTGGGTCTTGTATTTATCTCTTCCACCTATTTTGAGTTGAATTTTGTATATGGTGAGAGATAAGAGTCTAGTTTCATTCTTCTGCATAAGCATAACATTATTACCTTTGCAGAATTAGAGATAAGTGAGAGAACATTTGCTTTTGGATTTTATAATTGGAATAATTTATTCAAAATGTCAATGCAATTTAGTATGGTGGGCTTAGAAGTCAAACAATTTAGTAGAGTGTGGGCTTAGAAGTCAAACAGACTTGTGTTTAAATCCTGACTCTACTTGTCACTTACTAGCTGTACAACATTGGACAGTTTATATAACTCTCTGAGTTTCACTGTGGCAAACTTAGGAAGTCATTCTGAGACTTAAATGAAGTAAGGCTCTTTTCACATTTTGGAACACAGAGTAACTACTTAAATAATATTAATAGTAGTACTATTGCTATGATGAAGACTGATGTTGTCAGAATTGGGTTAATTTTTTCCCTTTGGTTAATAAACCTGAATGCCATAGCGCTTTTACAGCTAGGAGCATGATTGTTTCTTTTCAAATTTTAGTTATTTTCAAATGCCATCTCCCTTAAGGCAGACTCAAATTGTCTAATGTATTAAGGCCTACTGCAAAATAATATTTCAGAGATGTTGAAACTGAACCAGGTTCATCACAGTAGATGATCTGAAACTGAACCAAGTTCATCACAGTAGATGATCTGAAACTGAACCAAGTTCATCACAGTAGATGATCTGAAACTGAACCAAGTTCATCACAGTAGATGATCTGCCTCCTGAGATATGTAGGACACTGTGACAGGGCTAAATTTGGCTCTAATTTTATGGAATTAAGTGAATTGGGTGAATTACCCAAGTCACCATTTTCCACCAAGAGTAAGTATACACGTTTAGGGGGAGGGAATTAATAGATTCATGTTATTTTTCTGCCATTGAATTCAAACAAATTTACAATGTAAGGTAATTTAACCCAGAGATTAAGTCTGAGAAGGGTCTGAACAACAGAATTATTCTAAAATGATTTCTTTGATGAACAATTTAAAAATCAAGCCATTGCAGTGATTGAAATGACAATGCATAACACCTGGTGATGGTGTGAGCTACTGGATTTCAAAGACTAGTACCAATGTCATGGCACTTAATCTATGCCCCTAAGGCAGAGTTTCCCAGGGTGGTGAGGAACTTAATAGATATTCGTAGTGTGATCATGTTGACCTTGTTAGAAACAAGTGAATTCTAAGAGATCTCTATTATTTAGTGCTTTGAAAAGTTAAAAATAAAATGCTTTAAAACAGTGGGTTGCAACTAAGCATATAAATATCTGTAAAATATTTTTTTCTGGCTGGGTGCGGTGGCTCAGGCCTGTAATCCTAGGACTCTGGGAGGCCGAGGTGGGTGGATCACTCAAGGTCAGAAGTTCGAGACCAGCCTGAGCAAGAGTGAGACCCTGTGTCTACTAAAAATAGAAAAAATTAGCCGGGCATGGTGGCGCATGTCTGTAGTCCCAGCTACTCGGGAGGCTGAGGCAGTAGGATTGCTCGAGCCCAGGAGTTTGAGGTTGCTGTGAGCTAGGCTGACGCCACGACACTCTACTCCAGGCAACAGAGTGAGACTCTGTCTCAAAAAAATATATATATATTTTTTTCTTAATCATTTGCATTTTGGATATCTAAACATCAAAAATATAGTTAATTCTTAGTAGATCAGGCCCCCTAGTTCTTACATTCTGTAAGGACATTACTTTATGGTATTTCAGTGAAACTTCACAGTTCTACTTCTTTGATATGAAAGAAGGAGCTTATAGGACAAGAGTTTGATCTGGACTCTTTTGGAGACTGCCTATTTTTAGTTAGGCTCACTAGTGTGAATTAGCTGTAAAATGTATGTCTGGACAGCTGAATGAATAGTTGAATGGGATACTTTTAATATTGACTTTTTGGAAGTTGATGAACACCTACAAAGAACAATAATTTTCTGTACCTTTAATTAATACAAACCTGCCCCATCTGTTAACATCTAACCAGTGGTTTCTTTTTTTTAATTAATTAATTTTTAAAATTTTTATTTATGTTTTTATTTCAAAATATTACAGGGGTACAAATGTTTTGATTACATAAATTACTTTTGTACCACTTGAGTCAAAGTTATAAATGTGATTTCAAGAGCTACTTAGCATTGTTTCTAGTCAATGACAATGAGATGAGAATATTAGTTAAAACTGAGAATGCTAATTTTTAAAACTATTTTCAGTTTTTAGATAAACCTCCATCATGTTTTCCCTGACTGTACTAATTTACATGTTCACCAACAGTGTAGAAGAGTCATTTTTCTCCACATCCTCTCCAACATTTGTTATTTTTCATCCTTTTGATGATAACCATTCTAACTGGGTGAGATGACATCTCATTGTGGTTTTGATTTGCATTTCCATGATAATTAGTGATGTTGGAGTATTTTTTCATATATTTCTTGGCCATTTGTATGTCTTTTTAAAAGAAATTTCTATTCAGATGCTTTGCCCATTTTTAAAACAAATAATTTGGGTCTTTTTTTGCTGTTGAATTTTTTGTATGTTTTGGGTATTAGTCACTTTTTGATGAATAGTTTGCAAATATTTCCTCCCATTCTACAAATTGTCTCTTGATTGCTTCTTTTGCTGTGAAGAAGCTTTTTAGTTTGATGTAGTTTCATCTGTCTATTTTTGTTTTTCTTGCCTGGGCTTTTGAGGTCTTAGCATAAAATCTTTGCCTACACCAATGTCCTAAAGTGTTTCCCCTGTGTTTTCTTGTAGTAGTTTTATAGTTTTGGGTTTCACATTTAAGTCTTTAATCCATTTTGAGTTGATTTTGTATATAGTGAAAGATAAAGTTCTACTTTCCAGCAATCCCATTACGGCATATTTATCCAAGGGAAAAGAAATCAGTATATTAAAGAGATATCTGTACTCCCATGATTATTGCAGCACTATTCATAATAGTCAAGATATGGAATCAACCTAAATGTCAATCAACAGATGAATGGATAAAGAAAATGTGATATATATATGCACAATGGAATACTATTGAGGCATAAAAAAGAAGGAAATGCTGTCATTCTTGGCAACATGGATGAGCCTAGAGGACATTATGTTAACTGAAATTAAGTCAGGCACAGAAAGATTATACTGCATGTTTTCACTCATATGTGGAGCTGAAAAAAGTTGAGCTCATAGAAATAGAGAGTAGAATTGTGGTTATTAGAGACTGGGAAGTGTAGCAGGGAGAGGAGGATAAGGAGAGGTGGGTTAACAGATACAAAATTACAGCTAGATAAGAGGAATAACTTCTAGTGTTCTGTAGCACTATAGGGTGACTATAGGTAATATTTACTGTATATTTTCAAAAAGCTAGAAAGGAGGATTTTGAATATTCTCAACACAAAAAATGATAAATACTTAAGGTGAGGGAGGATATGCTAGTTACTGTGATTTGATCATTGCACATTGTATACATGAATAGAAACATGACTCTGTATCCCATAAATATGTTTAATTATTACGTGTGAACTATAAGTAAAAGAAAAGAAACCAGAATGATTGTTACCATCTGAATGACATTTGATCAAACAAGTATTTTATGTGCTAACCATCTTCCCTTTCCCCAATCATTATTTTTAGAACTATTTCATCATGATTTCATAATTTAGTTCAATGGAACTTAATCATCTGTTTTAGAACTATAGGAAGAAAATTAGAAGGCAATTGGCAACTGGAAAAAAATTTCAATGTATGTAATAGACAAATATTATTAATCACCTAAGAACTATGTTGCCATCATATATTTAGACCAAGTGATGTTTGTGTTTTATATCAAATGTTAATTATAGGTATGAATACTGAAAATAGTTTTGATTTTCTCCCAACTAGTCTTGTTATAAGATTGAAATAGCTGTAGCAGAGTTCATTGATGTAAAATTCATTCTGAAACTTGTTGAAAACTGGTTTACAGTTTTGAGGAAATATCTAAATTGGCCAATAGCTCTGTAGGATTAAATTTTATCTTTAAAAAAAATCTGGGCTTGCTGATATTTCTTAGCTCTCAGCCAGCTTATACCTATGGAGTTCATTCAGGAAAGCTGTTGGGCAAGAAATAGGATCCACTGTTTGGGCAGAATCTAAACATTTGTGGCAGCAAGAAGACTACTAGTTTTTCTCGCTTATAGGTGATTAACCAAATATTTTACAATAATAGATAAAGTTATCCTGCTGCAATAATTCCTGGAATTAGAAACTTTTAAGAGATCTTGCAAGGACTGTACCTGAGTGAAGGAGCTATGAACTGTCAGTGGGGATTTGGAGTTAACAATTACACAGCCTATACTGTAGGCCAAGATAAACTTGGAAATGTACTTACTGCTTCTCCTGATATTTCAGCCCAAAGCTGAACATTGAGAACCAAACATATTTAATGAGTTATTTTTCTTTTAGTCAAAAGTTTCATACTACATTTTTAAATTGCTTCAGCTGATTTCCATTCTTAACAATAACTTCATAGCTTTGACTATTTTTTTTTTTTTTAAATGCCTGGGAGTCTTTTTCAAACAAAGGGATCAGATGTTAATGCTCACATTTCCGGGCAAGGCTGTTTTTGGCATATTTACTATTGCCTGCTACACAATTGGGGGGAAACTGATCTAGAGATCAGTAGAGAGTGTATGAGTGGACAGACTTTAGGCCTCTAGAGACAGTTCTTAAAATTGAAGATGAGGCCTCATTCTCTCCTAATATGTAAGAGTTACCTGGGAATAAGTGAATCAAAGTCCAAATAAATGTAAGGTTGATGACAGTGGTTTCTAATTGTTTCAATTATAAGGATTCCTTTTAAACCTGATAATAAATTTTGCTTTCAGTATCCCTTAGTTGACGAAATGCATTACAGAAAATCTCAAAGAACTCGGTAACATTTTAAAGTAAATTTATGTAGTTTATTCTTTATGGCCGATATATTATCTGTAAATCATCTGTAAATCCTTCACTGGATTCCTATGGCCTTTAGAATAAAATAAAACCTTTATCACAGCCTCCAAGGCCCTGTGAGACCTGTCCCGTCCCATTCTTTCTTGCTCACTGTGCGCATCCGCCATATAGGCCTTTCTGATTCTTGAACAGATCAAGGTGATTTTAACCTCTGGAGCTTTGTCCTTGTTTTTTCTTCTACTTAGAATGCTTTCCCTCATCATCTTGGCAATGCAGAAGACAGTGGTTGGATCTTATTGTCATGTAGTCCTTAGTTCAGAGAGGCCTTCCTGACCACTCAATAAAAATTAGCCTTCTCCACTCCTTGGAAAAACATTACTGCCACTTAGATGTTGTTAGCCTACTATATGGTAACCGCAATATAGAATATCCTTTTATTAGGTTAAGAAAATTAATGAGGGTCTGTTTATTAGCAGTGAGTAATGCTGGCTCCCTTGTTTGAAAAGTATGTATATATTTTCCTATGCTCACTCTAGAATTGCCCATTTTTACCTAAGCTTGTGTAGAAAGACAATTTTTGTCACATATTTTCTGTGTCTATTCAGGAACATTTTCTGCAATAAGTAAGTGGAGAAGGGGACTTTCCAATTTCTTTTTCTTTTCAGCAATAGGTTCTTGCTCTGTCACCCAGGCTGGGGTACAGTGGCACCATCAGAGCTCGCTGCAGCCTTGAACTCCTGGGCTCAAGTGATCTTCTCGCCTCAGCCTCCCAAAGCACTGGGATTATAGGCGTGAGCTACTGCATCCCGCCCTTTGATTCATTTTTTTTTTAGTTGAAAGTTTGGAAGAACTATTGCTAATCCTTGCATTAAATTATCTGAGGATATTATGCCACCTCATGAAATTTTAAAGGAAAGAAAGGATTATCATGTTGGCTTAGAATTTATAAATTAAGTTACACTAAATTCTTAGAGTGTTAGAAAAATAATCTGTATCTGGAAATGTACTAGAGTCGGTTTGTACTGGCTCATGTAAAATCTGCTTGTTAAATTTTAAGGAATTTTGCAAGTAGGTTGACTTCACATGAAAGCTTGAAATTGGCTATGGTGAAAGTATTTACACCATGAAAACTGGCAAATGCTGCAACCAGGGCTTCCTCCACTTCTCCTTACCCCACCAGAAAGGCAGTTTACCAACATATCTTTATATATCAATAATATTTCAGAGGCTGACAATTCAACGATGACAAAGCAATAGAGCTAGCTCAAAATAACTGAGTTACCTATATGGATGTTTGGATTAAACAAACACAAATTTGGGGCATAGAAAAGAAAGGTTTTTATTTATTTATTATTTCAGGGTATTATGAGGGTACAAACTTTATGGTTACATTTTATATCTTTTCCTCACCCAAGCGAGGGTTAAAGGCATGGCCTTCCCTCCTACAATGCTCCCCGTGCCCTTTAGTTGTGAGTTTATGCCCCCATTGTCCTAATCCCTGGAGAGTATTACTGCCATGAGATCACCCTAGTGTTGATCAGTTAGTACCAATTTGATGGCGAGTATAAGTGGAGCCCATTCTTCCGATCTTGTGGTGCCTCACTTTGGATAATGGGCTTAAGTTTAATCCAGGAAAATATAAGAGGTTCGAGATCACTGTTGTTTCTTATGATTGGTTTTTAAAAATAGATTATTTGTACACAGAGACAGACAGGAAGGATTGAAAAAATTAAGATCTTTGTGTTTGTTTCTTACACCTCCCAGATAAGGCTGCTGAATTCTTGCAAAATATTGTTAAAATGTATACTCTGGGTTAGGGCAGATAGCCACCTTTGGTACTTGTGATATCAGCCTTTCTCCAGCTCCCATACCAGTAATATAGGTCAACTGATCTTATACGTGGCATTGAATAGTAAGTGTCTTAGACCATTTCTTCGGGTATAGAAAAAGATTCAAAGGAGAGTTTGATGGGAGCCCTGACTAATTGTAGTCCATAATGTTGGAGCAAGTAGAGACTAATGAGAGTTGACCTAAGGTTCCTAGCCCTCAATGGAAAAGGATTTAAAGGAAAATTACATGATGAAGCAGGACTTTGAGTATTACTCACTGATAAGAACACCTTTGAGTTGCACTACACAGAGGTACAAGAACTCTCTCTGGCTATGAGAACAGAGACATTATTAGTGACATTTCAAAAACAAAAATGTTATTTGACAACACATATATGAAGGGATAAATAAGACATAGGTCCTATATTGATGAGTTTGTTTTAAAGTGACACAAGGGTGTATATGAAAGCCTCCAGTTTGTTTTTTCAGAGACCTGAAATTAAATGTCCTCCAAAATATGGAATTTGTGAAACAAGAACATCCTGAAATCCCATCCTCTTCCCTGCCCTCCCCCCAAACTCTGTGTTAAACACTTGGAAAATTTGGATAATTCTAAGGGATTGTGTTAGAGCTCATTGTTTCATCTTTTATGATGTCTTCATAAAACAGGATAATAGTCCTGTTTATGAGAGGGTAGAAAGTGACTTTCTTCAATCATCTTTGGATGGAGCTAATTATTTTCTTGGAAGAGGGCTTTATTTTTAATCTTGCCGCATTTCTAGGACCTAGATCTTTAATGGAGCACTATTAATATTTTCCAACGGATAACAGACCATCTGTATCTTAAACAAGTTTGTGTTCTGGGTTGATGACATCCAGTCATCATGATGTTAGAAACTATGAACCTATTGGATAGCCCCACTCTCTGACACAAAATAATTTTTAGGAAAGAGAGAATATAATACAATTCAACTAAAATTAATTTCCTGAAGATTGGATAAGTCCAGGTACTTGAAAAAATAGTCCTAGATCAATAGATCTTGGGAGTCAATATGAAGGATTTACTGGTATTCTTGAGGTCAGGAGTGTTGAAGATTTTAATAATACCACAGTTAATACTACTAGCACCTTTATCTCCCTCCATTTACTGAAAGTAACATTATATTCACCAGTCTTCACATATAAACCTGTTAGGTTGGCATTTCTTTAAATATCATTTTATATGTGATAAAATGGAAATTTAGAAAATAAGACAACCCACTCAAAGTTTTGTAGGTGACAAGGCTGGGATTGGGACCCAAATATATGTAATTTCAAAGCCTATCTTTGTATTTCATTACACACATTTTCTTACCCTAAAATCAATTCTGTATCCTGCTTTTTCACTTAAAAATAGTATAAGAATTTCCTATGTGCCATTAACACTCTTCATAAACATAATTGTAATCACAGTATAATGGTTCATTCTACAAATATTCCTCATAGTAATAAACTTTCAATTGTTTTTATTTTTTATGTACATCTTTTTGTTACTTAAAACCAAACCATTACAAAGCATAGTGTGTGAAGACTAGGCCAGTTAGACTGAGGTCTAGATGCAAAGAGAGCTAGGCAGGTATCGTTATTTCCCTGAAAGCCACTTGCTAAGTAAATGTGGCCAGCTTGTGTTTAATTTCTTTTTAATTAACACCTTTAATATAAAATTCCAAATATATTGTTTCCTCTTTATGTTGTTAAGATCTCTGCTTTTGTCTTATCCTGTTTCTGACTTCTTTAAGGGTACTCTGATTGTTCTCCTCCTGGTAAAATATTTCTTAGTATCTCTTCTACTTTGATTTTTGTATCCTTAGAAAGTCATTTGGAACTTTTTATCCCAGAAAATAAAATTACCACAATCTTGGGAACTTTCCTGTTAACCACTGAATCCCAACTACAGAATTTAGTATCTTTTCTACCGACTACCTGTATTTAGTCCCATACCTAAATCATGTTGCATTTCAAACATCTTGTTTGATGGAGTTACCTCAATTTAAGCTGCTTGAGGAAAGAAACAGTCTCTAAAGAAGCATGAGATGTACATAAAGAACTGTCCCATTTCTCCCAGTTGTTTCAAACTGCTAATTAGGAATCCAACTCTTACCTATTTTTATCCAAACTATTTTTTAAGCACCCATATCATGACTGGCATCATAGTAGACACTAGGCATACAGTACAGAACAAATTAAAAATGACCCCTGTGTATGTAGAGTGTAAAGTCTACTGGAAGAGGCACAGGGGAAATAAGTAAACAAATTGTGGGTTTTTTTTCTTTTCCTGTAATTGAGTATAGCAGAATACATGCCTGATGTTCTTTTATAATACATAAACATAGTAAGAGTAGTGTTTGTACTAGAATTTTTTTGTATTTTGTTCATATTTATTCTTTAACTAAATTACAAACTTTAAAATGTTTGTCTATTGGTTTGTCTACATTCTTTGTGGTTAAAAAATATAAAACAAAATGAACTTGTATGATTTTGTTTGTTTGTTGGTCACTTGTTCATTAAATGATATATTACCTAAAGAAAAATTTCTCAGTGCCTTTTCTGCTGTCACAGAACTACTTTATTCTCAGGTTTTTCAGAAAATTAATGAATTCCTAACAAGAAAATGCATTTGTAGTGTGCCAGAGCACTGTACGGCTCTGTTAAACCTCACAAATTATGAAAGAGCTTGTCAGATGTTCCAGTAAATCTCCCCTCTCTTGCATAGGTCCAAGGATCTTATAAAGGAAGCCATCCTTGACAATGACTTTATGAAGAACTTGGAGCTGTCACAGATCCAGGAGATTGTGGATTGTATGTACCCGGTGGAGTATGGCAAAGACAGTTGCATCATCAAAGAAGGAGATGTGGGGTCACTGGTGTATGTCATGGAAGGTATGGTTTGTAACTCTGATCTTCTGACATTCAAATATTTCCTTTTTACCTTATCAGCCTGCACACAGATGGCACTATATTACATGGAAAATTCCACTTTTCCTTCTTTTGTTGAGAAAGTTTGAAAAGAGGTGAAATACTGCTTAGGGTTAGAGGTTGACTAATTATGTGAAGTGTTTGTGTTTAGAATATTAATATGAGAATCCAATATGTTTTCAGATATGGGGAAAATGATAGTGTGGAAAAAAAAAGAAACGCTATTTATTGCTCTGAATAATACTGT
>NW_012152285.1:2233039-2245304 GCF_000956105.1 Propithecus coquereli | reverse complement strand
TCTATTGGTTTGTCTACATTCTTTGTGGTTAAAAAATATAAAACAAAATGAACTTGTATGATTTTGTTTGTTTGTTGGTCACTTGTTCATTAAATTACATAAACATAGTAAGAGTAGTGTTTGTACTAGAATTTTTTTGTATTTTGTTCATATTTATTCTTTAATTAAATTACAAACTTTAAAATGTTTGTCTATTGGTTTGTCTACATTCTTTGTGGTTAAAAAATATAAAACAAAATGAACTTGTATGATTTTGTTTGTTTGTTGGTCACTTGTTCATTAAATGATATATTACCTAAAGAAAAATTTCTCAGTGTCTTTTCTGCTGTCACAGAACTACTTTATTCTCAGGTTTTTCAGAAAATTAATGAATTCCTAACAAGAAAATGCATTTGTAGTGTGCCAGAGCACTGTACGGCTCTGTTAAACCTCACAAATTATGAAAGAGCTTGTCAGATGTTCCAGTAAATCTCCCCTCTCTTGCATAGGTCCAAGGATCTTATAAAGGAAGCCATCCTTGACAATGACTTTATGAAGAACTTGGAGCTGTCACAGATCCAGGAGATTGTGGATTGTATGTACCCGGTGGAGTATGGCAAAGACAGTTGCATCATCAAAGAAGGAGATGTGGGGTCACTGGTGTATGTCATGGAAGGTATGGTTTGTAACTCTGATCTTCTGACATTCAAATATTTCCTTTTTACCTTATCAGCCTGCACACAGATGGCACTATATTACATGGAAAATTCCACTTTTCCTTCTTTTGTTGAGAAAGTTTGAAAAGAGGTGAAATACTGCTTAGGGTTAGAGGTTGACTAATTATGTGAAGTGTTTGTGTTTAGAATATTAATATGAGAATCCAATATGTTTTCAGATATGGGGAAAATGATAGTGTGGAAAAAAAAAGAAACGCTATTTATTGCTCTGAATAATACTGTGCACAAGCAAATAACTCTGGAAGCTTACAGAGCTTGAAAGGAAGCTGGAGATCATTGGAAGTATTTTTGGTTAGTTAATCTAAGCGTCTTCAACTCTACTCTTGACTTTTAATATATGACTAGTTTTCATGCTGTGATGCGTCTGGAAGAAGAAAATGTTTTCAGTGTTTTATGTGTATAACAGAGGCAAATCATAAAGTTTTGATGACATATTAGCTGCCTAATTAACAGGACATGATAGCTTATTTTAGAAATTTTGCACAAATTAAGAAACTGCTTTGGAAAAAACTGAGGCATGCATTGTGTAAATATGTTTTATGCCTAGGTAAATTTTCCTACTGCTTATTTCTAACTTGGAATTTATAGGAGCACATTTTCCTTTTGGGGGAAGAAAGAAGCCTGAAATAATGACTGAATCAGCCAAGAAGAAAGTGAGGTCAGAAATGTCTGTAATATTCAACAGTTGGTGTACAGAAATCACAGTTGGTTTGTTAGATGGTGCTTAGTGTTTTACCCAAAGCATTCATGACAGTGTCCTATAATTGTCAAGTTTGTAAGTCATTAAAAGGAGAAGTGTATTTTGGAAAGTCAGTTAATTTCTCCAAGTTTCACCTACCCAATTTGTAAAAAAAGAAGATACTCTTTTCTTTCTGCCAGTGATTGTCAACTGGTGATAATTCTGTGCCCCAGGAGACGTTTGGCAATATCTGGAGACATTTTTGGTTGCCGCAAGTTGGGTGGAGGTGAGGGAAGCTATCGCCTTCTAGTGGGTAAAGGCCAGGAATGCTGTTCAACAAGATAGTTTATAAGAACAAAGAATTATTTGGCCCAAGATGTCATTAGTGCCAACGTTGAAACACCCTGCTCTTTGCCTTCTTTACTGGATTTTCCTAAGTTAAAATTAGATAATCTGTATAAATGTTTAATGTAAAGTGCAAAACATTACAAAATAGTAAGTATCATTATTTCTATTAAAGACTGGACAACATATAAGAAATATTCTTTTTTCATTCATAATTCACCTTTTAATTTTTCTTTGTGGTCTTTTTGGATTTATATTAGGCATTATAATTTTAAGTGGTAATTTCTATGATTTTCTTCATTTTATAATTTTCACCTTTTATGTCAACAGTATAAAATTCTTCCCCAGGCCAAAAGGATATAAATATTCAGCTAGGCTTTCTTCTAGTCAAAACAAAACACAATAAACAATAAGGCAGAAAAATGTATACTTAGCAGAGAATTGAGGGGAAAAGAGATGAAATTATAGAGCAAGGGTATATGTGCGTAGTGAGCAGAAAGGATGAGAAAATTTGAAGAAATATATAGAGGCCAAGAATAGAATATAAAATAGAGGCAACATGTTAAGAACTACTAACAATGAGAAACCATCTTTAAAGCATTTTTCACGTTATATCAATGGCTTCAGATTTCTCAGATAAATTGGTAAGCATCTTTTTAAGAATATAGCTATTGTATAAAACAAGGTATACTTTTACGTTATCTGTTTTTAAATGCTAATTGATATTTCACTTATTAAACCAAAATTTTGAAAACCCGTGCTTTCAGTTTTCCTTCATCTTGAATATTTCTTATAAAAATAGATTTCCAAACAACTTTGTACATTTTTTTCTAAAAATAAATTGACTTGCTCACATCATTCCTTTTTTCTAGGATTGACTGCAAGTTTTCTAGCTATATTAAAAGGAGCTTGAAAATAATAGTCAATATTTGTTGAATGTTTAGAATAATACCTAATACATAGAACATGCTATTTGTAAACATGTTTTATGTATAATATTTATTTAATCCTCAAAACAACCCTGTTATGTAAAGGCTAATATTTATTATCTCTTTTTATAGATGAGAAGACTAAAGTTTAATGAGGTTAAGTATTGATCTTCCCAGGTCTCCCTTCTAGCTTGTAGTAGAGTCAGGATTTGTACTCAGTCAATCTGGATTCAGAGCTCAAGCTGTTAACTGTGGGGCTATGTGTTAGTCAGGGTTCTCCAGAAAAAAACAAAACAAATAAGATGCGTATGTATACAGTGAGACAGAGATTTATCTTAAGGGATTGACTCACATGATTATAGAAGCTGGCAAGTCTAAAATCTACAGAGTAAGGCCAACAGGTTGGAGATGCTGTAGTTTAAGTCTGAAGGCTTTCTGTTGGCAGAATCCCCTCTTCCTAGGGAAGAGGTCAATCTTTCTTCTATTAAGATATCAAGTGATTGGATGAGTCCCACCTACACTGGTGGAGAATAAGCAGCTTTACTCAAAGTCTGTTTATATAAATGTTAGTCTCATCTAAAAAATACCTTCGCAAAAACATCTATAGTAGAATAATGTTTGAATAACTATCTGATATCATGGCCTAGACAAATTGACACATACAATTAACCCTTACAAGTATACTCCTTATCAACTTGGCACCCATACCCATATCCTTAAACTATATTTTATCTCTAAATAAAGACAATAAGAAGATCATATTTTCACCTAACGTGATATAACTACCTTATATAAACAGAAAAAGCACTGACCCTTTCCCCAGAAGATGCAAAGTTAATTCATCTCACTGATATCCCATAACTTAAATACTATGATGTAAAGTTAACAATACTTAAATACTGTGCTATGAAGTCAATACATCTTATGCTACATGATCAGAGAGGGAAGAAAACAAAGATTTTCTATATTTTAAATATACACATATACATATACACGCAGAACTATATCATAATAAAAGAAGGAAGAAATGCTCATGACAGACTATTGCTTCCCCAGGTAAAGGTAAGTACACTAATTTTTCCCCATTGCTTTAAGCTAATTTTAATAAATTTTATTTATCTTCTTCTTACTGCTAGATTGACTAAATAGCATGCCATCTTAATTATCCCTTTAAAAACAAGCTTCTAAATAATATATCAGTATTCAGAGAAGCAGATTTGCAATGATGTTGTTGATTGCTTTCAATTAAACTTAATAAAGTCATCACAGTCTTACAAACTGATGCCGATCTTTCCCCAAACAGTAATTCTAACTAGCTCCATGTAACTTTGGCTGATGGCTATGCTAATATCTTTCTGTCAAAATACTTTAAAATAGAAAAAAACTGTCATTTAAATTTTTGTAAGTTTTAATTGAGGAGATGTTTCATTGTATAATTAGTTTTTTATCAACGCATTCAATCTTCTTAAAATTTAGATAGCAATGCTATTGATATAGATGGATTCTTTTTCATCTGTGAACATTAATATTTATACAGAGTATACCATAGTGATAATGGATGAATAGACTATAAAGGATCTTTCACAAACTCGGTTACTATCAAGACATTCAGCAAAACACCAAGGGAGTTTATATGGAAAATCAGTTCAATTTTTCTTATCTCTCTTTAGTGAAATGAAGTGCTCTTCATAAAAATGCTTGTTTAACATGTGCCTTAAGTAATTTGTTTTTTAGCCTGGGCAGTATTCCAAGTGTTATTATATACCTAAATGCCAAAGTTTCTAATGGGTTTAACAAAAGAGAATAGTCATATGGTAAGACTTTACTAATTAGGATGACTGGGGAAAAATCGTCTGGGGGTAGTGTACATACATTATCATGTATTTTCAAGCAAAATGAGTTGTGCTGCTTTCACATACTTGTAATGTCTTCCTAGTAGAATTTTCAGGTTCAAGTTTTGATCTGAATTGTTTGGAATTAGTTTCTTAAGGCAGTAATGTAAGTAGATTAAGTTGCTTAAGGCTCTGTTTATATTTTAATTATATTAAATTAAAATATAAATGACTCTTATAGAATACTTGAATACAGTTTATTTTCTTAAACAAAATATAAGTGACTCTTACAGAATACTTGATGGCAATTTATTTTCATAAACAAACAGACATTGGCTTTAGTTATGATATAACATCTGTTCATACCCTTATACTCTTTTTCTATCATAAAGATAAACTTCAGTCTAACTTTATCTAAAATAAAACAAAATCTCATTTAGTGATTTAGAATTGGTGATGTTTTATTCTTTAGGAATCTAATTTAATATTCTAGTTTGAAAATGTCTAATTTATAGCCATCAAAGTGGTTGATTTCCTTACAGATATTAGTTTGACTCATTTTCTGTGATCTTTCATAGTGGAAGTCATAACATTTCATGTTTTAAAAAAAATGGTTAAGTGTTTGTTTAGTGTTCTTTGACCAGTGGTTATTTAAGTTAAACTTTTTAATGAAATCATCAATGTTTTCTTCATGAGGTGTTTGTTAATGATAATAACTTTTCTTAAGTATTTATAAGTAAGGTACTTTCTAAGTATTAAATTTTTAATCCTCATAATGACCTTAAGAGGTAGGAATTCTGTTATCTACCTGTTAATAGATGGGGAAAATGATACCTGGAGAAGTTAAATAACTTAGGGAAAATCATGTAGTCAGTACATTGAGATGCAAATCTTAGCCATGGAGTTCCCATACCTAAGGAGTGTGCAGTGTTAACTTTTGAAATATAGATGAGAAGTATTGTAATTACATATTTATTATGTGCATCCTAGCTTGAGGAGTCCATAAAGATGCACAACATTAAACCATAAGGTAAAAAATGATATGATTATTTGCAGGAAAAAAAAAAAACTTGAACTACAATAGTTCAAAAAGAAAACAATCCAAGATATTTCCTATAAATACTTCTTAGGTATCTGCATCCTTTGAACATTGAACTGCTTTACTGACCTCTCTATAAATCATCTAGCATAAATTCTTTTCTTCTTATTAGTTTTTTTTTTCTTATGGAAAGAATGTCTGTGATTTGGCTTCTTGGTCCAGCTCTATGTCCTTATTGTTTAGGATTAAACTCCCCCATGACCTTGGAGGCCCTATTTTTCTGTGTATAGTCAAATACATTGATTTTGTTTTTCTCACAGTTTTATTTATATTTTTTACTTTTTAAGAAGGAACAATCCTTTCAATTTATTGCACAAATGACTACTTTTTAAAGGAGCTTTTGCACACTAACTCTAAGTCTGTGGTCCCCAACCCCTATGTCCTATACCTGTACCGTCCATGGCCTGTTAGGAACCGGGCCACACAGCAGGAGGTGAGTGGCAGGTGAGGGAGCAAAGCATCATCTGTATTTAGAGTTGCTCCCCATCGCTCTCATCACTGCCTGAGCTCCGCCTCCTGTCAGATCGGTGACAGCATTAGATTCTCATAGGAGCATGTAAACTGCACATGTGAGGGATCTAGGTTGCACTCCTATGAGAATCTAACGCCTGATCTGAGGTGGAGCTGGGATGGTGATGCTAGCACTGGGGAGCAGCTGCAAATGCAGATTATCATTAGCAGAGAGGTTTGACTGTACAGAGACTATAATAAATCAATTGCTTGCAGACTCATATCAAAACCCTATCAGTGAGTGGTAAGTGACAATTAAGCTGCATGTGGTGGCAGGGTTTATAGTGGCAAGTGAGTTGATGTACTTCGATTGTACAGCTGCATCTGGTGGCAGGCTGTAAGTCAGAATCCGACACTTATTTTAGTCCACAAATGGCCCACCCATTATTTTATTTACTACTTCCATCTGTGCCTCTTTCCCACACTGCACACTTGTCTCAGTCACAGTTTTGGTAAGCCCACAAGCTAACCCTAGCAAAGATGAGTAAAAAACAAATGTTGGAGAGCTTCTTTGAAAAGGGGGAAAGACCCAATGATGAGGCAGCAGAAGACTCTAAAACTGCTAACAAAATGAAAGCTGCATTTAAAAGAAAATACCAAGAGTCCTACTTAAATTACAGGTTCATTGCAACAGGTGATTCACATTCTCCAAGCCTGCTTTGTATAATATATAGTGACCGGCTATCCAGTGAAGCCATGAAACCTTCAAAACTGCTTCACCACATGGATACCAAGCACCCTGCGTTAAAAGACAAGCCTTTGGAGTTTTTCAAAAGAATAAAACGTGAACTCGTAGAACAGAAGCAATTATTGATGCCACCGCTTCATCAAATGTGTCTGTGCCGAGAGCATCATTGTTGGTGGCTAACCACATTGCTAAAGCTAAAAGCACTGTACTGTGGGTAAAGAGTTGATCCTGCTTGATGGTAAGAACATTGGTGGTAAAGATGTGAACTTTTAGGAGAGGCTGCAATTCAAAAGATGGTACATGTTCTTCTTTCAGCTAGCAACATAACTGGATGAACTGATGAAATAGCAGAGGATATTGAGGCACAATTGTTAGAGAGGATTAATGAGTCACGTGGTACGCAATCCAGGTTGATGAGTCTACCAATGTTGACAACAAGGCAACAATGCCTGTTTTAATGAAACATATTTTTTAGGGGGATGTGCATGAGGATATATTATGTGCACTTTTGTTGCCAACCAACACCACAGCTGCGGAACTATTCAAGTCTTTGAATGATTACATATCAGGAAAACTGAATTGGTCATTTTTTGTCAGTATATGCATAGACTGAGCAGCTGCCATGACTGGATGGCTTTCTGGTTTCACTACTCGGGTCAAAGAAGTTGCATCTGAATGTGAGTCTACGTGCTGTGTCATCTATACAGAAATGCTGGCTAGCTGAAAATGTCACCTGAACTAAACAGCATTTTGCAGGATGTGATTAAAATTATGAACCACATTAAAGTGCATGCCCTTAACTCATGTCTGTTCATGTAGCTCTGCGTGAATGTATTTCAGACAATGGACACAGAGCACACACAAGCGAGATGGCTTTCTAGAGGTAGATCACTGGCCAGAGTTTTTGAGTTACAAGAGCTGCTCCAGAGATTTCTTTTAGAAAAACAATCACCCCTGACAGCACATTTCAATGACACAGAATGGGTCACAAAACTTGCTTACTTGTGTGACATATTCAACCTGCTCAATGAACTCAATCTGTCACTTCAGGGAAGAATGACAACTATGTTCAAGTCAGCAGATAAAGTGGCTGTACTCAAAACCAAACTGGAATTATGGGGACAACTAGTGAACACTGGGATTTTTGACATGTTTCAAACATTAGTAGAGATCTTGAAAGTAGACTGAGCCAAGGCCTTCTTTCTGCTGGTGCATGATCACCTATCTCAGCTTTTGAAAGAGTTTGAGCATTACTTCCCAACCACAAAAGACCCCCAAACTGTGAAGGAATGGTTCTGTGACCCATTTGTAAATAAACCAGGTGAATCAACTTTGTCTAAGAAGATCAACTGCTTGAGATCACAAATGACAGTGGCCTTAAAGGTATATTTGAGACAACTTCAGATCTCCATACATTCTGGATTAAAGTCAAGGTGGAATATCCTGAGATTGCCACAAAAGCACTGAAAAGCCTGCTTCCATTTCCAACATCTTACCTTTGTGAAGCAGAGTTTTCTGCAGGGACAGCAACCAAAACGAGATTATGGATTTGACTGGACATAAGCAACACACTTCAGGTGTCATTGTCTCCCATCACCCCCAGATGGGACCGTCTAGTGCAGGGAAACAAGCTCAGGGCTCCCACTGATTCTGCATTATGGTGAATTGTATAATTATTTTATTATATATTACAACGTAATAATAATAGAAATAAAGTGCACAATAAATGTAATGTGCTTGAATCATCCTGAAACCCCTATCTCTCCACCACATCTGGTCCATTGAAAACTTTCTTCCATGAAACCAGTGTCAAAAAGGTTGGGGACCACTGCTCTAAGTGATACGCGATTATTCACATCAACTTTGAAGGACTAGCCTCACGTTTCTGTTGTTATTGAACTGAGACTTCACTTTTATCTTATGTAGACTGCTCATCTGCTTCCTTTTCCATTGAGTTGGTTGATACCATGTGGTCTCCATGTTACGCTGATGTTCAACACTATTTATTATTCGGTGCAGGTGAATCATGCTAGCCACCCTTGACAGTAAACTTATACAACTTCAAATTGGAAGTTCTATTTCCCCCCAAAACATTTTTACTGTCTTTATATAATTAAATGATGTAGTGAACACTGACATTCAAAGAGGGATTTTATATAAAATTGAACATTAATAATGAGCCTGTCTATGTCGGTTGGCATTCAAAATACCACCTGAGAGTTTGAGGGAATTGAATGCATTTTCATATGAATTAACTCTCAGTAAATTAAACATGAGAAACAGAGCAGTTTATTCTCTAAAATCCGGTGTTGCCTTTTTGCCTTTGAGTTTTTCATGTTAATCCCAAAACTATCTTTAGAACAGTTGAAATACTACTGTACTTAAAGTTATTCTTACAGTGTCTTTACAGAATCAAACTTATAATGTTAATGTTAAAGAGCAAACTTATGCACTGCTTGTATAAAAACAAAACAAAACACTTATTTATAAGAGGTTATCATAAATAAGGAGAACCTTCAAGTACTAAATATGAATATTAAAATATACTTAAGTTATGAAGACTATGGCAAAGACAGGAACTGAGATATTTAGACAGCATGTGGAGTATCATGTTCATTTTGGAGTCCCAAGCTTCAAAAAAGACTTGAATATACTTGAGCAAGTTCAGGAAACATAACATATATTTAAAAGAATTGACAATATTCCATCTACAGGTGGAATATTTAGGAGGAAAGGATAATGGTTTTTAAATGCTGAGAACACTGTCACGTGGAGAAAAGGGAAGGATTATTCTGCATGAATCTAGGTGACCAAAGAAGAAATGCCAGTTATAGGGAAGTCTAAATTGGGCCAGCTTGGGAATCAATATTCTGCTAATTAAAATGGTCCAAAAGTGAAATGAGCAGCCTGATGTGATGGCAAGAAGCCCCTCTCATGAGGCATTCTAGCAGTGACTAAATAGCATCAGCTTGGGGAGATTTCGTGTGGGTGGAAGAGGGAGTCCTTGTGGCTGAACCATACATAACACGTCTCCTATCCCTTCCCCAAACTCCAAGATTCTGAGTCTGGGTCTGTGAACTAATGTTCTGCAAGTTAGCTTACAATAACCCAGCCCTCAAAAGGTTTCCTCTTGAAAACCCTCTCCCATATTGATGTACATGTTTAGTTTTGAATGTTTTTGTACTTCATGTAAATCTAATAATTCTGCACATATTTTTCTGCCTTTTAATTTTTTGTTCAATATTATGTTCCATTGTATATCCCAATTTATTTATCCTTTCTGCTGTTGACGGTGTTTTAATTATTTCCAGGTATTTTGCTTTCCAAAACAGTGCTTGTATAAACAGTGTTACCTGTGTATCCTGATAACCATTTTCAGTAATTTCTCAAGAGTTGATATCTAGAAATGGAATTCCTATAGTCTTACAGTATGTGAATCTTCAAAATTGTTAAATAATACCAAATTCCTTTCCTAAGTGGTTTTACTTAATTATACCTGATTGTAATGTATGCCTGAGTTTTCTGATTATTCTTCATATTTCAGACAATTTATATTGACAAACATTTACCAATGTAATCTAGTGGATGTAAAGTGGTATCCCGTGATTTTAATTTGTATCCCCTGTTTACTAATGAGGTTGTGGGCCGTTTGCATTTTTACCTGTGGAAAGTCTGTGGTAGTCCTCTGCCTGTTTCTCTGTTGCTTGGTTAACTTTACACGTCTTGGAACATAATCCTTACCAGTTACATGCATTGCAAATATCTTCTCCCATCTATATCTTATATTTTTACCCCTTTGTAATATCTTCTAGTGAACAGAATTTGTTAATTTTAATCTAGCCAAGTATATCAATCTTCTTCTTGGTTCGTGCTTCTTGTGTCCGTGTAAGAAATACTGGAGAGCAGTATTTTTCCTGCCTATGTGTGTGTCCATGAAGGCATGCGTATAAGTTAGGTATGTGAAATATTATCTATGAAAGAAAATCTCCATATTTATAATCTAAAGGATAGTTGTTCTTTTCAAATTAGGAAGCTGGAAAAGCCATATATTTTCGTTTCTATGTTCTTTTTTTTTTCAATATATTTTAAGAATCCTTTATAAATTGTCCTTAGGGACAATAAAAGTGCTTTCGAATATACTAGATAATAGCAATTTATTTTTTCTGTGAGAGTGGATTTTATATTTGGAAATAATCACAACTTATTGAATGACAGATTTGATGAATAGGGCTAGGTGATAAAACTGTGTAAAACAGGGTGTTTTTCTTGGCTAAAATGTAAAAGGGTGTGTGTGTGCATGTATATATACACACACACCCCATTAAAAAGTCATGGTATATGTTGTACAATTCAAGAAGAGTTAACCAAATGTTTTGTTCTACAACATCATTATTGAAAAACTGACATATTTTAAAGAGTAATATTCTTAATACTCATTTGGTTACTAAGTCCTTGTGTGATTTTGTAAAATATAGCTTTATCATGTTGTAGTTCTACTACTGTATAGTTCTCCATTTTATTTCTAAATTATTACTGGTGGAATTGAATTTATTATATTAGGAAAGGGAATAGTGTAGCATTTTTTTTTTTTACTAAAGAAGACCCCTGAAAGCTTAAATATTAATAATTGAAAATTATTTGCTTTTTTGAGATGATAGTTGAAAAGCCATCAATTTTTTCAAATAATCAATCTGATATTAATAAAAGAGATCATGGGTCATTTTAAAACATACACATATTTTTCCCTCTTACTATTACTTCCAACAGGTATTGATTTTATTTTTATTCCAAATCATTTTGCTAGAATATCTGTCTCTTCATTCTTCATTTTGAGAGAATGACAAATTTAAAGGTTTAAAAAAGTGTTTTTTGGCGAAAATTAAAAGCAAAAATAGCATACCTGAAAAAGTGGAAAGAAAAATGCACCTTCTTGACAATAGTGTAATAAGACATTGATTTCTTGCTAATGAGGTAAAATTTACTTCAGCCATCCTTACATGAAAACTGTTGAATAGTTTGCGTGCTGAACTTTCAACAGGATTCTATAATTGTTGTAGGTTCATTTGAAAAACACGTAGATATATTTCTTCCGGGACTTTAACAAGATTTCCAATGATTTCTGTGCGGGGTTAGATAGACTAATGTTTTTAATATCCATTTCTCTAATGAGAAAGCCTTGAATGGTTAGTAATTGTTTTGGCACACTCTGGAAGGGCAGGACAGATAGGAGCTGCTTCCCAGAAGCAAAGCTTCATGGTGTGACTACCATGGCAACAGCCTGCCCCACCCCCGCCACAGAGAACATCATCAGAATTGGTCTCTGAACTTCTTATTGGAATTCTCCCATGACTCTGCATTTGAGAAACACAGCCTGTAATTGCACATACTTTATGTGAATTTAACTCGTGTAGATTTGGAAGGCTGTGGTCTGAATCTGATCTTTGTATTTAGGCTCTTCCATAAACTC
>NW_012152285.1:2228094-2231739 GCF_000956105.1 Propithecus coquereli | reverse complement strand
ATTAAGATGACTTGCATGGGAAGTCTTGAAATTCCTTTTCATCTAATCCTATGAATTTAAGTTATTTATTTATTATATCAGTTCCAGAGTTCAAAGGCACATGAAATAGGATAAAAATATTTTGGAAAAATGTTTGTTTTGTCTACCAGGTTACATATATACGAAGCAACCATTAGTAAACTACCATGCTTGCCTTCCCTTTTATATGGTGTTTCTATACAGTAGAAAGGGTTTTAGAAATAAAGTAGAGGTGGATTTGACAGAGTGTAGTCCATGAATATTTGAAATTCTTCATATATTCCTCAACAGTGAAGAATAGCAAAGAAATTATTTCATGAACTTCTTTTTGTAATATAGCTTCTTTATTATTCTTTGTTAGGGCTTATTTATTAATTCATTTGGTTATTTATTCATTCCTGCAGTCAAGAAATAGCTACTCAGTGCTGATTATGTCTCAGTGGACACTGAGGATATAATAGTGAACAAGATATTCACAGTCCCTTCTTTCCTAGGGCTTATATTCTGGTGCCGGTGGTAAGGGAAAAAGACAAAAAAAATATGGAAATGAGCAAATGAGTAATGATAAGTGCCATGAATAAATGAAATATAACAGGGTGATGAAAGAGGATATGGAGGTGAGTCTGGCAATGATGGTGTGGGTTGGGAAAGGCTTCTCTGGAAAGGTAGCATTTGAGTTGAAACCTGAATGATAAGAAGGAGCCAGATCAACAAAAGTGTGGATAGAGGATTCCAGATGAAGAAAACAGCAGGTAGAAAGTCTGTAAGACAGGGAAAAGCTTGATGTGTTAAAAGAGATGGAAAACGTGAGGTGGGGTTGGAGCAGTTGGCAGAGGCAAGGTTACATGTAGGGCCCTGTAAGTCATTTCCTTTTTTATCCTGAGAGATTTAGAGAGCATTGGAGGAGTTCAGGATGAGATGGGACATGATCTAATTTACATTTTAGGAGTAGAAAAATGGATTGCCCTAATAATCACAAGTTGTAAGACATGGGAGGTGGAGAGGTGGGGGAATAGAGATGCCAACTGGGAGGGTATAAGTGATCCAAGCAAAATATAATGGTGGCTTGGGCCGAGATGGCAATGTGGGAAATGAAGGGAGTGTGGTGTAATTTGGCAGCACATGGCTTAGATACGAGTGTGAGGGACAGAGAAACTAGGAATGACCTGTATGTTTTTTATGTAAATAATTGGCATTGCCATTTTCTGAGATGATTTCATGTGTAAGAGGGTAAGTCAAGAATTCTATTCTGACAGTGAGAAGTTAAGAGTCCAGTTAGACATCCCATTGGAGATGTCAAGTAGGTTACAGTGGACATACCTATCTGAAAGCTCAGTTAAGAGGTCAGAGTGCGGAGACAGAAGCGTTCTGTTGACTAACCCAGGCATAGTTGGGAGATTGGTGAATGTAGTTCTCTTGTAATTAAAGTAGTTGTTTTATATGCAGCAGATTAAATGGGTAAATTTGGAATTTCATAGATGCAAATATTCATAAATTTTTAAAAGTTCTTCATGAGGAAACCTTTGCAGTAAACTGAAAATTCCTTCCTATTTTATGCAAACTAATATACTTGAACAGCAGTTCTCAACATGTGGTCTGGGGACCCTTTCAGGGGTTCTTGAGGTCAGAGGTATTTTCATAATACTAACATGGTGTTGATACAGGAGCAGATTGGATGCAGAAGCAGAGAATACAGCTGCCTTCTATTAAGCCAGACATCAATTAGATTTCCTCAAAGCGTAAAACAATAGCGTGCTTCTTATTAAATTTTTGTTTTAAAAGTGTGATTAATTTTCATAAAAATATATTATTTAGTATGTAGTAGGTTTATTATTGTTATTTCCAAGTGAATTAATGTTTGAAATATTTCTCAGTTTTCATATCTAATAGAGTAAGTATCAATAGAAGTAGCTCTCATAAGCAAAAGCCTTTTAAGGTTTTTAATAATTTTTAATAACATATAGAGATCTATAGACTAAAAGTTTGGGAACCACTGCCTTAAGCCATCATACCTGAAGATTGATATGACCAGGTGGAGTGTTTGTTTCCGAAAACAAACTGGGATTAGTATTAAGGTTCAATATGTAGGAAATTGATGCCCCTCCTCCATAGTACACATAAAGAGGACCATGTTACAAAACAAATGTCTTTTAAATAAAGTCTTGGTAAATTATTAATAGAAGCAGAAAAATTTCTGTAACAGTTGGCATTTATATCTAGTGCAAATAGCCAATACAGATCAAGATAGGCAAGTAACTTCCACTGAAGTGTTTATTATTCTGTTAATTACATTCCATTTCACAGTTTGAAAGGTATCTTTGATGCATTCTGTGGTTTCTTTTTGCACACTTCCTGATATTCAAGATTTGGGAATTGAATTGAGTTTCTCAGTGATTATTTTGAATTAGTGTAATAGAACATTGACTTTTTTTTAAATTGTATTTTAATAATAAGGGAATAAAGGAAACAAATATTCTTTGAATCCAATCATCATTTTGCGGAGAGGAAATGATTTTATACTGTGCCTATTTCTCACTTAAAAATATCTTCTGGGGGCTCAGTACAGTAACTCATCTAATATCATACACGCTTTCAAATTAAACAAGAGAATACATTATTTTACACATGGGCCTATGGTAGTACTCTTAATGTATATGTAAACTTTAATTGTCAACTATCAATTGGATGTCTTTTTTAAAATTCTTATTGCTCAGTAAATGTTTATGGTCTCTACATATTTCTCTTGTGATGCATTTTGCAAAGAGCTTTTTCATTTGCTAGTACCTTTGCTTGTTTTTGATATTTCATCACCATGCTATTAGCATTTTCTTGGGATAAGTTAAATTTTAAAAACACTTTCATTTGTTGTTCTTGGAAAGACAACTTTCTTCTTTCTTCTCTCAAAGACAGCTCTTATTAGGTAAGCAATATTAGACGATAAAAGGCTTATTACTCCAACTATAAACACATATGACATTATGTTGTGATGAGAAATTAATTTTAGGGTTTGTTTTTATGCAAGGTGTAGTTCAGTATTTTCTGCAATAGTACATCTCATTTCTTGTTCTCACAAAGTATAGAATTTCCCTGACATAACTAGACTGCTGAACTAGGTTTCTGTGTCTTGCCTCTATGTGCTTTATGTTATAAGCTTTAGCCATTTGGTCTCAGTTGTTTTGCAGAGAAATGACCATAAGACTAATAGCCATAAATCCTGGGAGTTTAATCTGGATCCATCCATTAACAAGCAACTGTGTGACCAGATTGAAATGTTTGAAATAATTCTCTCTGTACTTTACTTACTCTATTCCCCAACTTTGTGGATGACATCTCCTTTCCTCCCTAACATTTACCCACAGTAAAAATCCAGGAATTATTCTAGAATCCGTTGATCACAAATCCTATTCATTCTATCAGGCTATCACTGTCACATGTCCCTGTCTGCTACTGCTTTAATCCAGGCCTTTATAATTTCTTGCCTGAATTTTCCCAACAATTCCTGTAGGTCTTTTTGTCCCTGGGCTTAGTTCACTTTCATACATTCTTTACATGGCCATGAGCTAGATCTTTTTAAAAGACAAATGTGTTCATGTCACCCTCCTGCTTACCATTTTGCACTGCCTTTCC
>NW_012152285.1:2225205-2225655 GCF_000956105.1 Propithecus coquereli | reverse complement strand
TGGTAATAAACCATATAGCTTCTGAAAAATTTTAAGTAGATTGTTATTAAGCATCTAGTTAATTCCAAAAATTATCTACCTGTTTTCCCTCTAGATGAAACTTTTATTCATTTAATTTAAAAAATCTCCCACATTGAGTCTTTTAAGCTTTCTAAAACCTCTGTTGAAATTTAATAAGTCAAAGATTTAAAATTTATTTGACTCATAATATCTTTTGGCCTGTGCAAACTTTGGATTAAGATCCTTGAGAGTTGGGGTGTATGTGTGTATGTCTCTGTGTGTGTAAATTCTCAATTTTTTAAAGATAGTGAAAGGAAGATTAACAAAACTATATGTAAATCTTCTATCAATGTAAAAAACATATCCTATTATGCTCAAGAGATAATTTATTGAGCTAAACTTTACCCTAAAGACATCAAAGAAAATTAGAAAAAAATTGAGTAAAAATGT
>NW_012152285.1:2223218-2225111 GCF_000956105.1 Propithecus coquereli | reverse complement strand
AAAAAAAAACTGTCAGGGAGTATTTAGTGTACAATAAATATTTGTATATTTCATATAGCACAGATTGACTAAATTGTATTTACAAAGAGTCCTCAAAATATGGTGGTTCAAATAAGATACAAGTTTCTTTTTCTTTCATGTGATATCCTAGAGGTGAGTGGAGGAGGTTGATGGAGCAGCTATACTCCGTGTGGTTATTCAGGCACCCAGGTTTATTCCACTTTGTTGCTCCAACATCACCCAGGTGGTGTCCTTGTATACATGGTTGAAGCTAGGCCATGACCTTGTCGATATTCTATCCTATGGGAGGGGGAGAAAGAAATGACGGGGCAAGTAGCTTCATGCTCAAAGTTGCACACTTCATCTGCTGTCATCCTCTTGTCTAGTACCTCGCTGCAGAAAGTCTAGAGAAAGTAATCTCTACAAAGGCAACTTTCTGCCCAGTAAAAAATCAATTGGGGCTTTCCTTACTAAAATGAAGAAGACAATGGATTCTAGGGGACATTCTGCCATATTTCTCTCTCTCTCATAAGCAATTTAAGGTCAGGAACTACTGTGTCCTCTCCAATCCCAGTACTTAACCACAGTGCCTGTACACAGCACATGTCCGTTACATGTTGGTTCCCTTAACAATGTGTTAATTATTTGGAACAGAAATTATTTTATACTGGATAATGTGTTTCATCCTGTGAACTTTGAATTAATTGCATAACTCATTTTTATATTTCAGACTATTTTTGATATATCTTTATCACTGATGGAGAAAAAGTATAGTGTTTCAAAAAAATCTCTATGTCAGTGTTTTACATTTATTATCTAGGATGAACAAGTCATGATGAGCTAACATTTCTGTTTTTTAAGAGTATTTACCTCACATATTTGCTTCCAAATAACAATTCCAGAAATCATATTCATTGATGAAAGAATGAGTCACTTCCTTATAATAAAATTGCATCACCTATTCCAAATTGCCCAATTTTTTCAACCTCACTTAACACTTCATTTAAGCCGAATACTGCTGCTTTCTTCTCAGTACTGCTAGCTTAAACATTAGAAAAGATATATTTGGGTTGAAAAATTTTTAATGAAAGGGTCATAAACCATATAACATTTAAAATTATGTTTTGGAATAAAGACTCCAATATGAAGATAAAATTTAGTAAGATAAAATACTTTTTATAATCAGTCAACAGAGATGACACACGGGACATACTATGTCTCATTTGGAAAGTTTGGGTTTCAGGTATTAATATAAAAAAATAGTTCCTAATTTTTAAAATAATATACCATATTGAAAATTGGCCCTATCATCTTTCCAAAATCAATCGCTCTATCTCTCTATCTACCCATCATCTATCTATATGTACATGTTTTGTTAGGTCATCCTATTTGTGGAAAACTGCACACTGTTCTCCAAACACCCTCAGTGGTAATGCTTAGATTCTTGTGTATTTATTTGCACATCTTCAAGCCTAGCTCTATGTATCAAATATATGTTCTTAATTTATTAGTATAATTTTTTTCAAAAGATTAAATGAGTATGTGAGTATTAAAGAATCTTTTTAGTCTAACTTACCCTGTCTCATGTGGGTACAGACTTTGTCAGTGTTCCCCAATGCCTATCCCTGAGCAAGCACATAGTAGGTGTTTAATTCATTTAACAAATAATTACTAATTGAATGTTGCTTGAATGCTAAATATACTCTCTGACACCAAAATTTCACAGTTTATTTTAAAGAATCCATACACACACCCACACACGTGGCAAAACATATCACATACACACATGCACACACACGCAAACCTATATTCAATTCTCTTCAAATTTAGAATTATCTTTTTAAAATTATAATTGGTAATAAACCATATAGCTTCTGAAAAATTTTAAGTAGA
>NW_012152285.1:2217725-2220638 GCF_000956105.1 Propithecus coquereli | reverse complement strand
ACACACACACACACACACACACACACACACAAGGCTTGGATTCTTTTGATATAATATCAATGTATCAAAAGTCATTACTTTTGATATATTAATAATTGCTACTTATTTCCATCAAATAATTTTATATTTTCTCTTCAATCTGTTTTCAATCATAGGATTATCAAAATATCTGTTGTCATATTCATTCGTATATGATCATTTCCACTTAGAAGGTAAAAATATGAAACCTCATTCAAATCCTTTCCCATCTTTCAAGGCCAGAGCTGACACCATTTCTTCAATCAAATTCCTGGGATTTTTTTTTAAAAAAGTAAATTCTTCCTCCCCAAATGTCTTACCTCTTCTTGGGCAAATATCTGTATACTCTAGTTCGTTTGTTCTCAAAATGTGATTTCTGGACGGCAACATCAGATCAGCATCACCTGAGAACTTGTTAGAAATAAAGACTGTCAGGGCTCATCCTAGAGCTACTGAATCAGAAACTTGAGTGATGATGCCCAGCAATTAGTGCTTTGACAAGTCCTCAGAGTGGTCCTGATTCTGAGTAATTATTTGTATAATTTAGCTCACCATTTACTTGTATGCTCCACGAGGACCAGGGTTTATGAGTAATTATATCTTTTAGATAGTAGGTACCCCCAAATTTTGTTGAATGAAGTGATAAATCAACAAATATAAGAAGAATTTAAGAGACATGAGCCAATTAACTGGAGGAATAAAAGGGAAAGAGATTTTATTTGAAAGGCAATCATGTGGAGAAGAAATAGATGTGCTCTTTAAACATCTGGGCTAGAATTAGGATATGTAAATACAAATTATGATTGAACAATTTGACTTCAAATTATTAAAATTAGATGATTTGTATTGTATTATCTCATTAAATCCTGACAACAATTCTATAAAATAGGTGTTATACTCATTTCACCAATAAAAATATTAGGCTCAGAGGGTATATATTTCTCTATATATCAGGGTCATGTAGTCAGGCAGGTTTCAAATCCAGGTCTTATTAACTCACTCTCTCCATCATGTCCAGAGAGTCACTTTCAACTCCAGGAGGTATTTGGTTCAATCAGTTTATTCAACAACCATTTATTGTATATATCTATGAGCCAGGCACCATGCTAGGTGCTTAGCATTTAGGAGCAAACAGCCAGTTTTCTTATCTGTAAAATGTAGATAATAAAAGTACCTAGTACTTTGTAGAGCTCTTGTGATAATTAATTATGATAGACATCAAAGTAATAGTTAAACAAGGCAATCAGAAATCATGAAAGTGCAGAGACAAAAAGAAAGGCTTACAATGAGAAGTCATAATAGAGATACCTGATTTAGATTGTGTCAGGGGAAATTTCTCTAAAGTAGTGACATTGATGGTGATCCAAAATGACAGTGTCATTTGGCCAGGTGACAGACTAAGAGAAGAGCACTTAAAGCTTAGAACCTGCATGCACAAAGCCCTAATGCTTGGTATGATGGACATGGAACATCAGCAGTAGATGAGGGTTATACTGCATGAATTATCAATTTTCATCCAATCCTAAGTATCAGTATTCCCCACATAAATTTACAAAATGTCATCAATATAACAGTAAAGCAAAGTATATAGAAATGTCCAACTAGAAGCAAAGTTTGTAGTAAACATGGCATCATATAAGTATTTTTTTTAGAGTGAAAACTAGAAAAAACAGAAATCTGAAGAATTTAGAGTTTGGATAAGTCAGTATTTTGAATAAACCTGAATTCAGGACGATGTCCTCTAGTTTTTCTTCCTAGCACTCTCTAAGAATAACTGAGAATGCCAGATGGTTTGGAGCACTTTGTCCATGATTAATGTGTTGAACTATTTCCTAACTGGATTACAGCGGCATTTCTTCTAGAAAATCTCAGATTAGATTCCTTCCCAATCATACTTATCATTTGATATATACTTTGCAATGCAGATAGGATGGAAATCGGGTGGTTTGAATCACTAAGTAAAATGGATGAGTTTTAAATGAAATTAAATTGTAATAAAAACCTTATGTAAGTTCTAAGCAGCTCTTTGGAAGACATTACTACATCCAAATGTAAATATTTCAATTTAATTGCTTTTTTCTGTTAACAAACTTTACTATTTCTTATTTGACTATAAACCTAGTATATAAAAGCTGCTAGTTGCTCTACTAGAAGGACTCTAAGACTCTCGATGACTACATCATAGCCTCTTTTTGTATTCCCTGGAACTAGCACAAAACTTGACAATAATAAGCACCATTAATGTTTGTTGAATGAATGAGTGAATGGAGTAGAGATTAACATGTCCAACCAAATAATTATGAGTAGAAATAGAAAAATCATATACAATATATTTCATTTTTATTTTAGAAATCCTAAGACTGACATTAATTCCTGAGTATATGTTATGCATATGTATATAATATACATATATACCATAGCTGTAGTACCCACAACTATCAAAAGTTTACTGTGTAAAAAAAGAAAAAAAGTCTTAATAAGCTAATATTGTTACATTGCTTTAAAACACAAGTTTATACAGTTAGATAGGAGGAATAAGTTCTAGTGTTCCATAGCACTGTAGGATGACTATAATTAACAATAATATATAGTTTCAAATATTAATAACTAGGAGGAAGATACTGAATGTTCCCCACACAAAGAAGTGATAAATGTTTGAGATGATGGATATTCTAATTACCCTAATCTAGTTACTATACATTTACATATTATTATACAACATCACTGTGTACCCCATAAATATGTAAAATTGTGTCAGTTAAAAATATTTTTTAATTAAAAAATTTTTGCCCAGGTTGGAGTATATTGGACCAATCATAGCTCACTGCAGCCTCAACTCCTGGGCTCAAGCAATCCTCCTGCCTCAGCCTCCCAAGTAGCTGGGACTACAGATAC
>NW_012152285.1:2182465-2216760 GCF_000956105.1 Propithecus coquereli | reverse complement strand
ATATATAATAATAGCAACAGATCAAAATTAAATGAAGGTAAAAGTTACGATTTAGACAAGACTAGAGAATAATGTAGTTACTATGTGATAATTAATTATCAGCCTTATCCATATATATCCATTCAAAATACTCACCTAAATGATTTTTTCATATCTTCATGTGCTTTCAGATATATTATAACAATTGGGAAGCATTAATGACCGGAAACACAGAAGCACTGGAAGGATGAAAATGTTACTTTTGACTTTACTCAATATGCTGAATGTATGATATTTGGTTGATCTTTTTGAATCCTCTTAATTAGAAGTTGCAAATTATAGTGAAATGACTTTTACCTTTCAGTACTTCAATCCTTCAGACACCTAGTGCCCAATGGTGATCTGTGTTTCCCTTCTGGTCTTTATTCTTTGTATGATATTTTTCCACGTGGAATTTTCATGGGTCCTTTCTATAAATCGTCATTAATGTGCTTATCCAAATGCTGGGATAGTGGTGGAAAATTCATTCTCTTGAGAGTGAGAGCTCAAATTCAAATCTTTGCTCTGCCCATTACTAGCTGTGATCTCAAATAGATTGCTTAACTTCTCTGAGCATCTGTATTCTTGTCTATGCATTGAAGATAATCATAGGCCCTACTTCTTCCTAACAGTCCCTATTAAAAAATCATCTATGTAAAGTTTTTAAGGATATCTCCTGGCATGAAGAAAGCCATCTATAAATGTTGTTCTTTTATTGTTTTGTCTTATGCCTCTGGATTGTGTGAGCTGGCCATGTATCTGTTCTTTTGATCTAATTCAAAACAAGATTGTAGTAATTGACAAGATCTCAATGTGGTATAATCTCCCCTCTGCTCTGTGGCATTTGAGTGGGGACCTTCAAAGACTTAACCCACAGGAACAAATACTGCAGGTGTTTTCACCACCACTCATGTTCTCTCTGAGGGGACGTTTATGGGAGGGTGGAATCTGTCAGCACTGTTCAGATCACCCTGTGGAGGCTTATTCACTGTACATGTAAGGGCAGCTTGGTTGATTATGTCACCTGTGCCTATTGTCTGATTCTTTTTTACTTCTAACCTCAGGGCTGGCCTAAAGGCAAAAATAGTCAAGTCAACTTGTTTGCTTTTGCTATCTGCCTCCCTCCCTTTTAACATACTTTTCCTGTATACCAGTATCCCAAAATCTCCATCTTTGAACTAAAGGCAGCTGGTGCATAAGACACAAATTTTATTTAGTAGACAAAGAAACTCAGTTAACATATATGGAAATTTAAGTATGATATTCTGTCATATAATTTCAATCTAATTAAACCTAATGATTGGCTGTAGTTCCTTAGTAAACAGTGAACCAAGCCGAATGTGCGAATTTCACCCTGTCTGCTCATGAAGTTAGACCCCTATTAAGATGAGCTTGCATAATTTTGGGATAAGTAGGTCTGCATACAGACACAGCTGCTGTGGCAATACATGGCATTTCTCATTAGGGTTCTTTCTCTGGTAACAGCAGCACTCCTAGACAAACTTCACTTCTAGTCTCGCTGTGAATAGCTCTTTCCCATATTTAAACAGAGAGTTTGGGAGAGATGTTTCAATCTATTTCTTACAATTTAAGACACATTATTCTATGGGCTTTCAATTTCTGGAAATAACTCAAAAAGAGGTAAAAATGAACTCTCTGGGGCCCCGATCTCTTTCATATATCTTATTATTTTGTCTACAAATATTCATTTAAATGTTTAGAACTTTTTAATCTTATTTAAAATACAAATTCTCGTCACCGATGGCAATTATTACTGTTACACTTTGGATCAGGGAGCACCACACAGTCTACGCCAAGGAGAAGAGAGAATTCTGGGAGAAATCAGGTCTCATCCCAACATATTGCATAAACTACAACAACAAAACCTTCTTGTTCCATTTCCTGAAAGAACACTTTGCAAATAAAACTGACTGAGATTATTATGCAGAATATTTTAAAAGAAAAAATTATAATACTAGTTTTCTGGGATTTTTAAAAATTTTATATGAGGGACAAAAAGCTGTTCTTAGAACATTAAAATAGTTGGGCGACACTTACTGATACCACATGCCAGACACTGTTTTCAGAATGTTACATGTATTGTCTCATTTAACCCTCACTGCAGCCCAGAAAGAGGTAGGTTCTATCATTTCCATGTTACCAGTGAAGAAACTGAGGTTCAGGTTAACTTGTCTACCACTGCATATCTATTCATATCTATTTATTGTTCTTAACCTCTGTATGATATGGCCTCTTGGAAGTATCTTGCATATATATAAATGCTGGATTGCAGCAGTTTTAGCAGTAGACCAAATAATAAGATTCATATTTTGACTAAAAAACTACTTCTGATGGGGCAAAATACAAAGTTAGAACGTTGCTTTTTGTGAAGTGTTTTGTAATTCCAATCCAGTTTTGTCACAAGGCTTCCAATTCCCATGACTGTATGCATAGCTGTCTTTTATTTTTTCCAAAAGCATTTTTTTTTTTAAATCAGGTAGACAACCAAGAGAATATAACATACCTTTTGTGTAGAACACAAATCCTTTGAGCTGACTACACAGACATTCTTCTTGTTTTCAATCGATGGTGTTTTGAGCCATACTTTCTTGGAGTTGAAGACTCTGGGATACAGAATGAGAAATCTGCTATGGAAGTGTTTCCCCCTAAAACCAGAGTTCTTTCTTGATATTCCATACTTATTTTAGCTTTATGAAAACAAGCGAAATATGCCTGAAAGTATAGTTAGGTGATTATAAAGATTTCCTAGGAACAGTTCCAAAGCCTGACAGGTTTCTCTGTCCCAGAGCAGGGATGATGGTGTTCATTTCACTGCAGCCACACTCTTTTAGCAATGGGGTCTTTGCACCCCATTTGGGCCAGATCTATGGATGCAAGCCCTCCCATTCTGGTCTGGGACTTACTACTGCCAATATTTATAACTAATAACATGTCACAGGGGTTAGAGTGAGTGGAGTAATAAGACCCAGCTTGTCTAGAAGTGCCTGAGTGCAGTTACCTAATAGGGTCTGGCAGATAACATAGTTCAAGAAAGGTAATGGGTCTCAACCAGGATTTCAAAAAAAGCATCAAGGGACAGATTTGCATGCAAGATCAAGCAAGGCTGCCAGGTCTAAAATGGTCTAAAATCTGAGTTGAGGTCTGATATCAGCACTCCCAGAAACTTTAAAGTCCAGGGGACAACATTCACCTTGAATTCCAGTATCTTTCAAGAAGCATTGAATTCATGCTTAGGCAGAAGTCCTTTAACTCTTGGCTTTATTTTATACTTCCTACTGAGAATGGGTGGCCCTGGGATGAGGGGGTTGAACACAGGCCCAGTTTCAGTAGGAAATAACATACTGATCAAAAAGAATGACATCTGTAAATTATAAGACATAATCTGGTAAGGAAAACGACTAATAACATTTTCTATGGTCTTTGTACTCCCTTAAAATGTTGCTAGGTGGATAGTGACTTTTTTGGTAGAGATATTAAAACTATTATCGAGTGATAAAATAATAACACAACCATTATAGTAATTATCCTGCTTTGTGTGCAATGATGATGCCACACAAAGCTGCAAGCTCTAGTGTACTGTGCAGTTTGTGCTGGGTTGTGAGAAAGCCTAGACGAACTGTGCATAAAGGGGCTTATTGCTGAGTGAAGTGCTTTTCCCTGACAGAAGCTGTTTTGTATTATAAACTTCGGAGTTCCAAGGCTTGCTAATTAGCTAGTGCCCTGGATCTCATCCCGTAAGTCCCCCCGGAGCTCACCTTAAGCACTCTTCTTGACACTAAGCAAGAGTTCTGAACATCTAGTACCATTTTGTGTAATATAATAGCCACCATTTATTGCACATGATCACAGTTGATCCTGTGAGAACCCTTGAGATATGTTGTATTATTATCTGTATTTTATAAATGAGTAAACTTCAATAAAGAGAGTTAGATCTATTTACTCGAGATCAAGATCATGAAGCTTGGACATATCAAGATAAGCCAGGGACACTGACATTCCGTTGCTTTTTCCCCCCATTTGCCTGTATTTATATATCTGTACATTAATCTGCATGTCTTTTTCATATGTACAAATACACATACATGTTCTTAATCTGAAAAACATGTTTTATAATAGTGTGTCTTCAATGTTCTGTTACTGATTTGAGCAGCGTTTTCCTTGTCTGTCTAATTATTACCACGGGATGGGAAATCCGTGGTGTGGTTTTCACTCCTTGCGTATCCCTTGCCCTTGGCAGACATAGCCAATCAGCCAATCAATCACAGCGATCCTCACTGAGCCAGAGTCAACCTCATTATCTTTCCAGCCCATCCCTCTAGACAGGCACAACCAATGAATTGGTATTGTCTCCCAAGTTAAATCTCTTTGCCATTCCTGTACCAACATTTATTTTGTCTCAGCCATGTCCTCTAGCACAAGCACACACAACATTTACCCCAATCTCCCTTCTGATATCCAGCTTGTGGGACATTCAACTTGTGGGACATCTTTACTTCCAAAGATCAACGGTAACTGTGAACAAGCACATTTCATGGTGCTTTGGATTCTTTCCATGTAAATTCCATTTTTGTTTAACATTCATAAGATAAAAGTTAATTCATTCATCTCTAGCCTTTCTCCAAGAGGAAGCTTTTTTTTTTTTTTTTTTTGAGACAGAGTCTCACTCTTTTGCCTGGGCTAGAGTGAGTGCCGTGGCATTAGCCTAGCTCACAGCAACCTCACACTCCTGGGCTCAAGCAATCCTTCTGCCTCAGCCTCCCGAATAGCTGGGACTACAGGCATGCGCCACCATGCCTGGCTAATTTTTTCTATATATTTTTAGTTGTCCGATTAATTTCTTTGTATTTTTGGTAGAGACGGGGTCTCGCTCTTGCTCAGGCTGGTTTCGAACTCCTGAGCTCAAACAATCTGCCCGCCTCGGCCTCCCAGAGTGCTAGGATTACAGGCGTGAGCCACCACGCCTGGCAAGAGGAAGCTTTTTTATGGACCACACTGCTCATGGAGAGAATGCTACATCTTAACTGCTATTATTCAACAGTTTGTTCTTACCATATTTGAGAAATTTTATCTGAATATGGTGGCTTTTCATATCATTACCTAAGTAAAATATTTAGTAAATTTATAAACCAATAAGAGTCACTATATTTTCTTTCTAAATATTGCTAAAGGTTGTATATTTTATTCTTCTGTCACCATCGTAATTTAAAAGAAAACAAACAAATGAGAAGTTACCTATACAACATGTAGTTGCCTTAGAAGTCACTTAGTATTGGTTGGAGTGCTGGTAATGTGGAATTTCCTGTTTCATTTTAAGATGATTAGCAACGTTTTTTATTTTATCAGCATGCCATGTTTTTATTTTTGTATTCTCTTTCAAATCTAATCTAATTAGGCAATATCACTTAGCTAATACCATGGAGTTCTTAATTTTAATTTGTGTAACTCTTTGGCCTCTTTTTTTAAAGTTCACAGTAAAGGAGAGTTGTTTGCTGCTTGCCTCACCCAGGTCACTAGGCTGATGTTATTAGGTTTGCCACTTCTTGGGCACAGAAATGCAGCTCTGGCAGTTACATCCCTTGGGAGAAACCTATAGAAAGCAGGTGTACAAGAGAGGCCAATTGATTCCTCGGTGTCCAGAGACTGCCCGTCCCTTTCATTCAGCATTCAAATTACTAACTTGCAGGGCAGCTACAACCCCCTAAAATTGATTCTGGTAATGATGACACCTCACATCATTATCAGAATCAGGTGGAGATTTGAAAAATATTTAACTTATTTTATCACTATGGGCAACATCACAGAATAGCTAAACCTGCAGACATTTCATGAGGTTGAGTCCTGGATCTGCTACTTTGCAAACAACGTGATCTTGATAAATCTATTTAACCTCTAAGGCCCCCCCCCTTTTTTTTTTTTGAGACAAAGCCTCACTCTGTTGCCCGGGCTAGAGTACCATGGCGTCAGCCTAGCTCACAGCAACCTCAGAATCCTGGGCTCAAGGGATTTTCCTGGGCTCAAGGAATCTTCCTGCCTCAGCCTCCCGAGTAGCTGGGACTACAGGCATGCACCACCATGCCCAGCTAATTTTTTTCTATATATATTTTTAGTTGTCCAGATAATTTCTTTCTATTTTTCAGTAGAGACAGGGTCTCACTCTTGCTCAGGCTGGTCTCAAACTCTTGAGCTCAAATGATCCGCCTGCCTTGGCCTTCCAGAGTGCTAAGATTACAGGTGTGAGCCACCGTGCCCAGCCTATAGTCCTCACTGTTATCATCTGTGAGAAAGGACAAGAACAATATCAATCTCAAAAGGATGTTGTGAGAATTAAATAATATCAAGAAAACATTTATAACAGTATCTGATAAATATTAAGTCTGCAATAAGCTATAATCTCAAGTTGAGACTAATTTCATTTTGTAGGCTGAGTTTTCTTATATTATGCCATTCTATTCATAAAATAACATGAAGAGGAAATAGGTTCTATATTGAATAAATCTACTCAAACAGATATTAATATAAATTCTAAAACTTTTTGAATTATAAAAGTATGTGTTTAGAATATATGTTGGCAAAAAAGGTGAAAATTAAAATCTTTTTAAATTTCATGAAGAACATCACTACTACTATTTTGGTTTGTAAACTTTGGGTCTCCTCCTCCTATTTGTGTATAAGAATGTATGTATATACTTTTTAAAAAATGGAATTATACTGTTTGTGATGTTTTGTAATCATAAATACATTGTGAACATCTTTCTAAGTCCTTAAATATTATTTTACAACATAATTCCAATGATCGCTTAGTATTCTATAGTGTAAATATAATGACATGTATTTAAGTAATGCCACACTTTAGACATTTGCCATTTGATTTCTCTTTTTATCTATCTTTGTCTCTCCCTATTACCAACTACTCTTCAATGAATACATCTTTAAATATCATTGTGCGCATTTTAAGTCGTTGCCTTAGGATAAATTCATAAATATAATATTTGATCAAAGGGTATATGCATTTGAAAGTCTTAATTAAAATGATTTTTAAAAAATAGGTAATGCATCCCCTAAATACCAAAACAAAAAACTGAAAAAGGTATATACAGGTAAAAGTCTTCCTCCCACTCTTGTCATTCATCCATCCAGGTCCAATCCGTCTATTTTTCTTTTTGTTTCCTCTCCAACAATTCTTTTCTAACCTTCCAGAGTTTTATTTTTATAGTATATTCAAGTGAGTATAAACCTACACTCTTTCACACAGATGGAAGCATATAAGACACATGAACTTCTTTCTTTCTTTTCTCAAAGGTATATGTTGTTGTTATTTATGGCTGCATACATTTCTGCTGATAGGAAAGTTCATTTCATCTTTTGTGATGAAATCTGCACTTTAATAAATAATAACCACTTAAACAAATTATCTGTACTTTTAAAGTGTATCTGTTGAATAAATTCCTAGAAGTAGAATTGCTGATCAAAGAATATATGAATGTAGAATTTTATTAAATGTTGCAGATTACACCCCTTAGGGATTTCACAAGTTTACACTGCCACCAGCAGCAAATGGGTGTGTTTCTTCCCTCTGGCCTTGCCAAAAGAGGGTATTATCAAATTGTCAGATTTTTCCGAGTAGCAGGGGGAAAGTGATATCTGGAAATAGATATAAATTTGTATTTCTGTTATTAAAGTGAGATTGAGCACTATTCATAGGAGCCATTTGCATCTGTCTTTTCATTTTGTTTAAGGTATTGATTTTGTTTTTGCCATGAGGACTGAGAAAATGTCAGATTTTTTTCTAGTTGAATTTATCAATCTTTTCATTTATATGTTTTGGATTTTGTGGTGTTGTTACAAAGGCCTCCCCCATCCTGAGATTATAAATAAATTCCCTTGACCTTACCCCTTCATCCCTGCCCCTAGGACTCTTGTAGTGGCAGCAGCCTCCCCTTTTCCTCTTTTTCCTCCTCCTTGCATTTACATCTTTGATTTATTTGAATATCATCCTGATGTAAGGTGTGAGGGGTGGATCCAACTTTTACTATTTTTCTAAATTCCCTTGCCATGTCAACAGCATTCTGAAAGAACGTATGTGATCTTCATCACATACTAAATTCCAGTTTGTTTGGCTCTATTTCTAAAAATTTTTTCTGTTTCATTTTTCTAGGTGCCAGTGCCACATTTCTTTTATTATTAAAGATTTATTAAATTTTAATATCTGGTCGAAGGAATGCCTGGTCACTTCTTTTTCTATTTTAGTATTTTCTTGGGTAGTCTTTTTTGGGTTTTGTCTATATAAACTTCAGAGTTAGCTTGTCTAATTCCAAACTTAGTTGAAAAAGAAATGCCCTGTTAGATTTTTTTACTGTAATCACATTACATTTATATATTACAGTGAGAAGAATTGACAACTTTATAATGTAGGGTCATCCTCTTCCAAGAATTCGGCAGTAGTATATCTTTCTATTTGATCAGGCTTTCTTTGGCATTGTTCAGTAATGTCATGGTGTTTTCTTTATATATGTCTTGAACATTATTTATTAAGTTTATTGGTATTTTTATACCTTTTCTGTTGCTTTTTATACTTTTTTCTTTTATTATATATTATAGCTCTCAACCTCTCTTTAGTATATGTGTGTAAAAAGAAAAATTTTTGACAAAGTAAATTTAACAGAGGTAAATTGAGCAAAGAATGGTTTTAGAATCGGGCAGCCCCCAGAGCCAGAATAGGTTCAGTGACTCCAGTGCTGCCACATGGTTGGATAACATTTAGGGAAAAAGGAAAGTGACATAGAGAAAATGGAAGCGAGGTACAGAAACAGCTGGATTGGTTACAGCTGGGTGTTTGCTTTTTTTGAATCTGGTTTGAACAGTTGGCTGCCTGTGGTTGACTGAAGTTCGGCTGCTGACTGGCTGAGACTCAGCTGCTTTTTACCACAGTAGGTTACAACCTGTTTACATATCAAGCTAGGTTACGGTTCATTAGGTATGGGGAAACTTTTAGGCAAAACTTAAAATATGTATACAGGCAGCTTTAGGCTGAAGTTAATTTCTATGAAAGCTATTGATTTTGATATTAGTTTTGTATGCCTATATGCTAGTGAATTTTGTCATTGCTTACAGTAATTTTTCAGTTGATTTCCTTGGTTTTTCCGGGTATCAATCATAACTTTTACAAACATGAATAGTTTTCACCTTCTCCTTTATAATATTCAAAATAATAATGTTTCCTTGTGCATAAATGTTCTGTTCCCCAGTTGTCATGCCTGACTTTACGAAGAATTTTCTCATTGAGAATAAAGAATCAAAATCTTGTTAGGGTAATACCCATTTATCCCTATATTGAGTGTGTGCTTGCTTTCTCTCTTTTTTCTATTTTATTTTTTAATCAAGGAAGATTGTTGAATTTTATCAAATGTTTTTCAGAAGCTATGGAGATGATCATCTTTTTCTCCTATGATTAATTATATTATTAGATTTCCTCATATTGAATAATCCTTAATATTTTAATGCTGCTAAATTCCATTTCCTAATTTTTCATTTAGATTTGGTATAGATTGTCTTACATGAGATTAGTCTCTACTTCTGTGTGTATATATGCATGAATACGTGTAAATGTGTATGTTAAAACAAACATTTACTCAGTTTTGGAGGCAATGATCACTTCACAAAAATAGTTTAGAAGACTGACTCCTTTTTCTATGCTGTGAAACATGAAATAACCTTCAAACTATTTCTTCTTTAAAAGCTTGTTAGAAATCTGCAGAAACATTTTGGCCTAGTGCTTGTTTTTGCTGGTAGCCCTTAGGTAAATTTTCCTACATCTATTATGGAACATGGTCTATTTTCATTTTCTATTTCTTTGCAGTCAGTTTTGTTCAATTACATATTCATATGTCGCTTGATTGCCTGAAGAATTCTTTTGTATTTTTAAATTTGAATAACACTTTAAGAATTTGTCTCTGTGAGGGCTATTCTTATTTCTACATTTTTCCCTTTGAATTATGGTTCTTACCTACTTGCATTTTTCTGGTTTTCTTCCAGGAAGAAATAAATTACACATATATAAGATCTTCTTTGTCTTTTATATTTATCATTTTCTCTCTTACCCTTAACTAACTGACTTTTCGTATTTATTTTTAACACTTTTCTTCTCTCATTTAGTCCTCTACTTTCTTTAGTATGTTTTCTGTGATTTCTATGTTCTCTTTGGCTTCTCCTAATTTTTTCTTCATTTCTCAGATGGCTTCGTTTTATTTTATAATTCTTTGCTGAATTTTAACAGATCATATTTCATCTTCTCCTTACCACTTCATTATTGAGGTCTTGCATTTCTGCTTTGGTCAACTAGTATGTCAGGGTGGGGCAGGGGTGGTGAATGGGACATGGGGGAATATGGTGGGCGAAGAGGTCAGCTTATTTTCCTAATCTTTCTCATTTTATACCATGGAGAGAGATTGCTTTCTGCAAATGTGCCTCCTCTGTTTGACTTTGTGTGTATGTGTGTATGGGTGCGTATCCTCACCACTTCTATGGATAATTATATTATTTTCTATTCCCTTAATCAGCTGTATTTCTGCATCTTAGAGTGTGCTCCTCACTTTCAGGAAGAACTGTCACTTTATGAGATCTCTTGGTGCTGGGCCCACTTGCCCTTGTGGTCTTTTTACTTCCTCCTTTGTCACTCTTTCCTGATCTCAGTCTTTACACAAATTTTAAAGCCTGCAGATTTATATCTATTTTCTGCTTTTGCTAAAAATGAATCTTGCAAGGCCTTATTTCTTCATTCTCTAAATTACGTTTAGATTCTTTCCAGGAGGAGAATTTATTTCCCAAACTGATATTTTTCTAATTATTTAATCAGCATTGCCTTGAAAAATATCATTATAAATCTTAATAATCTGGGTTTAGTATACATCATAAGCTCACATAAAAAATCAGTATGTTTGAAGTTGATTGCAAAAGTTCTAGCAAGGGAAGCTCTCATCCCCACCTTTACTGGAAATGTGTAAAAGGAACTTTTAAAGTAGGATCCATATCTAAATAAGGGCAATAGAGTAAGTCCCATTTAATTTGAAAACCTTGGCTATTCTTTCTTGAGAACAGGATAACTGGAAGAAAATATAATTGTAATACTAAACGACAATGTTAAAATCATAAGAAGTTGTAAAAATAGACTAAAGTTATTTAAAAAGTTGACCTATCCTCCTTATATTGATTTCTCTCAGACAAATTTTACCATGTATTTTCTTGTCTTACTACCCAAAGTCCTGAGTCTGTTTCAGTGTGTTTGGCTGCTAAGTGAATAGCTTGGGTAAGCCAAATTTAAATTATTTAGATAGAAATTAGAATAATTTACTTTCATGCCTCAAAGACAGGTTTAAATATACAGTTAGAAAAAATAAACCTCAAAATTCCATAAGAGAATAGGGGGATTATAGTTAGCAACAATGTATTTTATATTTCAAAGTAGCTAGAAGAGAAGAATTGAAAGTTCTTACTACATAGAAATTGTAAAACTCGGGGTTATAGTTGCTGCAAATACCCCGACTTGGTCACTGCACAGTGTACGCATGTGATAAATGCTCACATGCATCCCATAAACATGGAGAATATTTTGTATCAATAAAACAAAAAAGGAAAGGTCTAAAATTTCACCCACCGTTCTCCAAGAAAATTACCCATCTTGTGAATTTCATGTTACAGCTATATAGACTTTTGTTACAGTGTCTAAATATCATAGTTGTATATAACATTTAGAATGAGCAATGGGAATTTTCTCCCCTCTTATGAGAAGATTATTTCTTTTTATGTGTTTGAGAACCACAAGGATGATTAAAACTACCCAAAGTTTGTTAGATCTTGTTTTGGTTTCTTGAATACACTTGACCTATGAAAACGAAAGTTATTCTGCTGACAGAAAAGGAAATTGTGTAATTAAGCTTTCATTTGTTTCATGGTCCTTATTGGTGCAGTACTCTTCATGTTTCTGTCTTCTGTTGCTTCCAAGTTTAGTACAATGTGAATGGAAAATTATTTAATAGAAGTGTAGAATTTTCCTAGTTGATTTAGTCTAAGGCTCCAAACACTGAATGCCATTTTGTTGCACTATATGATAAACACAGAAGAGGAAATGAAGGGATAACAGAGCCAGCTGTGTTCATTCACTACTGGCTGCCCTCAGTCTCTTCTTGTAAAGGATCTTTCAATTATAACTGACCTCACGTAGTAATGGGCAATTTTTTGATGACACAGATTCTAAGGAAAACAGCACATGTGCGTAACTTCAGAAGATCATAAGGCTTTTCATGTACTATTTCAGCTTGACAAACAACTCTACACCCAAATTAAGGAATGTTTCATTTTATAGTCTCTTTTATATTAATAAAACTGGTCCAAATAATTTTTTCATTATCTATCTTATTTGTTTAGAGCAAATGTGATATATTTTCAAATATATTTTCCCACATGTCAATTCTTTCTTCTTTCAAGACACAATTGGAACAAATTGATGAATAAAATAATGACAATATCCTTCAGAAAACAACTTGAAACAGTCGCATTTTTAAGTGACAAAGTATTTAATACCAGGAACTTGTGGAAGAATGGGTGTTCCTGGCCAGGCGAAGGTCGACTTCTTAGAGAATGAACTGTGATGGGTATCCTAACCCACGTATACCAAAATCTAGAAAGTGTTACTTTCTGAACCCTTCTGATAGAAAATCATGACCACTTGAGGGTCTCAGAATAACATAGAAAAAACAAACGAGAGGTTGGTCCTCAATAACCTGGCAGGTGCTATCATGAAGTGAAGAGGCCCTTTAGAGAGGGAGACGTGGCATCTCAAGCTCTTCTCTGAGGGGTGTGCTATGGCCTTATTTTTTGCATATATCCGGGAAAAACCTTCTCCTGAGGAAAGGATGCTTCAGATGTCCATCTTTCCCAGAGTCATATGTTCTTTATAGTACTCAGCAAACTGAACTTCCAAAGTCTTTTTGTTTTAATCTTTCTATAGTCAAAATAGCATCTTTTGGAGGTTTGAAGTTTTCAAGTTTCTATAAATCAAAGAGCAATCTATATTCTTATTAGGGACAAAACAGGTATATAGGTAAGAAAGATACAGGGAACCGAAGTAAAGAAACAGTAAGATTTGTAAGGTAGACATGTGGATATTTTCGCCATTTTACCTTATGGTACTAGCAAATTCCTGCCAGTGAATTTGGTGATAGAAAATAGAACTTGTTCCATGTTGCTAATGGAGTGCACCCTATTTTGTTTTAATGTTAAGGCTCTAAAATTTCATATTTGTAAACAGAAAATGCAGAAGTTGTATAATAAACTCTTGGTTCACAGTTATTTGTTTATTCATTCTCCAAACATTTATTGAATGCCTGTTTACACATGACCCTATTTGAGGACATTGCCTGAGCTTTTCTGCATAGTCACTAACATATCTGGAATTAAATTAAAATATTATGAATGTAGAATTATAATTAAAAATAGAATGAGACTAATATATCAACAATAAATGGACACAAATTTAGAGCTGATGTGTTGAACACCATGCTGTATGCTTCACATTTATTATTAGCTCCTATCATCCACATGACTATGTAAAGGTGGCCTATTTTAACCCTTATCTTCAGACTCTTTGTTCCGTGGCCTGCCATACATAAATCTTAGAAATGTATTAATAGTTACATGTGTGAATGTGTGTATGTGTGTGTGTGTGTGAAAGTCACCAAACACTTCATAAGCCACAGCATTGTATTCAGGTCACATCTATAGTCTACTAGCAGTTCATCTTTTGTGTTTTATACTTCAATTTTCTTTTATTAATAACTGCACAACTAATAAATATAAAACTCATTACATGGTTACTTGTCAACCAAGTAAATAATAATTAAATAACCGAACAAACATAAGTAAACATAAAATGCGATACTTAAATACCTGAAGCTAGTCTAAAGATGATGCATTATCAAAATTATTGCATTGAGGTCCACAATTGAGTAAACTGAGCAAATGAATGAAGCAACATTAAGAGAAAAATCTAGACAACAATAAATGACCGGTGAGCAACTATTGCAATAGAAAGAGATTAGCAATGTAGATGGGCAGTAATGGGAGTGAGAATGCCAGGAAAGTACAGAATAGATGTGAGTGAACAGCTCATGGGCCAGTGAGAGACATGGGAATAGTGGATGAAGGGAAGATACTCTAAAAAAAGGAACCCAAAGAACCAGATGCCCTTAGGTTGTTCATTTGCCTGAAATGCTGGAAAAAATCTGAGAACACCCAGGAGTTCTCTTCTTTTCCTTTGTTTTCACTTATTTTTTTTGTTGTTGTTCTGCTGGCTTTGGTCCTGATTAATACGTCAGTTTAATACAGTGGTTGAGCCTTATATATATGGCTCTGTGGAATCACAGAGCTGGGTTTGAATCTGAGTTTTGCTATTAATGGGCAATAAAGTGTAGAACATGGTATTTAAATGTTTTGAACTTCCACTTTTTTTGTGAAATAGAGGTAAAAATCCTTTCTACCTTATCATTGTGTAAATGTCAGAAAAGAAATGGAACAAAGGAGGTAATGTATCCAGTAGGAAACCAGGCACATTACGGATGGACAGTGATAACACAGTTGTTATAAGTAACTTAGGTGATTAAGCTCAGTTCCTCTTCCTTTCATTCTTCACCTAGTCTGCCTGCTAGAATTCTTTGGCTGACACAGTAGAGCAGGGGCTGGAAAATAGTAGGCTAAACTGTTGTAATTTAATATGCTCCTCCTAAGATATATTTATCAGTTTGAATTCACTGAGTCTCTGGCCACCCAGATTATGAAAAGAAAATATTAGTCCTCAAACTACTTCTATCTCTGAGAAATTAAATGGAGTGAACCACATTGAGTATTGCTCTCTGAGAAATAGTTTAGCATATTTGAGCTAAGATTGCTGCTATATGAATTTCGTCTTCCCTACTCACTCCCTGCATGACCCTGGGTAAATTCCATAACTTCTGAGCCTGAGTTTCTCCATCTGTAAGAGAAGTGAACTAGTGCCCACCTCTTCAGTTTATAATGGAGAATGGATGATTGTAAATGACTGGAGCAGTGCCTGGCTCATAGTATGCATTCAAAAAATAGTTATGTCAAGTTAGATTTAGTTTTATTACTTACTTCCATCATTTTTTTTTCTAACTGTGAGATTAATAATGATGATGATGATGATAGTAATAATTTATCAAGACTTATCAGTGACCAGATACTGTGCTAAATATTTTTGAATGACTTATCTCATTTAATCCTCATAGCAAACCTGCATGGTGGATGCTATTATCATCCCTACTGTACAGACAATAAAACTGAGGCTTAGTGGGATTAAGTAACTTGACCAACTCATTTAAGTAGCAGAGCCACTACTAGAACCCAAAGAGAGAAAACATAGTGCCTCAATTCAATCTTAGAAAAGTTCACTTATATGGTGAGTCAGGCAAGGTCCATTACATCCCACAGGCACGGTGAGTTTCTCCAGCCTTCTTACTAAAATTTCAGATCCACTTTAGTTATCACAGAATAAACAGCAAGTGAAGTGTGCATCTATGACTCATATTAAAGAGGACCCTCCTTAGGGCAGAAGTTTTTCATGCTATCAAAATTCTATTGAATCTGTAGTGTCAGATGTTAATTTTCAGAATTTGTTCACCTAACTAGTGATGAATCCTGTGGACTACAGCCATGCACATATGCTGAGAAACTTTCCATTTCCCCCTTATTCTAGATTTGAATACCATCCTTCAAGCCACTGTGCTTCATTTACAAAACCGCTTCATATACAGATGTCTAATATTTCTATATAGGTAAGATAGGGTGGAGTTTTCCCATCAAAAAATAGGCATGCATTTCTAAATCATCAGTTTTACTTGCCATTTTGAAATAAAATGCATAATATTTAATGGAGGATGGAAGACTGCATGACCTGTGGAAACTTTCTAAGGCTTTCTGCATTTCATTTTTCTTATCTGTAAAATAGAGTGGTTGAGATGGGTCTCCATTAAACTTTGAAATTCTAGGACTCTTGACATAAAAAAAAGTTATGATTCATATATGTGACTATATTGGAATAAGAAATCTCAATAGAAAAAAATGTAGTCTAGATTTTTATTTAACATTTCATTCTAAACTATTCTTCAGATTTATTTAATAACCTACAAAAAAAATTGGAAATGATGTAGGGGAGTTAGGAAAGTGAGCCTGAAGAGGAAAGTAATCTGATTAAAACATTCTATATTGCAATAAAAAAAAAAAAAAGCCTTGCTAAGAATTTTACCTGGTGGAGAGATTTTCATCTTAAAAAGAAAGTATTTATTAATCCAAATTAACTTCTAAGTTACTGGTAAAGTGAGGTAAAAACTTCGAGTCTCTTTTGAAAAGAGATTGCTTGGGGGAAGGAGGATTTGGCAAGATGAGGACTAATAACGTCATTTAGAGTAGCCATTCTTATCTGGAAGTCCACCTTTCAAGTTAGTTCATTCATTCACTCATTCAGTCTTCTTTACTTATCAAGCGTATTTTAGAAGTGTTTCCTCTGTACCAGGTCCATAGTTTAGTGGAGAAAACAGATACATATACCAATCATTTTAATATATTAGTAGCTATGTAAATGCTTGAATAAAGCTAAACTCAGGGTTCTTGGTGAGCAAAAGAATGTCTGATTTAGCCGTCTGAGATCATGGAATCTTTACCAAGGGAACTTCATGCTTGAATTAGCTTTGAAGGATGAGTAGAAGTTGGCATAGACTAGTGCTCAGTAATTATTAGTTGAATGACAGGAATGGTGGAGCAGGAAGTCATGGAGACATAGGAGCATGACAATTTGGAGAATGCAAATATTTGAATCCAGCTTGAGGGTAAGTAGCTCTATCAGTGTGGCTCAGGAACTAACTGCATCAGAATCACCTGGAGGTACTCCTTACATATGCAAGTTATGGGTCCCACTCTGTGTCCACTGAATCAGAATCCAGGGCATCTCGGCTATTTTAATAAGCCTTGCATCTCAAGGTGGATTGTGATATATGATAATGTTTAAGAACCACTGCCACAGATTTTATATTAGAAAGTGATTGAAGGTGAGCTAGCAAGGGGCCAGATCATGAAAAGAATTGAATGACATGCTAAGGATTTTATCTGTATTTTAAACGAAGCACTTTATTTGCATTTTATCATGCTATGCTTTGGAACCATAGATTATCTATACCTTCAGCTTCAATATTTTTCAGATATAGAAGTGGCAGGAATTATGGGGTAAAGCTTCCGTATGAAATGTTTGTAAATTAGATGTTTATAAATTAGAGGTTAATTAGATGTTTTAACTTGGGTGTAAAAGACTAACTTCCAAAATCAAATCTTGAACTATTTTATTCTTATCCCTAGACCTAAACATTCTGTGGCTGGTCATCAGAGATGATACGCCAAGAAGAAAGAGATTACTATGATCAAAATATGTATTAACTTTACCTTGTTTGATCCATTCATGCACAATGCTCTTCAACCCCTGACTTCATTCAGTCAATCTGCACATTTTGTATGTAGTCAAAAGACGGATCAGGTGGGAAGGAGGACATAAACTGATGGCATTCCTAAGGGAAGCAACACCCTAAAACTTCCTTTACAGAATGTTGGGGGCAGGACAGGAACACCGTCTTTGTGAATCATTCAGAATGAAAGCTCATGATTTCTACTTACTAGTTTCATAATATGACCTTTACACTCAATTCAAATCCATTAATTTCAAATTTTTAAAGGTATTTATTAAGAATATTATAACTTTTTCCACTACAAAAATAACACTTTTTCTCCCTTTGGTAATATATGATGTTTTGTTTAAGAAATCATATCCAATATTCTACAAAATATAGTGATTTTGACGCACAGTAAAAAATTAATATTTACTATCAGAGTTTAACTTTTTAAAAAATATAATCAAGTTTCTATGTCTAGATTTTCTGGAAGTTTTAGTCCTTTACTGAATATTATAAAACTTCCAATGGTAGGAATGAATTCCGAAAGTCCTGGGACTTTCTGCCTCTCTCTAGGTTACACTGAATGGAAAAATTTATTTGTATTCAGATTGAGTGTCATATTTTAGTAGTTTCCTGGGGTCTGTGTGTGTGAGAGAGAGAGTCTCTTTTGTGCTGTCAGAACAGAATACTGAAGACTGGGTAATTTATAATGAACAGAAATTTATTGGCTTACAGTTCTGGAGACTGGGAAGTCCAAGACCAAGGGGCTGGCGTCTTGTGAGGTTCTTCTTGCTATATCATCTCATGGTAGAAGGGCAAAGAAAAGGCGAGAGAGAGCAAGAGGGAGACAAACTAGTTATTTTATAAGGAACCCACTCTGGTGATAATGAGCCCACTCTTGAGATAATGACAGTAATTTATTCATGGGGGCGGAGGCCTCACAGCCTAATCACCTCTTAAAGGGCCCACCTCTTAACACTGTTGCTTTGGGGATTAAGTTTCTAACACATGAACTTTGGAAGACACATTTGAATCATAGTCCTGTGTCATAACCAGCTGCATACATATTTTCCCATTCAGGAAACCCGTAGTTTTCAGATTAAGCTTTAGAAATTGATGGAAATTCATTTGAGAAACAAGGTGCTATATTAAGAGAAAAAAAAAAAAGCTCAGTTCAAATGAATCCAAATTTGATTCTTGGGCTCATTAGCCACTGATGAGGACATCTTATTCATCAATTGATGCTTATTTTAGTTATCTTTGTGGTATAATTAAGTATCTTTGAATTGGACCCATTCATCCCTGAGGCAGGTTAGTGTTACTGACATTTGAATTGCCTCCTTAATTCAGTTCAAACATCAGTTTTCAATTTTCCAATTCTTTTGCTGTTTAAATTAATGAAACAAATTAAAGATGAATAATTACTGGCTCTGTTCCTATAGTAACAAGTGTCACATTCCGACAACTTCAGAAACAAGTTTGGTTATTTTTGGCTTTCTTTGTTTATACTCTTCAAAAACATGGATGGGAAATGTATTTTATTTTCTTTTTATTAGTCAATAAGTCCTATTTAGGAAGCAAAGTCAGAGTGTCCTGAAGGATACATTAGAGCTCAAATAAGATCATTTTAAAGTTGGCATCAATGTTAACTTAAGGAAAATAGATTATATCTTAGCTTCCCATTTCTTTAAAGACTATGGTTATTTGGATATATCATTTGTTTTGTACCTCTTAGAAAATCCTCACAGGTCTTATTTTACTTGAAGAAGATAAACGTGGTCATAACAACAGAATAATCAGAAGTAGTCATCCTTCAAAATTAACTTTCAACTAACATTTATTAAGTATTTAAGGCATGCCAGGCCCTGTGATAGGAGCTGGAAATACCAGTTTTATAGAGAAATACAATTTTTGTGGATGACTTTGCATTTTAAATCTGAGTTGGAAGGAACATATTTTCTACTTGGGCTGCAGCAATATTACAATTCAAAACATATTACAGTTTTGTAAATTCTAAATTCTCGACTGTATACTTGCAAATTGAAGTGAAAGTTAAGAGAAAGGAAGATCTTTGCTATAATTATTGTCGAGAAGTAAGGGGAAAAGGGAAGGGATGGTAGGAAGGAAAGGCCACAGGTTGTTCTTTGGTAGCACTAAGTTGGTGTTTAACATTATCGTCTTTGCAGGAGGTTAAAACCATTTTGTCTCCTAAATGGGAATTGTTGTATCAACAATGCTGAAAACTAGTATATGTGTATGGGGGAAGAATTGTGTGTGTGTTTGAAGGCTTATAAAAATTGTATTTATTTTATGTACTTTTAAAAATAATATGGATATACACAGTCAATTCTTCTGTAACACAACATAACCCAACATACACATTTCTAAAAATCACCACATTATGCAGAATTTCACAAAAACATCCACAGGGCTTATGGGAAAAATGGGGTTTGGGCACCATACTAAAAATCTTTGTCAGTGATAAATAATAAAAATAGGAACCTAATAAAAGTGGGAGCACACTTTTATGCATGTTAATTGGTTAAGACATACGTAAATACTACAATAAATACGGTGCTATACCTTGAAAAAAATCTGAAGTTGGATAGTGGAAGTGAATAAAAGAAGCATTGTATCTGTGAGTTATTGTGAAGTGATAGAAGAAAGGTTATCTGAAATCGAGCAGAAGGTTTTAACCCCAGATGTGGAGAGGTGTGACTTGTGACCCACTGAGGTGTCAGATAAATATTTGAGGTGTGTGCATGTGTGTATCTTTTGCACTCGTAAGCCAGCTCAGTTCAAATTGGTGCCACTTTCTGCAGACAAAATTATGCAGAGCAAATGTGAAATTTGCTTTATGCTCAAATTATTCCCAAATATATGAATGACATTGGAATAAATTTGTGTTTCAAAATAAGCACGATAGCATGTATAGGCATGTTTTCCTTCTCTTCTCTTCTCTTCTCTTCCAAAGTGTTCAACCTGTCTTGATTTTGGCACTTCTGTTCTGCTTGTATTCTGATTATTGAGGCTTACCATTTTCTCAATGAGGCAGTAAGCTCTTCCAGCACAAAGGCCGTCTGTGATATGGCTTTGATCTTTACAGTATCCATCTGAGTGACTTACACATAAAAAAAATCAGTAATACCTGTTGAATAAGTAGTTGTAACTGTGTAGGAGATTGAGGCATAGGTGGACAGATTTCAAGAGGGCAAGAAAGGAAAGTTTCATAAAGGAGTTAAAATATTTGATGATATGTTCTGAGAAGTTGTGTTTATTAAGAAGATGTAGGGAATCTAGAAATTTTACAGGACTGAGATGCAGATATGTAGAAGTACTCAATGTATGTACTCAGAACAAATCATTAAGAGGCCATCTTCATCTAGAATAATTTTTCTAGTACACCCAGGTTGAAATGAAGGAAGGTGCTCTTTCTCAGAGGAAGATGAGTAACAAAGGAGCAGCTTGAGTAGTAGGTTTGGGAGATGCTATATGGCCATAGGTGCTGTATTATCCTTAGAGCAAACATTGGATGCCACATTTGTTTCCATGAAGCCCTAGATGATGCTCTAAGGAACCCTCTCAAAGCTGTTGGGAAGGAGAGGACAAAGACAAGAGCTTTAGGTGCCTTCACCTTTGTTTCAAATTTTGATTATTTTGTTTATGAAACATATGATTTCCTGGTCATTGAAGAAGAAAAGTTTGCATGTCAGCAAGCGCAACTTGGTGCAGAATAGTTAGGGTAATGGTGATGCTGGTATTGTGCCTTATTTGAGTGCATGTGAGCTCCATGACTTTCTGAGTCTCAACTGGAATTATCTTCTCTCTTCTCTGCATAACAATAGAACTCTAGCGGTAGGGGGAGGCCTCTAGAGTCTAGGGCTTGGGAGAGCTGCCTTACTACAGAGCTGGTGGTATAAAAAGAAAGCTTATAAAACTCTAGGTAAAATCTTACATTCAAATAAATATGCAGTAAAAATTCAGTCTCAGATCTAAAAACCGGAGAGCTCTTCTCCAGTAAATGGGTATAACTTAATTTAGAATGTTTTAAGCACCAGTAGAAGAATTCTAGATCTTAAAAACAGTGTTGTATTATGAGAGTAGTCATTTTGCATACAACTGATGAAGCATAAAAATTGCATTTGGAAAAACAAGCACCACATGTACTTACCATCAAATTGGTATTAACTGATCAACACTTAAGTGCATCTATAGTAATAACATTCACTGGGTGTCGGGCAGATGGGAGAGGGGTGAAGGGGATGGGTATATACACATGTAATGGGTGCGGTGCGCACTGTCTGGGGGATGGACACGCTTGAAGCTCTGACTTAGGTGGGGCAAGGGCAATATACATAACCTAAACATTCGTAGCTCCGTAATATGCTGAAATTTAAAAAAATTGCATTTAAGAATTGATGGAAGAAGGCTCCATAACATACACCTAGATCAATATTTCAGTGGCTGATATCTACTTTATAGGTTATTGGGCCTTTCATTTTTCTTATGTTGTCAATCTTTTGTCCATTTCCTATGCAAGCTTTTTGACAAGAGTGTCTAGGTTGAAAGTTAGTAAGACCTGAGTTACTCAATTAGGTTAAGAAATATAAGGTTCATTTAAAGATTTGGTAGAAAAGGATGGTGAAACACCTATGTAAGATTTAGAATCATCTTTAGATTTAGTTAATCCATGATCTTCCTCTAGCAAATTACCACAAAAATATCAAGATTTATTCCTTTAGCACTAGTGGAAATGCAACTCAAATTTTATGCTCTGGAGAAGGAAGTAAGGCATAGCATCATATTTGATAAGAAGCAATAATGCAAAGTCAGAGGTACAAAAGGATGCTAAAAATCTGATTGTTAAAACATCTTTTTTTCCCCATTCCTTTTTTTCTGGGGTAAAATTGCAAATGGATGAATTGTACATGAAACTATAGGCCATATGAACCAATTAACCAAATGCCTATACATGTCATCAGTCTGAAAAAGCTGGGAGGTGCTTAACACATCCAACAATTAGCATCTTCAGTATGTATAACTTAGCAAGGAGTGGTACCTGTGCACCTGTACTCACTGATTTCCATCAGATACAATGTTGTGTTCTTCTGAATACTAGCATCCCTTTGCACTGTTCTTATAACACAACATTGATTAAGAATATACTTAATAAGCATCTACTATGTTCTAAATATTGTCCTAGGTACCAGGTTTATATGTGAATTCAGACCCAGACTCCAACTTTAAAGAATTCAGCCTGGAAAAGGAGACAGATGTATAAGTGTGGAAGATTTCTTCCCTTTGTCCCTGCACATCTGTTTTCTGCCCTTATCAGCCATGTTATCTGCCCCAGCACAATGGCCTACATGGACTACCAAAGGGCTTCCTGGGTCTCAGTCTTTTAATGGGATTCAGCCTACTGCACAGATGCCCCAGCAGCAGATAAGAGGGGGAGGAAAATGAGGTCAGGGTGTTTCTTCTCCTTCCTGGGCCTGGCTTGTTTCTCACTGAATTTCACTGCTCCTCTTAAGGCAGCCTCCTCTGCCAACTCTCTTCTTCCAGGTATGGGTAATCATTCCCTCCCTTTGACTCTTTGGGCTAGGGATGGTGGCAGCTCCCCTGTTATGCATCCTGGGTTACTGTGCTAAACCTTGTGGTTCCCCTATATTCTACCCACACCTCTATTAATAGTCATTTTCTAAATAAACGCTCTTCAAGGAATCCTAATGCAGAAAAGCTACCTCTTTCCTCTTGGGATGCTCTCTGATACAGTAAGTCTTACTTAACAATATGTCAGGTAAGAGAAAGGCTACAAAACACTAGGGATGTGCAAAGGAGAGGTGGATCACCTCTTCTGAAGAGTCAGTATTAGGAAATATGGCTCAAAGTGGTAGCATGTGGGTTAAAACTTGATGGATGAAGGATTGGAAAATTTACTGGGTGAAAAATATAAGAAAAGACATTCCAAGTGGGAGAAAAAGCACTTGCCAGAATCACAGAGGTTGGACATTTAGTGGCTAATTCTGGGAATGGTTAGGGATGTGTATGAAAGGAAAGGGTGGGAGAAATAAAGCTGACAGTGGCAAAGCTGGTGTGTATCTTGTCTGCCAACATCTCTGTGCCTAGTACCAATGTGGTGCTCGATAAATAATCTGTTTAGAAAATATGTAAATAAATAAATAAATAAACGAGCAGGGGTCAGATCATGAAGGGTTTTGAATGCTGAGGAATTTGTACTTCATCGCTAAGGTGATAGAGAAATAGAAAAGGATTTTGAGCAGGGGCTTGATACATTTTAATAAGTTAATTATATCATTTTTTTTTTTTAGTTATCAGTACATTTATTGTCTCTCTTACCACATTGTAACCAACTTGAGGGCAGGAAACAAGTCTTGTTTACCTATACATTCCCATTTACTGGCACTCAAAATGTGCTCGCCGAGTTATTGTAAGAACAAATTACATGGTTAGAATTTCTGTAGCATGTGCATTTTATTTTGACCATTTTTATTAGAGATTTTAAATGAAACCATACTGATTTTATCTGAATGTTGACTTAAATATGATACAATTGAAAGCAGAAACACAATGCCATTGATGGGTTTAATGTGCTACCTACTGAAATATCATTTGTTCATTTATTACTCATTGATCCAAAAAAGACCTCAACTTGGAAGATGATTAACTACAGCTAAAGAGATTCTCTTGGGGTTTGTAGGGAAAGATTTGGCTCCTTCTGTAAATATTTATTGCCATAATCAGTAGCTTAATGGGGCCACTAATGGACATTCTGTCCTTAAGAATGGAAATGATCACTTTCATCAGAAATTGCCCTCAATGTGTTCACTAATCTTCATCTTAAATCTCTACGAGTGACAAACTGTTCAATTTTTCCATGGGTATGAATTAATTTCAAATCAAATATATTAGCTCGGACTTGCCAGTGAGTATAAAAACATATTTTAAATCATGAAAATGCAGTATAAGAAACCTGTGTATTTTTCTTTCTGTCTGCTTGTTTGTTTACCTGCCATGAGTAAATGCTACGGACTGAATGTTTGTGTCTCCCCCAGACTCCCATGTTGAAATCTAATCCCCAGCGTGATGGTAGAGGTGGGACCTTTGGGAGTGAATTAAGTTATGGGGATGAAGCCCTCATGAATGGGTTTAGTGACCTTAAAAGAAGAAGCTGGAGAGCTAGCTCACTCTCTTTCTACCATGTGAGGATACACCAAGAAGTGTGTCTGCAACCCAGAGGAGCCCTCACCACAGCCTAACCATGCTGGTACACTGGCTTGGACTTCCAGCCTCCACAAATGTGAGAAATACATCTCTGTTGTTTATAAGCTACCCAGTCTATAGTACTTTGTTATAGCAGGCCAAATTGACAGACAGTTAAGTGAACAAGTTTCTATTTGTAAGAATATACTAATATACTTCAAATAGGAGAATAAAGTTATTTCTTTGTGTAGGCAGTTCTTTTTAATAGCTACTTATTAAACATCTACTCTTGGCTCTAAGCTATTAGAGTTATGATAAGGGAATCTATAGCACATAGTACTCTCTCTAGATGACCCCCCCCTTACTATGAATAGGTGGGTGTGCCCATCCTTCAGCTGTTGTGGTGTTGATGGTTAAAGATTCACACCTACAGGCTTTTTCAAAGTGTTGTCTGTGGCTGATGGGAAATACCTAGCCTAGAGATGCCTGGGATATTACACCGCCTCCAGAGGTGCCCCATGGCCAGTGACTGACGGATATAGTGTATAACAGCCCAGCTTTCTCACTTTGAGGGGGAAAATCTCTTTGGTGCAATCCATGCTACAGAGCTCTCATGGGTTCAGGCTAATGATAGACTTCTCGTGGACCTATATCTTTGCCTGGCTTCTTCCACTGTTCTATTTGCTTTCTGCACTCCCCTCCAGATTTCTCTGGAGAACACTCCTTCAATAAATCTCTTGCAAGAATTCCTGTTTCAGGCTCTGCCTCAAGGAAACCCCACCTAAGGTAGATACAGAAAAAAAATAAGGCATAGGCTCTTTTCAAGGAATGAATAATCTAAGAGTAGATAAAACAAGTTTGCAAATAATTTAAACTAGAATATAGTATGATTTAAAAGAAATACAAAAATAATGCTATGGGGATTTAAAGAAGAAATTCTTCACATATATTATGGAGACAATAGAAAATCCCTGAAGCAAGATGACTTGAGGTTTGTTTGAGAATTAAAATGTAAACCATTTTGTCTGCAGAAGAAGTGGAAGGTTATGGTGGAGCCAGATTGTGGCATGCCTTGAAAGCTAGGATACGGTGTTTGTTCTTAATCTGAAAGCAATGGAAAGAAGCCATTGAGTATTTTTGAGCATCACACTGATTCTTTTGGAAATGTGCTTCCAAAGATATATCTGACTGATTATGTGGAATAAATATTAGTGGTGGGAAATAGGAGTTGGACAGACCAATAAGAAGGCTAGCAGTCAAATGAGAGAAAATTATATTCCACAGTGATGATGAGGTGAAAAATAGATGTGAGAGACGTTTTAGAGGTAGAATTGATAGGACTTGGCAAGTAATTGGATACAGAGAGTGAGAGAGAAAGAAAGAGAACCATGACTCAAGGCTTTTGAGCCTGCCTAAATGGTGACCTCTTAATACCTTCCCAGAAGTGGAATTGTTGCATTGAAGAATGTACGCATTAAAGATTCTGTTATAAAATGCAAATACTGAGTTTTATCCCTTTTTAAACACCTGTGCCAATTTAATGGCAGGAATAATCTCTCACTATTATTTTCATTCATTCTGAAAATTAAGAATAAAGGTGAAAATATTATCTAGTTTTTGTTGACTAGATCTGTCATGGGCTAGGAGAAGTAAGCAAATATTCCTTCTGTTGCATTTTCATCTCTCCTCGAATTTAGAGTAGCTCTTGCTATACATGGTTTGGTGCTGTATTATTAGAGCCATGATGATTTATGACAGAGCTATACTCAGACTGTTTCCTGACTAAAATCCAGGAAGAAATGGGATGTCGAAATGGAGTTTTCTAGGTAACCGAGGGCACAGCAGGAGGTGTGGCTGTATTAAAGAGAAGCCTTGTCCACAAGTCTCTTGAACAGGATTGCGGAAAGGCTTTAGATCAGAAGACCTGGGTTTGAATCCTGAATCCACCAACAGCAAGTTTTATGTATTTGGACAAATCACTTAAACTCTGTGGGCCTCAGTTTCAAAATCTGAAAGGCAATACTTTCTTCAAAGGGTTGTTCTGAGGGACAATTTAGGTAATGTGAGTAATTTTCCTTAAACTAACAAGGTGAATGTTAGTGGATTTTATTCCTGTTGGTCTTACCTCCTCAAGGGTAAAAACTATTTTTTTTTCATACTTCTTTTCTCCAGCACTTTTCCTGACACATAGGAACTGTTCATTAAAGCTTGTCATATGGATAGATGAAAGAATTTTTGCCTTGGGTGATATAAGTGACAGTCTATATAGTTCATTCTCCTTTGGTCTCTCTGAAATAAGAAACAGGAAAGGAGATGCATATTGGGAGCTTTTTTGATATTAAAAACTATTTTCTTCTTCTCCATCTGTTTTGGCTTTGTCTAGAGACTTGTGTATTTCATTTAGGATGAATGAAATCAGTTTCCCCTCTTTATAAAGCATTGTATTATTTCTGATGGGCCTCTGGATTCTATTACTGTTATTTAAACAACAGTATCCTGTTGAGGTAGTTGCAGCTGGCTTAGCGCATGGAAAAACTGTTTCGCATCTTTTATTTTTACTCTTTGGCATTTCCTGAAAATGATAGGAAGATGAAAAGTGACCTGTTCTTTGGTATTTTTTTTCCCTGTTGGAACAGCTTGTTCTGATTATTTGAGTAGTTCTCTGTGTGTGTATGTACATTCTTATGTTCCAAAATTTTCTTTCTGTTCCTTCAGGGAAGGATCTCAATGCTTGATAACATTTTTCTGAGATCTGCAGTGTGCTTGTCTTATGCTTTTGGTCAGGCCATTTTCAACAGAATCTTTTTGTAGTTAGAAAATCTCTCTAGACATACAGCTACCCTGCTGTGGGTAGACTAGACAACTATTAATATTGCCCCCACTTTACAGATGAAAAAACTGTGGTTCTTAGGGATTGAACAAGTTGCCAAGTGAGGCCAGACTGGAAGTCATATCTCTAGCTTAAATTGGGGACTTTTCCCAAGACCCCAAGGACGTTAAATGTTTGTATGGCAAAACTCCTAACAGTGTCCATTGTCCTTGAGTCATAGTGAGATGTTAATGTGCCTGGCATTCTCTCTGTTTGCTTTTATGAGTTCATGCAACTATTGAATAGATCCTTTTGTGGCCTAAAGGATTAAAGTTGAGTTTCTGTCACTTGTAGCTAAGATTATTAGCAAATACACTGACCCAATGATTCAAACAAAAGAGACTGTTGCCATTTCTGAGCATGGTCAATACTTTCTCATACTGTTCGGTTAGCTTATATCATTGCCTTTCCTACATTACACATTCTCATATCTAACCTGAAATCCTAACTACCCTCAAAGTATAGCTCAGATGTTACCCTCTGTATTAAATCTTCCTTTGTTCTAGCTGCTAGAATTTTCATTCTCATCTATGCTTCCATAGCAATCCTCCCCCCCGACATTTCATGTGACCTTGCATGTTCTATATTGTGTGAGGGTTATGTTTCTGCATATATTTTTATCCATTAGATTATAAGTCCAGAGCTTTTCTGTTTCCTCTTCACCCAAGTATATCAGCATCAAGTAGGGGACTGGTAAACATGTATTGATGGGAAAGTTAAATTTTCTGCCTTCAATGAAATTACATTGATAGTTTACATTTAAAATGTTTTAAACTTAAGCAGAAGGGGAAGTAGTCATACTTTAGTTTTCTAAAATTCTGTCTTCAGACTTGTATTATATTTATTATGGTGAATATAGCTTACATTTATACTTTGCAGTTCTGTTTTTAAACATGTCATAATTTCTTAGGAGTTACTAGCCTATCAAGAATGTACCCATTATAAAGATGGAGCCATAAAAGTATTTTCCATTTTCTCAAGACAGGATGAGAACCAAAGACAGTCTTACTGCTAAAAATACATTCCCAAAGGATTGCTCATTGAGCTGCACAGGACTGCCAGCCACCCTGCTGTGGAAACTGGAGACCAGCATAGAGCTAGCGCTTGTGCCCAGTTTTTCTTGGGAAATAAAAAGATTGACTGACCTTTGCCTAGCTCGCTTTTGTGTCACTTTTTCAACTCAGAAAATTATTGCTTAAATTGAGAGCAATTTTTTCAAAAAATAAAATTCAACTGCAGTTATGACTTTTTGGCAGGACTTTAACTGGGGCAGGGAAAAGATCACTTTTACAAATAAATGGAATCAGAAATCAAGTGATAGAAAATCATTCATATGATGGATATATTATATGTACACACACACGTCATGGATATGTAAAATTTCACTTGTCTCATTGGAAAACTTGAGTCAAATTAGTTCTTTTTAAAAATATATATATATATATATATAAAATTTGGGTGTTTTGAGTAATATTTATTACTGACTATTTCTGAGTAAATTTTGTGAAGGAGTTGCTGTTATATATTCTTTTTGGTAAGTTAAACTGTTTCTGGTTTCAATTGCTAGAGAGCGTGAACTCGGCAAGTTCTAGAGCAGGCGTTGGCCAGGCCATGATAACTGGGGAGAAGGGATTATGTTCTACAGCATTAATATCTGTTTCAGTCTTTATAATATTGTCTAGGCTGCCAGTTTCCTCAAAAGGAAAAGAATTATTCAGATTAATCCTCAGCTATTTCCCTCCTTCCCTATGTTAGCATTTTGTTTCAAATATGCCCAGGACAGCTCTTAAGTCACTAAATCTCTCATTATATACTTGAGTGAATGGAGTGAAAAAAAGAGAATGTCTAAGTCCTACTCCAGCATCACTCTGTGCACTGACTCTGAACATCTTTCAAGACATGCTTTAGCAAATGTCATATATCGTTACCTGGCTTGTGTCTTCTTTTTCTTATCCTATTAGGCTTGTGGACTTGATTTTCATATAACCATCCCAGAGATCTGCTGGAATGCACCCAATTCCACCAGGCACCAGGACTCTGCTCTGAAAGGCGACAACTTTCTCTTCTTCCAATATACATCCCCCATTTCCTCTACTTGTGATGGTCTAAATGTTCCATTAGGCTTATTTTGCAGCCAGATTACGGATGAATGGAAGCCAATGGCAACTTCATAACATTTTTCTACTTTCTAGAATTCTTAAAAAACTTATAGGGTACACTCTAATTCTATCTTGATTGTTTGCAGTACTTATATTCCTACCTCCACAAATCACAATTAGAAGTAATATTTTTCTTCTAATAAATTTACCATTTCTACCTTGTGTGATAGTTACAATGTGGGCTCTTATCTGAACCCCCCCTCCTCAAATACAAGCTTTTGAAAGGGCTGTTTCTTATTTATGGTGGTATTATCAACTCAGTGTCTTTCATGCAGTAGGGCCTCAGTTCTGGTTGAATAAATGTTTTAGTTCTATTATAATGAAACTGTCTTCTTTTTCTTTCTGTCTTCAAAAAGTGTCAAATATTTAGGTAAATAAGAATTTAAATATATGTTATTTCTTTCACTAAAGAAATACAAGATATAATCTTTGATCATTAAGATTTCATTAGTAGAAAAATTAACTGCGGAGCATGTATATATGGAGTTTTTGTATGTATAGAAGACAAAAGAATGATATGGGGTATTGTTTAATTAGTATTAGATGTGATACTGGTTATAAGATATCGGATAATTCAGAGACGGTGAAATTGTTATGGTTTAGGAAAGCTGAGGAAGAAACCCAGGTGGTTACTACTGAAGTGAGTATGAGCTCTGGGGTTTCATACTGCATAATATTCTAATTTTTCCTAAGTAAATCTGGACAATCAGGTAAGCACAGACCCATTGTTACCCGTTGAATGTAGGAATGAAGGTTCTTAGAAAGATGAGAAGACTCTCCCCTGCACTGTTGAGGATGGAAAAGTTTAGGGGAGTTCAGAAATGAGAAAGAAGCCATTATTTCCTTAAATAATGAGAAAGTGATTTCAGAAGGCAAAGGACTTAGTGGAATTTGATTTGGGAAGGTACAGGAAGGAAACTGATCAGGTTCAGAGTACCTGGAGCTGGGACAATGGGATTTTTGCTGTCACAATTTTGGATACACTCTGCCAATGATGTCTTTGACTTGTGTTGGTATTTTGACGTGTTGGGAAACATTCCTGGGATTTTATATTCTCACTACCTGCCTCAAAAGGAATAGGACTATCATGTAGAAAATTCGGAAGGGATTGTGTGTTCATATTTGACATTAAATTATCCACTTTCCCTTGTATGCTGTTGTCAATTTATTTTTCTCTTGAAAGCATTTTGGGACTTACAACCACTGCAGAGTTCACTAGGTGTGGGTACATTGAGGCAGGCAAATTTATAAAATGAGTCTGGAAAAATCAACTAGAAACCCCTTCAGCAATGGAAAATTTGGTTTTCTTAAGCCATCATGATCTATTCACTTTCAGGTTTCTGTTTATGTGGAAGAGAGGAACAGAAAGATATTGTTTTGACTAGTGTTGGCAAACTGACGAAAACTGTTTTCTATCTGAAATGTTTTTCTTTTCTCTAGTAAAGTGTGCAGAAATGTATTCCTTTATTGGCTTAAGAGTGTGCAGGTACCCGTTGACCTCATACCAATCACTGAATTGCCAACCCCATCTAGTTGCATTGTAATCCCCATCTCTAGGCATTCAGGGGGCTGCCCCGGCTTGAAATAGTTAAGTGTTTGGAGTAAAACATCGTGTCTTCAACTGAAGCATTATAGTTTCCACCTGGTAAAAAAGTAAGAGAATACAATATTCATGAACCGTATGCCCACAAAGGTAGTTTCACATTGTATTCACAAAGACAGTGTTCATTGACCAATTTTCTTTCTTATTATAACAGTTATTAACATGATTGACAATAAATTAAAACTATTCCTAGTAGTTGAAAAAGTAGCGTGGGTTTAATTTTTTATTCATGTCTTCTTTTCTTAGAATATTATTCTTGCTGCATTTTGCCATTTTACTAGGAATAGTTAATTATCACAATGAGCAGATTGACATTAATGAGGCATGGAAGCAAAACACAAATTAGTATACAAAATGTTAGACTGGTGCTATTTCATTCTTTTTCTGTATTTTCAAAAGGGACTGAAGTGTTTCCTAAGAACAATCCCCATTGTCTTCATATTCTCTCTGGGCACATTCAGGTGCAATTTTCATTAAACTTGAAGGCAATTAAAGTGGTTATTCATACCTATTGCTTTTTCTGGACTTCATTGCTTGAGAACAGTAGAAGTGATCTCTGACTCTTTCAAATCATACTTTCTTTGTGATATAATGTTTGAAACCCTCTTCTTCAGCCCTTTTTAATACATCATGCAATAATTTTCTCTCAATAAAAATTTAATAGTTATACATATCTTTCTAGCAGAGATTTTGCAAAAGAAAACTGAAGTATCTTATGTGAAGTAGCCACTCATTTGGACTTGCTCATTGCCTGGGCAGATGTTAGAAGAATTTGCAATGTATTAAACAGCCGTGCCTGGTGAAGAAGTCTTTGTTGTTATTAGGTTGAAATTAATGCAGGATACTTTTAAAATATTATTTCCATAAACAGAGCTTATTTTTTAAAGGACTTAAACTGAACATGTAGTTGCTGTGAATATTGTATTTTTAAAAGTATACATGCATACAAAAACTTTTTTAGAGGACTTAAAGCACCTAGAATTATTTCTAGTGTTGGAAGAATGGAATGATAGCCTCCTGACCCCCAAAAAGCCTTTCCAAAGGTGTACAATATGTGACATGGATTCCTTAGGAGCTTCATAACAAAGCCTCTGGATGAACAACAGAGCATATAAAAAAATATTCTACCATGGTTTCAAAATCCATATGAAGTTTGTTCCTTCCATGATATTCTTTTATCATGACTCACTTAAAGTACTGAGGCAATGAAGTCAGCAGTATGAATAAGCTGCTACTTTGCATGGGTACATATCCTACCTTGCTCCCGTGTTAGTGAGGATGGGCCATGTATTTCTGCAGAAAAAAAAAATCTCTCAAATATCAGTGACTTAACACAGCAGAGATTTGTTTTACAATCACTTTATACGTCCACCATGGATGGCAGGGGGCTTCAGCAGGCCTCTGCCCACTACTGTCACGTAGAAACCCACACTGATGGAGACTCATCTTGACACGTTTGCAAATCACCACTGAAGGGGAAACGAAAGGTTGCCACTTGCTCTTTCAAATTTTCTTTCTTTAAGTGACAAATGTCACTTCTACACTCATTTCACTGGCTAAAGCAAGTCACAGGGTGGCATCTAACCTCAGAAGGGTCAAAGAGAGCACCCTACCACGCTCCCAGAAAGAGGAAAGTCAGAGTAATTGTCAATCATCTATTGCCATTCAGAACTACCATCAATGATTAGAGTGATCCCAGGAGGGAAAGGGTTAGTATAAATACATTATTCTTATTAGAAAAGAAACTTAAAGCACATTTTCTGCTAATTAATGGCATCATGTTTGAAGAAGGAATCCATAAATGCATATTTTTAATAACTGAAAAATAAGGAGAGCTTTTTCTTTAATCATAAATTAGTCTGTGGTAGTTGGACGATAAATTGCAAGTGATTACAACTACCACTTAAGATGCTGCTAAATTATAGCTCTTCACCACTGTTGGAAACAAAAAGGAAAGCTGGTCTCCATGGAGGTCATGCACATCTTTTTTCTCTGGAGAAACAAGAGCAGGTGTTGAAATTTAAGTGGTGAGATACATAGGTTTATAGGGAGGACACCTGAATAGAAGCTGGGAAGAGACCTTGATGAGCTCTCAGGGATTTCTGCAGGGGAAATGGAGGAGGGAGGGAGGGGAAGAATGTTGGCATTCTTGTATTCATGGTGGGAGGCATTTTGGTCAAGAAGGGATGGAAAATGTGTTCTTATTTGTGAAACATTCATCGATCAAAATTCTTTTTCTACCTCCCCACTCTCCCTCTTTCCCTCCCTCCCTCCTTGCCTTCCTCCTTCCCACTCTTTCTTTCACCAGTGTAACAAATTGACTAGCTTACCAATTCTAGATTCTGTCTGTAGAATTGGAAATCTTTGTCTATATGGAGCTTACTTTCTAGTGGGTATGATGGAGATAAGTGTATGTAGAAAACCTAAAGTAGAATAAGAAAAGAGTCTGGAAAGGACTACTTTATATAAAGTACTCAGGGAAGGTTTCTCTAAGATACAGCATTTGCAGAGAGAGAACAAAGGGAAGAAGCAAGCTTTGAAATTATATGGGGAAGAGCTTTCCAGACAGAGGGAATAGTAAGCGCAGAGGCACTGAGGTAGAACTGTACCAGTCTTCTGTCTGGTGCTAGGTCTTCAGAGATGAGTACTTGCAGGGTTTGGCATAGTACCTACGACCCACAGTAGCTGTTCATTGAATATTTATGGGATGAGTGAATGAGCAGATGAATGAGTATAGACCCTATCCTCAAGGAATTCGCAATGTTGTAAAGAATGGAGGCTCGGGTAAAAATAACTGTACTTGGTAAGGATAACATTTAGCATTGCTATACACTGGGCACAGTACTAAGATCTTTATGGAAATTGTCTTATATAATTTAGAAAGCAATACCATGGACATA